>NC_064614.1:480426965-480730893 GCF_023898315.1 Schistocerca nitens | reverse complement strand
CACTACGCTTCGCCTTACGACACACAAATACACACATCAAAAACGTTTTGCATCACCTCGGTTCCGAGAGTTCCGGAACCTGTACAGAGATCAACATAAACATCATTTCCGTCCTTTTTGTTGCTCATGAAAACCACACACTGCATTTGTACCACCACACAGCGAGATCTTCAGAGGTGATGGTCCAGATTACTGTACACACCGGTACCTCTAATACCCAATAGCACGTCCTCTTGCATTGAGGTATGCTGGATTCGTCGTGGCAAACTATCCACAAGTTCATCAAGTCACATTTGGTTCAGTTTGTCCCACTCCTCAACGGCGATTCGGAGTGGATACCTCAGAGTGACTGGTCGGTCACGTCGCCCATAAACAGCCCTTTTCAATCTATCCCAGGTATGTTCGATAGGGTTCATGTCTGGTGAATATGCTGGCCACTCTACTCGAGCGATGTCGTTATCCTGAAGGCAATGATTCACAAGATGTCCACGACGGGGGCGCGAATTGTGGTCCATGAAGACGAATGCCTCACCAGTATGCTACCAATATGGTTGCACTATCGATCGGAGGATGGCATTCACGTATCGTATAGCCGTTACCACTAGCGGCGTACGTCGGACTCACATAATGCCACCCCAATACAGCAGGCAACCTCCACCTTGCCGCATTCGCTGGACAGTGTGTCTAAGGTGTTCAGCCTGATCTGGTTGCCTCCAAACACGTCTCCGACGATTGTCTGGTTGAAGGCATATGCGATACTCATCAGTGAAGAGAACGTGATGCTAATCCTGAGCGGTCCATTCGGCATGGTGTTGGGCCCATCTGTACCGCGCTGCATGGTGGTGATTGCGCACGTTTGAGTCGTAACACGACGTCCTGTGGCTGCACGAAAAGCATTATTCAACATGGTGGCGTTGCTGTCAGGATTCCTCCGAGCCATAATCCATAGGTAGCGGTCATCCACTACAGTAGTAGCCCTTGGGCGGCCTGAGCGAGGCATGTTATCGAAGTTCCTGCCTCTCTGTATCTCCTCCATGTCCCAACAACATCGCTTTGATTCACTCCGAGACGCCAGGACACTTACCTTGCTGCGAGTCCTTCCTGGCACAAAGTAACAATGCGGACGCGATAGAATCTCGATATTTACCGTCTAGGCATGGTTGAACTACAGACAACATGAGCCGTGTTCCTCCTTCCTGGTGGAATGGCTGGAAATGATCGGCTGTCGGACCCCCTCCGTCTAATAGGCGGTGCTCATGCATGGTTGTTTACATCTTTTGGCGGGTTTAGTGACATCTCTGAACAGGCAAAGGGACTGCATCTGTGATACAATATCCACAGTCTATTTTCAGGCGTTCTGGGAACCGGGGTGATGCAAAACTTTTTTTGATGTGTGTAGTGCCTACCAAATACAGATCTAAGTGGACGTGCGGCTCCGCTCAGACAGATCCGACCTGCTGCGCACGAAGAGCGTTACTGCCCCGTCTGTCCAACACAAAGTGACTACGCCAAGGACTAACTTTTAATGACCACTACATCCGTCATGCCTAATGTTCCACAGCAATAGTTACAAATGAAGGAACAGAGCGGCATGATTTGCCCCCGTCCACATCTGGGAATTCAGCATTTCCAGTTATCTTAATCAGCAGCAGCACTCGGACAGAGTACATGAACAGTTACTTCGAAGGTATCAACACCGTGCCTTCAGTCAGCATCCAGACTTAACTATAGTCGCCGCTCAGAAGAGCCTAACTGAACAGTCTATTAGTCATATTAGTTACTTGCAGAGGCCCGCGGTGTTACCTGCAGTTACATAGTTATTTGTAAAAAAGTGCCCAGGTATGTATTTATTACCATCTACTATTAGTCCATTCCCTGCTTCCCCTTTTCTCTATCCATCATCTCCTCTCTCGGTCGATCTCTCCTGCCCCCTTTCGCTACCCATCTCCTCCTTCCACTTCTCTCTATCCAGCTCCTCCTTTCTTTCTCAGTCCATTTCCTCCTCTTCCCTTTCTCTGTCCATTTTCCTCCTTCTCCCCTTTCTGTCCACATCCTTCTCCCCTCTCTCTTTCCATCTCCTCCTGCCCCTATCTGTGTCCATCTCATCCTCCTCCTTCTCTTTCTGTCCATCTCCTCCTTCTCCCACACTGTCCACCTCCTCCTTCCCCTTCTATTTTCACATTATGATCCCCACCTCAGTAGGAGGCTGGGGGTTCTTACTCCTCTATTATTTCTTTCCAGATCGTAACTACTTGTAATATGTTTACCAAATTTGGATGAATTAGTTCCAGGGGTTTAGGGAGACCTTTTTACCACAGAATTTGCCCGTGTAATAACATGTGAAATATATTTCAGATGTACTTAACATATTTCACACATATTTGTACACATTTCACCTGTATCTCTAGTGAATTTCGCCCTGCAGTTTCATATTTACGCAGCTCAATGTTTGTGATGTCGTATCTCCTGAACTATGAGTCGTAAAATAACACAATTTTGAAGGTGCTTTCAGTGTTATATGTGGCTACTGTCGCCGAAAAATCATGTGAATAGAGTTAGTAGCAAAACCATACTAAATTAAAACGTCATGCTTGACGCGGCAGTTTTTCATGCATCTCAGTATTTGACGCCACATCCCCTGAACTGTGTGTCGTACAAAGATATACTTTTGCTGGTATATTCAGTGGTGCAGGGGATAGGCGAAATAATGTGTACACCTGTACTTACTTGGGAATCGTTTGTTAAAAACGGGTTGGACCTCCATTTGCCCGTAATACAGCTGCGATTCTTGGGAATACTGGCACATAACAGTTGTATAGTCTCTAGTGGAATGTTATGCCACTCTTCGATCAGAACCTCTTCTAACTCCTGTAGTGACGAGGGAGGCGGAAATTTGCTCCTGAGTCTGCGCATCAATACCGCCCACGAGGTTTCGATAATGTGCCAGTCCGGGAGCTGTGCTGTCCAGGAAAGACTCTGCAGTTCAGTTGCATGCTCCTTATACCACGTTTGTACTCTCCTGGCTTGTGAATGGGTGCATTATCGTCCTGAAATATGGCATCATTGTTGGCGAACAGTATTTGAATCATGGGGTGCACCTGATCACCTAAAATGTTCACGTAATCGTTGTCTGTAACACGGCCTTTGAGAGTAATGATGGGACCAGCAAAGTGCCATGATATTGCTGCCCATACCATCAGACTTCCGCCTCTATGTTCAACGGTTGGAATCAAGCAATCAGGATTGCAGGCTTCTTTTGGCGTTCCCCAGACGTAAACCTGGACCGATGTTGGAAATAGCGAAATCGTTGACTCGTCGGACCATATGACGTGTTTTTACTGATCAGCCGTTCAAGTTTTATGCTCCTGACATCATATTTTACACTTGTTTTCGTTGGATGTCGTCACTAATGGTTTAAATATAGCAGCTCGTCCATGAATATTCGCTTTATGGAGTTCTCGGCGGACAGTGTCCATAGATACAGGGTCTCGAAGATCGCTATTGAGCTCTTCAGTCACTTTAGCCGTCGTAGTTTTGTGTTATTTTGACGCAGTTCGTGTTGGCGTACGACGATCTCTGCTATTTAGTTTTGATTTGGGCGCATTGTCACGTTTACACCACGATGTCTTTCCATGTTTTGTGTACGATTTCCTGACTGTTGAAACAGTTGCTCTTGAAACATTTAAGAAGTTGGCTGTCTTGGCTATTGATGCTCCAGCTAATCGAGACCCACAATCTGCCCTCTTTGTAACTCTGGTAGGTCTTTCACTGCCCGTCGACCTCGGCCTCTGAATGCAAATACGAAGTGGACACTACTCGCAAACAACCTGCACTGGTGCCTAGTCCGTACTGAATACGCACAGTCCAGTGCGACACGTGCCTTGTCTGCGATGTTGACCGTCAAACACAACCATCTCATTACGACCGCTGTTCACATTATTTTGCCTATCCCATGTATAGGTGGATACTGTGTGCGAAATGTGGTGCAAATACAGTTAGTAGTAAATAAATAACAAATTTTAAACGTCATACATAATGCGTCAGTTTTATACGCATGTCAGTGTTTATGATATCATATTTCCTAAACTATATGCCGTAAAACCATATAATTTTGCTGGTACATTCAGTGGTACATGTGAATACTGCCTGAAAACTGTGTCGCGAACAAGGTTAGAAGTAAAGATGTAATAAAGTAAAACGACTTGCTTCATGCGGCAGTTTTACTGTAAGTACAGCAGAAATGTAGTAAGTGATTAACTTTGTTTTCCTTTCATCATTCTGTGGAGGTTGTCAACGAGAAAAGTTTATCCCTTAAGGTTTCAAATTATGTGTAAAGTTTGTAACCTTCCCGTATAGATAAAAAAATGAAATAAAATAATGATGTGTAACCTTCCCAAAAAGAAAATAAAAAATTAAAATAATTAAATTTGGATAATTAAATTCTGACTTATGAAAACTGATAAATCTCAACTCATGAAAATCTGATAAATTTTGACGTAAGCAGCGTTACCCATGGCTCTGTGAAATCGGTCTGAATCTGTCCGTGAGAAATAAACTGAAAAATTCTTACATCGTGATGGTGTCGCCGGATAACGATGTCTATATACTTGCTCCTAAAAGGGCACAACTTAGTGCAATGCTTGCCTATCTACTAATAGTGGATAACATTTGTCTGACATCTGAATTACTAGAAAAACTCACTTTACTTAGTGACACAGCTGCACAGCTGGTCGTCTGATTACTAAAGAACACATGGCTATGATCTGACAAAAATTCTGGGATATTTTAATTTGGATAAATGACTGCATCGGGACTGTCAATGACTTAAGGGGAAATTATACTTTTATAGTTGACAGGTAACAAACAATTATATTCTGAAAAATTTTTACGTTATTGATAAAGATCTACAATCCATTACACGGGAAAATTGAATATATTACAAAACTGGGTCAACCGGTGCTGACGAATCACAAAAGAAAAGATTGCAACAAATTCATATTAACATCTCAGACAAGTGACTTAACTACGCGCATTCCAATAAAGATAATAAAATGTACCTTATAATAGATGGTTGACTTAATTAGACTGTTGATTTTTCATTACATTAACAACTATTCATTTGTTCAGCATCATCTCATTCCATAGTATTATTTAGCTCTGCGGCTGATCACAATTATCTTTCAGTTCCATATAATGAAATATTTCAATTTGTTCTGCACTGTGGCTTTAACAACTACTAACTGTAAACTGCACTTGACCAGTGACAGACTACAACTACGCTGTAGCAGCGTGCGATTGCAACTGCGGCAGAGACTGCTCTGACCTGAGACTCTATTGCCTCTCTTTTGACAGGGGCAAAGATATTTTATGTCTCAGGCAGGGCCTGAGAATTGTCGTTCTAGCAAGTGAGCAACATATCGAGATTACATTTGCTCCAGCAGGGTGGTGAACCCCACACAAGTTTGTAGCAAGCTACAAAGTGCTCACTTTCTCAAATACTGGATTAATAAAGCCTGGGGATTCGCGCGTCGTGGGCTACAGTTCTTTTTCACTTCCAAGCCAACCCCTTTGATATATATATATATATATATATATATATATATATATATATATATATATATATATACCTGGAAATGGAAAAAAGAACACATTGACACCGGTGTGTCAGACCCACCATACTTGCTCCGGACGCTGCGAGAGGGCTGTACAAGCAATGATCACACGCACGGCACAGCGGACACACCAGGAACCGCGGTGTTGGCCGTCGAATGGCGCTAGCTGCGCAGCGTTTGTGCACCGCCGCCGTCAGTGTCAGCCAGTTTGCCGTGGCATACGGAGCTCCATCGCAGTCTTTAACACTGGTAGCATGCCGCGACAGCGTGGACGTGAACCGTATGTGCAGTTGACGGACTTTGAGCGAGGGCGTATAGTGGGCATGCGGGAGGCCGGATGGACGTACCGCCGAATTGCTTAACACGTGGGGCGTGAGGTCTCCACAGTACATCGATGTTGTCGCCAGTGGTCGGCGGAAGGTGCACGTGCCCGTCGACCTGGGACCGGACCGCAGCGACGCACGGATGCACGCCAAGACCGTAGGATCCTACGCAGTGCCGTAGGGGACCGCACCGCCACTTCCCAGCAAATTAGGGACACTGTTGCTCCTGGGGTATCGGCGAGGACCATTCGCAACCGTCTCCATGAAGCTGGGCTACGGTCCCGCACACCGTTAGGCCGTCTTCCGCTCACGCCCCAACATCGTGCAGCCCGCCTCCAGTGGTGTCGCGACAGGCGTGAATGGAGGGACGAATGGAGACGTGTCGTCTTCAGCGATGAGAGTCGCTTCTGCCTTGGTGCCAATGATGGTCGTATGCGTGTTTGGCGCCGTGCAGGTGAGCGCCACAATCAGGACTGCATACGACCGAGGCACACAGGGCCAACACCCGGCATCATGGTGTGGGGAGCGATCTCCTACACTGGCCGTACACCACTGGTGATCGTCGAGGGGACACTGAATAGTGCACGGTACATCCAAACCGTCATCGAACCCATCGTTCTACCATTCCTAGACCGGCAAGGGAACTTGCTGTTCCAACAGGACAATGCACGTCCGCATGTATCCCGTGCCACCCAACGTGCTCTAGAAGGTGTAAGTCAACTACCCTGGCCAGCAAGATCTCCGGATCTGTCCCCCATTGAGCATGTTTGGGACTGGATGAAGCGTCGTCTCACGCGGTCTGCACGTCCAGCACGAACGCTGGTCCAACTGAGGCGCCAGGTGGAAATGGCATGGCAAGCCGTTCCACAGGACTACATCCAGCATCTCTACGATCGTCTCCATGGGAGAATAGCAGCCTGCATTGCTGCGAAAGGTGGATATACACTGTACTAGTGCCGACACTGTGCATGCTCTGTTGCCTGTGTCTATGTGCCTGTGGTTCTGTCAGTGTGATCATGTGATGTATCTGACCCCAGGAATGTGTCAATAAAGTTTCCCCTTCCTGGGACAATGAATTCACGGTGTTCTTATTTCAATTTCCAGGAGTATATATATATATATATATATATATATATATATATATATATATATAAGGTAGCCTATGAGTTAACAAGGGACATAAGCTATTTCCATTACAGATTTTATCAAAACCAGTCCAGCTGATCCAGCGAGAACGAGTAACGAACACAGTAACACACATTGTTGTAAATTGTTGGTGATTCGTGTTGTGTTCAGTTTTGCCGTAGTTTGCCTAAGCCTATGTGGTTCTCTGACGAGGCTGTGTAGTTGCGGCGTGCAAGCTGTCCACCTCATAACAGGAACTGTTTTCGGTAGTAAGGGGTTTTCTTCGTACCACAACTCGACACCTAAGAGTATTAGGTTAATATAACACTGCCATTCCGAGAATTATACACCTTCCCCTCGGAAGGGCTGTGCGACATAAATAGAATAGGTGCAAACGGAGTCAGTCATTGTGTGTCCGATCTTCGCGGCCTTTGTGGCGGCATCCGAAGTCTGTAGGCGGCGCGTGCGCGGCGGCTCTCGGGCAGACACCTGCTGCTGTGGCGGCGGCCCGGACCGTTACGTGACGTTACCAGCAGGCAGCGCTGACCCGCTGCCCGAAATCACGCGCGCCCAGACACGGCCGGCACTCCCAAACACTCGCTGGGGCATTGTCCTCTCTGCAGACGGAGCCCAGCCTGCAGCCGGCAGTAGCACGCATGACTAGGCGGCTAACGCTGAAGTGCACGCAGACGGGGGATCCGGCTGGACGAGAGACAGCGCCGGAGGCACACGGGACCAGCTGGTTAACGTTATTCTGCGGCCTCGGCGTTCTCCAGCGGCAGTTGTCGGCTTTATTTCTCTCGCAAACCATACAGTTTGTTCACGAAACTGGTCGCGCCTAAAATTCCTACGTCAGCTCTTTTAAAACGCAAAAATCAAATGGCTCTGAGTACTATGGGACTTAACTTCTGAGGTCATCAGTCCCATAGAACTTAGAACTACTTAAACCTAACTAACCTAAGGACATCGCACACATCCATGCCCGAGGCAGGATGCGAACCTGCGACCGTACCGGTCGCGCGGTTCCAGACTGTAGCGCCTAGAACCGCTCGGCCACTCCGGCCGGCTAAAACGCACATTTCCTCCCTTGTCCATATGCTAGTCATGTTGTTGTGTTTATGGTATACATAAATAGAAACTTCAATGTCTGTGAACATATAATAAAACAAAATGGATTGATAGATGTCCAGTCAGTAAGGACATCAGATTATAAAAGATTTAGCCGTTTTAGATTGTTTGCAGATGATGTTGTCATTTACCGTCTTGTAAAGTAATCAGATGACCAAAACGAATCACAAAATGATTTAGATAAGATATCTGTATGGCGCGAAAAGTGGCAATTGACCCTGAATAAAGAAAAATGTGAGGTTATTCACGTGAGTACTAAAAGAAGTCCACTAAATTTCAATTACGCGATAAGTCACACAAATCTGAAGGTTGTAAATTCAACTAAATACTTATAATTACAAATAACCTAAACTGGAACGATCACATAGATAATGTCGTAGGTAGAGCGAACCAAAGACTGGCATTCACTGGCAGAACACTTACAAGGTGCAACAGGTCTACTAAAGAGACTGCTTGCATCACGCTTGTCCGTCCTATTCTGGAGTATTGCTGTGCGGTGTGGGATCCGCATCAAGTGGGACTGACGGACGACATCGACAAAGTACAAAGAAGGGCGGCTCGTTTTGTATTATCGGGAAATAGGAGAGATAGTGTCATAGACATGATACATCAATTGGAGTGGAATCATTAAAACAAAGGCGTTTTTCGCTGCGACGGGATGTTCTCATGAAATTTCAATCACCAGTTTTCTCCTCCGATTGCGAAAACATTCTGTTGGCACCCTCCTACATGGGGAGAAATGATCATAACGATGAAATAAGAGAAATCAGGACTCGCGCAGACAAATTTAAGTGCTCGATTTTCCCGCGCGCCGTTGGAGATTGGAACTGTAGAGAGACAGCTTGAAGGTGGTTCATTGAACTTCTCCCAGGCACTTTATTGTGAATAGCAGAGTAATCATGTAGATGAAGGTGACCATACCCTAACCACGAAAAACACCCTCATACCTGAACACCAACTCCTTCATACTTTGCTGTTGGCACTACGCGTGATGGCAGGTAGTGTTCTGCAGGCCCTCAGCAAACCCAAGCAGTTCCATTAGTTTTCCACAGAGTATAGCGTGATTTATCCCTCTAAATCACTCATTTCCAGTCAATCACTGTTGAGTGGTGTCGCTCTTAACACCATCTCGAGAGTCGCTTAGCGCTGACTGCAGAAGTCTGTGGCTTATGAGAAGCTGTTCTACCGTTGCGACCTCATTCTGTTTAACTTCTT
Organism: Schistocerca nitens; assembly: GCF_023898315.1. Classification (NCBI taxonomy): domain Eukaryota; kingdom Metazoa; phylum Arthropoda; class Insecta; order Orthoptera; family Acrididae; genus Schistocerca; species Schistocerca nitens. The sequence goes on along the minus strand of NC_064614.1, from coordinate 480,721,490 downwards.
ATGCGCAGTCATTGTGCTAGCTGGGCTCACACTTCCGCTGATTCCATAAGATTTTTTGCAATCACCATCCGCAATGCTTGACTGTTCCAGACCTTCAGTGCATGAGGTCCGCCTGGTCTTGTTACAGTTGTGGCTGTTCCTTCGCCCTTGCACTTTACAATCACTTGGACAGCTTTAGAAGGGCTGAAATGTCCCTGATGGATTTGCTACTCAGGAAACCTCCATCGACCAGTCCACGTTCGAAGTCAACGAACTCACCTGAGCGATCCACTCTGCTTGTCTACTGACAAGACAGTACTCCTCTCCACTTTTTATACTGGCCTCTCGTGACATCTACCGGTCAGTTCTGCATTACTTACGAGAGTCAAGATACTTTCGATCAGGTGGTGTAAGACTGTAAGAGCACTTACGTGACTGTACGCATTTCTCACAAAAGATAGATGTATCATCCGAATAACTCGAAAGAAGTCGGGTTTGTTTAAGAAGGCTGCCGAGCTACACCATATAGGAAGGTATATATGCTCAGTCAACTAAATGAAAAATGAAAAAAACAGTTGCGTTATATCTCAGTGAGGCACTTGAAACTTTTAGTCATAGGACAGAAGCATGTGGACAGTATAGTTCACACTGGGGCAGGGGGGTGTTCCTCCACGGTATACAATCACTGTAAAGGAACCTCTAACGGAACAAAAAGTACTGTGTAGTAGGTTTAAAACAAAGCATAAGACTATTGACACAGAGATGCTCAATGGATTGCGTTTGACTGTCAAGTGAGCAATGTATGATGCCTCCTATGACTACCGGAGAAGAATATTGTCAAACAACCTTTCATAAAAGCCCAAAGAAATTCTGGTCGTATGTAAAGTCTGTTGGTGTTACCGAAATTAGTGTCCAGTCACTCGCGGATGAGACAGGAACTGAAGAAATTGAGGGTAGCACAGCAAAATCAAAAATGCTTAACTCCGATTTCAAGTGGGCCTTTACAAAAGGAGAATTGCTCCAATGTAATACTTGTGCCACCGAAAGCATGAGTGAATTACATGCTAGTTATAGCGGTGGTGTTGAGAAACTGCTGAAATCGTTAAAACTGGAGGAAGCTTCAGGACCCGATGGAATCCATATCAGTGCTATATTGAATTTGCAGCTGAGCTAACCCCTCCAACTACAATCAATCATAGATCCCTGGAACAAAAAAACCGTGTCCAGTATTTGAAAGAAAGCACAGATCACACCCGTTTACAAGAGAGGTAGTAGACGAGACCGACAAAATTACCACCTAATGTCCTTGACATCCATTTGTTGTAGAATCCTAGAACGTATTCTGAGGTCAAACATAATGACCTCTTCCAAGCCAATCAACGTGGATACCGAAAACATCGATTATGTGAAACCCAACCCGCACTTTTCTAACATGACATACTCAAATCCTTGCGCAAGGGAAGACCGGTAGACACAGCATTTCTGTTTTAAAATCATCTGACGCAGTACCACGTTTACGCTTACTATCGAAAGCGCGATCGTATGGGTTATCAAGCGAAATTTGTAACTGCGTGGACGATCTTACGGTACAGAGCACCTGGCTGGAAAGTCGTCGTTAGATATTGAAGTAACTTGGGGTGTACTCCAGGGAAGTGTGTTGCGACCCTTGCTGTTTATGTTGTATATTAAAGACACTGCGTACAATATTAATAGTAACCTCTTGCAGATGATGTAGTTACATAATGAAGTGCTGTCAGAAAGAAGCTGCATAAATATTCAGTCATATCTTGATAAGATTTCAAAGTGGTGCAATAAGTGGCAGCTTGCTTGAAAATGTAAAACTAACGTCACAAAACCAAAAAAATAGTAATATCCTGTGGCTATAATATTAAACAGACACAGTTGGAAATGGTCAACTCTTACAAATACTTGGATGTAACAATTTGTAGGGACGTGAAATAGAACGATGATATAGACTCAGCTGTGTATAAATCAGGTGGTAAACTCGATTTATTGGTAAAATAGTGGGCAAATGCAGTCACTCTATAAAGGAAATCACTAGAATACTGCTCAAGTGGGTGGGTATCCATACCAAATAGGACTAACAGGAGGTTTGTAACTAATACAGAGAAGGACAGCACGAATGGTTACAAGTTGCTTTGACCACGGGAAAGTGTCATTGAGATATTGAAAGAACTGAACTGGCAGACTCTTCAAGATAGATGTAAACTATCCCGAGAAAGTCCACTAAAAATGTTTCAAGAACCGGCTTCAGATGAAGACTCCAGGAATATATTGCAACCTCCTAAGTGTCGTTCCCGTAGAAATCGTGAGGACAAGATTAGATTAATTGTAACACGCACAGAGACTCCCAAAAAGTCAGTCTTCCTGCTCTTCATACTGAATGGAACAGATAAATGGTACAGTGGGACGTACACTCTGCCATACAGTTCACAAAGGTATGCAGAGCATAGACGTAGTTGTAGAAGTGGAACTGTCCACTGAAATAGATCACTTCGTAATTTTCTCGGGTTTTATTCTGTCCACTCTGCAGGGATCATATACATCTACATACAGCGTAAGTGCAAGTGCATGGCAGAGGAAATTTATACGATTACTATTCTTCTTTCTCCTTTCCACTCAGAAATGGAGCGGGGGGAAAATTATTGCCTGTATGCATCATTACGAGCCCTAGTCTCTGTTGTTTTCTATTAGTGGTCTTTACGCGAGATGACAGATGTAAGCATTAGAGTCGTTCTACAGTCTGTCGATAATGTTGCTTCTCTAAACATCCTCAGTGGCTTTTTGACAGAACATCGTCTTCCGTTCTCCAAGGAACCACGCCTAATCTTCCGGACTATTGCTATGAGTCTCTCGTATCGATCGAACCCATCGTTAATAAACCTAGTAAACCGGCTCTGAATTGGTTCGATGAGTTCCTTTATATGAAGATAGGAGATATCAAATGTTCGAGCAGTAATCGAGAATGGGTCGCACAAACGTACTGTACGCTGTGTCCCTGATATCTGCGCTACACCATCTGAGAACGTTTTCAAGTAACAGTATTCGGCCATTCACCTACCTTACAACTGACTTCATGCATCCATCGTATTTCCTGCCGTTTCGTAACGTTATGACTGGATGTTTAATCGATGCTCTTGCGTCAGGTGACACGCCATTGACACTGTAATCGAAAATTATAGGAATGTTTCTCCTAAAACAGATTTTTTATTGTCAGTCTCCATTGCTATAGTTTTTCAAGATGACCGGTTTCGGTTCAACACCAAGCATCCTCAGGTCTGATCATGTCGGTTACAAGAGTAAAGCATCCAACTTATCAACGAAGTTTACAAGCTGCATCACAGGACAAATTAGTGGTTTGGTAGAATTCACGTTATCCATATAGACCGCCCGAACAGGAAACGCCGACAGGTGGCATCTGATACTATAGTCACGTATGAATAAAAGATGTAGACCCATACGAATTAATATTTTTTTCTAAATATTGTTGTTGTTTGCTTCAAATGGCTCTAAGCACTATGGGACTTAACATCTGAGGTCATCAGTCCCGTAGACTTAGGACTACTTAAACCTAACTAACCTAAGGACATATCACACATCCATGCCCGAGGCTGGATTCGAACGTGCGACCGTAGCTGCAGCGCGGTCCAGACTGAAGCGCCTAGAACCGCTCGGCCACAGCGGCCGGCTGTTGTTGGAAATACCTGATTACAACCTGGGGTTTGTCAAAGGTAAGACCGCCATAAAAAATTACAAAAATGGTTAATCTGAGTGGCGGACAGTGTCCGTATCCATGGCATTGCTGAAAGGCTGCTCCCTCCTCTGGATGTCGATGCTTTAGCGTTGTGCCTTGCGCAGACCAGTCGTCTGTTAACCACCGCTGCGAGCAGAGGGCAGCTCAGAAGCGCCCCTTCACCGATTTCAGGAGCAGCACACATGGTCCAGATGTCCCACAGCACACTTTCTCTCCCTGACCTGTGAAGCAGCAGGTAAACTTTGCTAATAAGTTGAACGGCTGACTCTTGTAACAGACGCTATCATCTCAGAGGGTGGTTCAGGTTGATCCGCAACTGGTCATAAAAAGAAAAGGTTGAGATGACAGTAAAAAAGTCTGTTTTACAACCAGTGATAACTGATTTCCTGCGAGGACATTATGACTCTTTTTGCAATGTTTCTCCTACCAGTACTTATTTAAAACAAACCATTGTTAATCGCACCAAATAGAAATTATTTCCAAGTCATCCTGAATTCCTCTACACTCACTCAAGGCGACACTTTTCCAAATACGAAGGTTTCATCAGCAAATAGTCTCGTATTAGCCTACTACCGACTCTATACATCAGTTCATTTATTTTCATGAAGCTCATTCATTTTCACACGTACTGCACTCACTGTTGAACTTCGGACAAATTTTCTACCGATTTTCATCTTAGTGGTCTTACATTAGATGACCTGAGGTTCCATTTGCCGTAAATCACTAATCATAGCTTTTACTATGGCAAGGACGACCTCTACCACCATCTTTCTTCAATAATGTGATTTCCAAACATTGATTTGCGCTGTTATTTAATTTTCGAACTGCTCTTTAAGGGGCAACTTAAGTTCCAGCGTACCGCTCGTTGAAACATAGGTGAAGTCCTTTCGGTTCTGATAAGATCGGCGCAGAGCAAGCGCTCTGAAATTGCAGGCAAGTGAGTGCTTATTGTATGCAGATTGTTTGTAGGGTACAGCGATCTTACACAGCTTTTATTGTGTTCCGGATAGCTTTAGCTGTCTAAATCGCACTTGAAGAGCCCAGCTTCCTTCTAACACTAGGTTTTCCTTTACTCGAAAACTGACGACTAATTATAACCTATATTTTTTTACAAGTAAGTAGTGAGCACTGGAGCTAGGTTATACTTATTTATCTGAATCAGTCACAATGTATGTGTGTTATTGGTTACATTAATTTAATACGGTAAATATACATAAGCCTGCATATGATACAGTCATGGAAAACCAACGCCGTCAGTATAGCGCATGACTACACTGGAGTAACTCCACAACCGGCGAGACCTTGGTGTATATGAATCACACTAGACGCTACAGAGGAACGTACAGTGTCACACATGCCGCTTTCTAGCCAGGCGTTAGAACGGGGTGGTTCTACCAGTTCTTGCTCTGTACGTTGGAACGATCGTTCGTCCAGCGCGCAGCTAAATGTGAAAGGTGAAGGCGCAAAATGCAGTGCGTTGTGAACCGTGAAGGACTCTGCAGGTGTATATGGAGTTTCCTGTACGAAACCAAATGCATCCATCCCAGTTTTGATGCTAGGCAGCATTTATTTTGCGTACTGTATTTCACCTTCTTTCCGACTCCGTGTTTGAATAGCTAGCCACACTAAAATGTCAAGTTCGATCCCCGATATTGCCAAGGATATTTCCTCGCGAAAGAGAGCAGGAACTGTGCTCTCTGTGTCGTGAAGTCAGTGAAGATTCGCTTGGAGTGATCTACGGAAACCACAGAAAACCTTAATATGGATGAGCGGTCGGAAGCTCAGTCCTTCAGAATAAGAGTCCGATGATTCACAGCCGCGCCTGGCTCGGTGTTATTGGGAGACTGCACAGGTTAACTAAATGAGTGTAGCAGTAAGCTTTTTTTTTTTTACGTTCTAATCCAGTAGAACTTTAAGTATTTTCGAACCAAGTTGATAACTGAAGGGAAAAGCTCAAGCTATGTGTATCTTACGAGCGTGAGTCAATAAATAAGTCCTAAACGACAGAATACCGCATATCATTTTCAATTTCGCGCCTATACATATCTAGAAGGTGGTAGTATATGTCGCGTGGAAGGAAGCCAATACACAGTATTCTGTGTCCAAAGCTTAGTGATCTGTAGTCAGACCAAGATGGCGGGTATGCTGTAAGTCTGTACCTGACTAGAAGAACGCGATTTTTGTGAGCCGAGGGACTGTTCGCAGAGCATGCCCACAGGAAAATTCGTCCCATAAATTGTTAGAACTTTATTTCCTGTGAAGTTGTGTTCAGTGCGTTACAGGAATTCAGCAAAGTACAATGAACAGTCACAAACAAAAAGCGTCCTGCCGCGCTAGTTATTCAGTGATGGCACAGTGTTTCCCCGTCCAGGGATATTTCGCCAACCCCCAGGACACATCGGTGTTGTGGGTTGCAGCAATGTAGGTAACGAAATAAACTTATGTCCCATGACGTTGCTCGTTAGATGCGAACTCTGCCGCAAGGATTCTATGCTCTAGGCTTTTAACACTTTGTCGAACGATGTGATAAATATTTAAGTCTACAAGGGGAGTATGTTCAAAAAAAGAATAAATAAGTAAATAAATTTCAGGCTGGTCCATGCGGCTACGATGTCTGTATCCCAATTTGCGACTTCTTTATTGACACATTCTTGAACATTTAGCTTTATGAACCTCGTAAAATTGCGATAGGCTCTTCATTAGCACCGTCGCTAGATTACTAGCACGACAGGCACAGCCCACAGTGCAAGTTCTTGTGCAGAATATCGATAATAATATGAGATGCGCTCATTTCACTCAAAAATTGATAATAATAATAATAATAATAACAGTACGTGATGTTGGTATAAACTATTTGATAAACGAGTATTGAGACAAGATTTAAGTCGGAACTTCAGAACAAAAAGTGGATAAGTAAAATAAAGTAATACGTCACGCACCTAAATAAGAATTTGGCATGCGCTTCAAGAGACAACTATTGTCCTTTTCTTTTACGACAAGATCAAGGAAAATCTGATTGTCTTTATTGTTGTCAGGTTAATTAAATTTCACTATACAATCCATATTTTTTCAGGAGAAATTCCGGAAAAGCGACAGGTGGACAATGAAAGGTGGAACATGGGATTCCAGTCTTTAGCAGAACGTATTTCTGTTCTCTTCCTCTGGTGCCTGCTCCGAGGCATAAAACGTGCCATGCAGTTCTACACAGGAAGACTGGATGTCGACTCCACAATCCACAATAAACAAATAACGCTTAAGGACATATTAACAGAAAGTAATAGCTAACATGATGACAAGGCAGTGTGTTGAATCCGCTGCCCTGCGGATCCGCAGAGGTACGGATTTCCGTAAATAAATCCGCCGTTTGAGCTAATGTACTGGTCTTTTGCTTTGTGCATAGAAATCAATTTTTTAGCACTTACCGTAATGCACACTGCTTTCAACTCTGTCGGCCGCTGTGGCAGAGCGGTTCTAGGCGCTTCAGTCCGGAACCGCGCCGCTGCTACGGTCGCAGGTTCGAATCCTGCTTCGGGCATGGATGTGTGTGATGTCCTTAGGTTAGTTAGGTTTAAGTAGTTCTAAGTCTAGGGGACTGATGACCTCAGATGTTAATACCCATAGTAAACTCTGCCCCATAGTAAATGTTATGTTCGTAGCGTACTGATTCTTATCGGGCTCTCGTTCATAAAGGAAGTGCATTCGGTTCTTATTCGTGATACGTTATACATTTACTTTTGGTTATGAGATACACTGATAGTATGTAAAACATTCTCGGTTTTCTTGCCGCGTCAATTCGGGATAAAAACTCAAGCTTTCGACGATAGCCTTCATCGTCATCCTCAGTTGCTTCTGACGATGACGATGGAGGCTATCGTCGAAAGTTTGAGTTTTTATCCCGAATTGACGCGGCAAGAAAACCGACAATGCTTTACATATAAGTGCCGTCGCGAAGAAATTAGTTCTCATACACTGATAGTATTTCCGTGCTTAATGCAGTGCCTTCTTTTCAAGATTAGCAAGAAACACTTCGGACTGAATTAATTATATGTTTGTCCTGTTCCATAGAAGATGGAACAGGAGTTGTGATAGAAAGACATTCGACTGAAATTAATTTAGCGTAATTCCCACATCATTTCATAATATTCCAATAACTGTGTTCTTCCACGCGTACTGATCTTTAACGCGTTCTCGTTCATGAAGTATGCTTACTCGTTTTTTATTCTACATTATCTCTTTACTTTTGGGAATAGGATGCACTGTCGACAATTCAGTACTTTTTCAAGGCCTTCTGTGACGTGATACGTTGTTGCTGAAGGAATACAATTCATTTCATGATTTGGAAGACAAATTTAGGATTGAACTAATTATTGTCTTGACCCGTGGAAGATGGGACAGTAATTGTGACAGAGAGACGTCCGATTCAAATTAATTTCTAATGTTTTTTCTTAGGTTACTCATTTCTTAATGCTGCTGTATGTATGGCTACATCGACAGATTCTCTGAACGATAACATCTCCCTGCACTGGATGAAAAATTGAAACAAAATAAAGAAAAGTTTTACATCATTCACTTTAAAAAAGTTTGCTGTAACTGGGTCATTCTTGCAACAAAAATCTTCGACGCAAGTTTCATTGACACCTTTCTTACAATAAATATAAGATGCCTTCGCAGAAATTTCCAATGTTAACGTGGCATTATAAACAAACTGAAAAATAATTTGTTCGCAGGTAAGAACAATTAAAACGTAATAGCGTCATACGAGAAGTGACAACGCATGTGATCACTGGAGAGTTCAACGAATGGTTGGAACAGTAACACTGGTTCTTGCAGCGCAGAGTAGCCAGTTCTATGAACTTGTGTGCCTGAGGAAAAGTAGCCCGAGCGCTGCAGCAAGACTAGGAAGACGCGCAGTTGGCGTGTCGTGGTTGCCAGGAAGCGGCTGGAGGCAGTCTCCTGCGGGCGCGACACACATTCCCAGCCGGCATCAGTCACGTAAGACCGCTATCCGTGTGTGTCCGGAGTCTGAGGCTGCGCCGCGTCTCACTAACTAACTGTACCGTGGCCGGTCGCTGGCCGCTGTCCACTCGCGAGAGAGCGCGCTTTGTTCTCCGTAAAAGCAGCAGCCGCACGGCCGTTTCGATACAGAGCTCCTCTTCCAACACAGGACTATTTTCTACTTAGTAGCTTTGAACTGCAGTGTACTGTATCCAGTATTACTTTTTAGATTTGAGTCACCTAATGACGTGTCCGAAATTCATTCCTAGAATGTAACAGAAAATGTACTGTGGTACAACAGGCGACAAACTACCATGTGACGAGTAAGTTCCTGCCAATAATCACGTTTAGATATTCAACTTGCAAGTGTCATATTTTCCGGTTCATTACGAATTGGCAGATCTAATGGAGTTGGATACGACTGTGAACAGTTGTTCCTTCAATTAGCATATACGTTTCCTGGGAAAATTAATTGTTTCCCCAAATGTAATCTAGACAACCTCAAAGTTTAAATTTGTCTGCTAACAGACACTGTCTTTGCGCTTCCTTTTTTAAGTGTAAATAATGTCGTATACTTATAAGCGAGGGTTCATTTTATTATTGTTATTATTTTGAGCTTTTCCTCATTACAGAGGCTTATCTCCAACATAATAATTTACTTGGAAATTACAATACAAACAATAAACGTTCTTAAACTATATTCTCAAAATATTTCTCCAGGTGTTTCGATCTTGTGTGTCTTCTTCCTCTGCGCCCATTCTCCTCATTGTGTGCTGTACATTTTGGAGCCAGACTTGAAGTAATAAGGAGAATGGAAATAAAAGAAAGAATATATGACGTAATGGATAGGAAGAAATTGCAGTGGTACGGGCATGTTCGACGAATGGAGAAAACCAGAATACCAAAATTGATACTGGAGAGGGTTCATTTTAACGTATGCAATTTGGTCTGTGGTCGCAAAATAAAATCAGTTGCTTTCTTCAATAAAATAACTGTCAGAATTTGACATATTTGAATCTCAGTTTCTAAGCATGTCAGCGAATATGCGACGTTCTCGTGATTAATGACATAAGAAGGTATTCTGTATTACTTGCTCTGCTGCCTCGTCTAACATTTGCACAACAAATAATATTTCCTGTTTTTGTTTTTATGCCACAGTATATTACACATTTTCACCTCGAGAGGCAAAACTGTGTTTTAAATAGGACCATAACGCTAAAAAAAAGGCCGTATTTCAGTTAAATGGTACGTGTCTCTGATTTGTTACGTTGCTTAAGTTATAAACTGACGGCCTCTCATACGAATGCGGCCCAGTTAAGACAGCTAGTTAGTGGTCGCTAAGGATCCTGGTCACGACCGTGCAAAGACTGCAGTCATTTAACAACTTCAACTTCAGTGTTGTTGACCTGGCAATCCTCATTGCCGCTAATATTATATTAATACCGTTTAGGTTAGGGCCGTACATATGCAACTGAATAAATCCAATATTTGTTTTGCCAGGTACGTTTCGCCTCAATTTATTAACGTGTCGGCCGGCCGGTGTGGCCGTGCGGTTCTAGGCGCTTCAGTCTGGAACCGCGTGACCGCTACGGTCGCAGATTCGAATCCTGCCTCGGGCATGGATGTGTGTGATGTCCTTAGGTTAGTTAGGTTTAAGTAGTTCTAAGTTCTAGGAGACTGATGACCACAGATGTTAAGTCCCATAGTTCTCAGAACCATTTGAACCATTAACGCGTCATCAGTTGCCTGAAATACATATACAGGATGTCCATAGTTAAACGTCGAGTTTCAAAATGCTATAGAAAGAGAACCACTGCTCAGAATGACGTCAAATTTGAATAACGTATTATTGACGCAGGGGGAAATGTGATGAAATAAAAAAATTAATAAAAATTTGACCATTAGATGGCGCTCTAAGCGTCAGAATATGCACACCAACAGACGCGCGGCACACGGCTGTTTTTCAGTTTGCGACCGAGACACTCAACATGACTGTCTCCAATCGTGCGCTGATTGTGAAGCTCTTTTACAAGAACGATGACTACGTGCCAGTAGCCCTGCAGAAGTTTCGGTCGCTCAGAGGCATGAAAATGGGCATTTGGCCCGATGTCTGCTAAGGATCTGGAGAAAATTATTACAAAATTCACAATGACAGTTTCTTTTGAAGTGCAGTGTGGTAGAGGGAGGAAAGCAGTTGATCCGACGTCCATCAAAGTAGTGACCACAGCATTACAGGAGGGGACGAGTGGTTGTGTGCAAAGTGCATTGCACGAGGAATTGTCCGACCATTGGACATGCTTGCGAGCACGGTGCATACGTGTACAAAATCACTCATGTCCAGGAGTTGCTGGACATGACAAAACTTTCGTTCTGAAGTTTCTTGCTCGCATGGAAGCGGGCAGTGAATGGCCATGGAACATTCTGTGGACAGACGAACCCCATTTCCATCTCCAAGGACCTGTCAATACACAGAATTGCAGAATATGGACAACGGAAAATATGTAAGCACATCAACCGGTATCACTTCACTCTGCAGAGGTGACTGTGTGGTGCGGGTCGACGGCATCGTTTATCGTAGGACCGTATTTTTTCGAGAAGATGAGTCCTGCGGGTCTTGTTACATCTTCCGTCACTGGTAAATGCTATGAGAATCTTTTGCACACCAATGTCATTCCGACCCTTCAACAGCGTAAATGTAAGAGTAGGATCATTTTTATTGCACAGCTTGTCAAACGGCTGCTGCAGAGGCATTTATGAAATACTAGAATTATCACCTGTCATTTTCCTGCTACTTGGCAGTCCTGATCACCTGATCTTAATCCATTTGACTTCGGACTATGAGGTTATCTAACAGATGTCGTGTTCAGTGCTCCAATTACTGACGGAGCTGAATAAAAGGCACAGATTGCGCAACGCTTTCTGAACGTGACCCTCGAGACACTCAAACCTGTTGTGGAACATGCTGTCTCCCGATTTCAACTTGTGGCAGAAAACAAGTGGATAGCATTGCGCCTGTCTCATGACAATTAGAAACGAATGCCATTTTGCTTCTTAAGCGGTTTTTGGCCCCAGGACAATTAAAAACCGAAGACATATTGCTTTTAAAGCGGGTTTCTCCTCAGCACAATTGAAAACTTACTTCATATGGCTTTTTATTTGGATTTTGACCTCAGAACGATTAAAAACCCATTTCTCCCATCAGATGTGGGTCGGCCTTGCCGTGGTGTGTGGGCTTACGTACCTGACACTGCCACAACTGTTGGCTACCATACTTGTGCAGCCATGCACACTGAACAGTACGGATGACGTAATGTGCGGCTGAAACCATCGCCGTCGTATTGCGATTGATATGTCATTTGCAGCTCACCCCATTCATGCTTACAGTGCCGTTATTTGTAAAATTTTCGTTTTTTTTCTTTCTTCTTTATTGCTCCTTCACGTTTCCCTCTGCGTCAATAACATGCTCTTCAAATTTGACATCATTATGAACAATGGTTCTCCTTCTATAGCGCTTTTGCACTGTAACTTTAATTATAGACACCCTGTAGATTTTCATCTTATCTATGCTGCTATTCTACATGTAAGATACAAACAGTTTTCAAGTAGGCATCTTTTGCTCAATGTATATTTCGTTACTTACTGAGTTCGTTGATATAGCTATAAATGTGCTCTTTCTGTACTGCTGGTGAATTTGCTACTCTGCTTGTAGCACTAAAAATGGCAATTTGTGTCCTGCGCTGAAAATTTTTTTAGTGCTACAGGTAGAACATCTTCACCGTCAGTATAGCAAGAGCACATGTAGAGCAATATCAACATACAACGTAAGCAATGAAACATATGTTGAGCTGTAGATGCCTAAATCAGAAGTGTTTGCATCTTACATGTACAATAACAGAATTAGTAAGTTGAAAGTGCTACATACAAATGAAAATTTCAATGTATTTCAGGACACTGATGATGCCTTAAGAAATTAAGGCGAAACGCATCTGACAAAATCGTGGGAAATTTTGTTGTGGGTTCTTACTTCAGCTAAAGGGTGTTAAATGGAAACTTCCTGTCCGTTGTTCTAGAAAAGATACCATTATCGATGGGTTCCGACATACTCACTGTCCAGTTCACTTTTATCGTGCTGCAACATACATAACGAATTAGTACTTTTCTGATCGTTGCGTAGGATGGAACGCTGCAGTAACATGGTCGGCCTGGTTCCCAAATCTGATTTCTTTTAGTGGGGAGCTTTAAAAATTCCCAATGTATCACTAAACCACAACCACTCTAGACGATATATGCCGATGAATTGTCGGAGCATGCATCAATGTATCGTCCGCTGACACTATCTCCCCTGTTCGGCGATTGGAAATGTGCATTGCACCCTGTGAGAAACAGCTGAAGCGCATTTTGAGGCAAAGCATAATACCAAGTTACGTTACGAAAATTATTTGTTTTGCAGGTGACAGATAGTCGCTATTCGCTTATGAGCAAAATTCTTAATTTATTGACATGTGTATTCAATTTAATTACAGTATTTCGAAAGGTAAATGTAGTCACAATTATCCGACAACAGGTATTTTACGGAACATCTCTAAATCCTTTAAGAAGTACTCGAGTGTCTCCGGGCAGAGACAGATAATATATTCCCGGCAACGCAAAATCGAATAAAGATATTCCTTTTCTACTTGGATAGAGCGCGTTGCTTTGATAGAGGGTGGGCAGGTGACGTTTCTCTTTCAGCGGTGACAAGTAGCCAACACAACCACGTCACAGGATTAGAACAAAATCTACGTGACGCATATGCAGGTGTTTCTACAAAAACTGTTTGCTTAAACAAACACATATTTGGAACGGTTTTCTTATACCTTTTATAATACGGTAAAAGTTAACATACAGTTCCATTTACAAAATTCTAGCTGACCCTACCTCTGTCGTATAAGATAGGGCCAAGACGAAATACGATCTCGTCTATCTTCTTGCAGCGTGTAACGACAGAACCTGTGAACAGCATCCCATTGGGCGGTGTTTACGTCTCCATAGCTATTTCCGACCGCCTTGCGGCTATTGTTACCACATTTCTCAGATATCTGCACGAAATATTTCAGCGCCGACAGCCGTAAGGGTGGTATCACTGTACTCGTCTTTTCAAGAGCTTTATAATGTGGTTAAAATTTACATACCTCTCCATTTGAAAGTCCTTACCTGATTCATTATCTCGGGTGATTAAACAGACTACAAAATATCATGCCCCTCCCAGCATTACCATTCGCTGGAAACCTCGTTTCATAACTCGGATTGTTCAGGAAATACTTGTCAAATGGGTGTCACATCTTGCATGACTCATTATGCAGAGAGACAAAGAAAGACTGAAAGACGTGCATCTATAACGAAGATGTGGATAAGAATAAATATTAAAAAGAAGAAACTGCGTTTTGGAAGAACAGTGGTGGGAAACTCGAAATTCCATAAGGACCAGCAACTTAATAGAACGGTGACACGCTAAATGGCTTCTGTGGCTTGCGGTCTCGAGCCAATATAAACAAAGTCTCTCATAATTTTTCGTCATCTCATTTGCAATCAGATAAAAGTTCATTAAGTTCTCAATGGGAAAGAAAGTAAAATTAGAGTTTAACGGCCCGTCGACATCGAAGTCGTTAGATATGGAGCGCGAGTTCGGAATATTTCAAGGATGGGGAAGGAAATTGGCCATGCCCTTTCAAATGAACCATCCCGGCATTTGCCAGGAGCGAATTAGGAAAATGACGGAACACCTGAATCTGAACGACTGGACGTGGACTTGAAGCGTCATCCTCCCGAATGCAATGTCAGTATGCTAACCGTTGCATCACCTCGCTCGGTAGTTCTCAATGTCCATTTCGGCAGCAAGTGAGGATGAAAGCAGATAAACAGCTGACGAACAGTTTTCGATACGTTGGGGAGAGGAATGAACTATTTTTTCAGCTCGGAAGGTTTCAGATCTATGTTTCTGTTTATATTTCCACTTTAGGGACCTCATGTAATTTACCTGTGCGAAGTTACTTGCGTCTTCTTTTCCTCGATATGGTGACCACCTGGCAATGGAAATATTAGTCACACTGTTTGCTGACGCTGTAGAGCGCTTATCAGAGCAAACGCCACCGCAAGAAAAGACGTGAGACCTAGAGAGGCGTTCTCTTTTCCAAATGCTTACGACTCAGAACGGACAATCTGCTGCTGTTCAGTTAACAGGGCATCACAATAAAAGTGTACTCTTCCCTGGCCGGTTATGGCCACTAAAATAGGAGGACCATCGGTGGACTTTCACTGTTTCCTCAGCCGCGTGTGAGAAAGTGATGGAGGAAGAGCGGCCGGGACGCTTCCACACTTTCTCGCAAGTTTTATAATGAACCCCTTGCTTGACCGCATGCCACTCTCACGCTTTTTAAACAAGTGATTTGGACGACAATATTAGTGACAAAGTGCTCTACCAGCCATCTAAGTCTCGTAAAATAGGTACTGAGATGCATCGGTGGCACACCGTGGAAATAAGGAAACAATTTGAGGCACGTGAGAGGGAAACTACTAACTCTAGAGAAAGCGCCAGCGGAAAATAGAATGTCGACGATGGTACGAAGCGGCTCAGGGAACCATAGAGAGATACGAAAGTACTGTCGCTGACAGTAGTGTGCATAACGCATAATACACACGATCTGCAAAATACAACAGATCTTGCAGTGACATGTCGGAGCACTATCTCTGAATGTAAAAAAATGGGGCATGGAATCAGTCATTGTCTTATCGAAAGAACTTTTTTACAAAATACGAGGACACAGTCGGAAGGACCATGATGTAAACTGTGCATAATTCGTAAAAAAAATTGTTACGGATATATTCTGGTTGTGTGGCGACAGAAGGGCCTTAATATTGCATAAATGCTCTATATATATGTAAGTGTTGCATCTCCTTTACCTAAACTCCGGAGTTCTTTACTGATCTTTAGTCTCTATAAGGAGTACAACAGCTTCACCGATATTTTAGACATACTTTATTAATAGATGTGAATCGCTAAAGAGATACTACATGTGCTTTGTGCTCGTGAGCTTCCAGAAAGAGATTTGCGCTTGTATGTGCAGAGTATAATCTGCTGTATGTCAGACTGCTACTAATCATATATAATTTATCCTTGGGGTTTACAGTCTGTATTGATCCTACGAAGAATAACGTAGTGATTATCATTAACTGACAAAAGTAGAATATACTCATCAACTTCGTCACGAATCTGGAGTGGGTAGAGGTAATACTTCTCCTGCTGACGTACTACTTGGGAATTTTCTAGATCAAAGAACTTTGAATCTTCATCTTCGAGGCTCTTGTGATAAAATGGGCTGCCTAACGAGTATTTCATATTCGAAACCAAATATAGGTCAGCCAGTATCAGGCTTCTGTGTTTTCTTACACTTGAGGTATTTTTCATTTCCATATATTTTGATGCCTTTTTGTGTGGACTGAGTAGGTATCATCCCGAATAAGAATCCATTTCCAGAAACATTCAATCATTTCGCAACAGAGGAACAGATCAGTACAAAAGATAATATCCTCTTTTCTTAACCCGCCCAGATAGCCCTGCTTGTCGAATCACCGTTTCTGGGATGGGGAGGTGCACCAGCCCCGACTGGAATTCGCCCAACGGATTAACGACGAGGGTCGATTTGGCGGTAAAAAAAAAAATGGTTCTGAGCACTATGGGACTTAACTTCTGAGGTCATCAGTCCCCTAGAACTTAGAACTACTTAAACCTAACTAACCTAAGGACATCACAAACATCCATGCCCGAGGCAGGATTCGAACCTGCAACCGTAGCGGTCTCGCGGTTCCAGACTGTAGCGTTTGGCGGTCAGCCCGGATGTGATTTTTTGGCGGTTTCTCACACTCTGATAGACGAATACTGGGCTGGTACCCAAGTCTCACCTCAGTTACACGATTCTAAAACTTTAGTTCAATTTCACATGTTCACAGTTGGGGTACACACATTCCGTCCTAAGGGTAACAGGGTGGCGACAGGCGAGGCAAGCGGCCAACTCTTAAACTAACATTGCGAAAGCCGTTAATAACCCTGCTGCGCCGATTCGGACAAAGGCCCAAAAAAAGAAGAAGAATGTCCTCTACCCTTACCACTCTACTGGATGAAAGACTGATAGTAGCTTACTGTGACTCTGTTAACTGTTAAATTTGTAACCAAGATACTAACTGGGTTGCAATGGCTATTTGTATCCTTTATAATAATAACGGCAGCGCTTTAAAACTATTACTGGAAGTAGAGACACCGAGAGCACAAGGCGAGACGAGAAAACCTTACATTTATTTCGTCCGTTGATGTTGGACTTTGTTAAAAATGTAATTCATTGGTCACAAATGCTATAATTGCCAGAATCAGGATAAATTCCTATCAATCTTCTATCCAGTAGGCTCAATAGGGTGAAGTATTTTATCTTCCCATGTTGGACTGGAGCAACATAAATCAGCGACAGGAATTGTGCTCTCAAACCAGACACCGATCCGGGTGGTGTACTGGTCGGCTGGTTAGCACTCTGGACCCGGATTCGGGAGGGGCGCAATTCAAGTCTCGTCAGGTCCTTCAGATTTAGGTCTTTCGTGACTGATCTCTTGAGAAGGACATCGCCGCTTTCTTCCTCTGTCACAGCTCGTGCTGCCTCTAATGACAACTACATCAACAGGACGCTAAACCCTACTCTTCCTTGCCTCATTCAGACAAGATTTCCACATTAAAACGAAGGATTCTACGGTGTGTTGAATGCAATAAAAAGTGAGTGAAAGTAAAAAACAAATTCTCCCTCGAGTCGTGTCCACAGTTTTCCTTCTCTCTCCTCTCTCCCTCTCTTTTTATTTTTCTAGTCACACCTAACTGGTTAAACGTAGTCCTGCTGACGCAACTGAGTTGTGGGCTAGATAATTTAGTGTCATTGTCGAATATCACTTATCTTTACTGCACTAAATACATATGTAGTATATTTACATTTGTGGACGCGTGATTTACAACATGTTAAGCTTATAAACTCACTGGATGAAGACATATTGTTGAAACTAGGGGCAAAACAATAAAGATTTTAGCAGATTTATGGTTGTTATACATAATAATGTCAAAAACTTATGTCACAGTATTAATAACCCGCGACAACTTAAATAGCCGGCGCTATCGAAGATGAGATCGAGTATTGTGAAATGCTTCTACTGTTTTAGAGAACATACACTTAGTTTTCAAGTTTTCAGTCAGATGACAGTGCAAGGTACGTCTTGAATAGGTTTTGCCATTATCTCTTAGTGGATGTCTAGTCTTGTTTCTTGGACCAGAAAGTAACGAAAAATCATTATTTTTTCTAAAATTTGTTTTAAAACTTATGACTTCTGGAAGCAGCAGCAGGTTCAGTATTTGATTATCATGAACGATTTACAACGTGACAATTCTGATGAATAATGTATCTTAAACGTAGCATCTCGAGTGAAATTACTACAATCATATACGTCGATTCAATTGAGCATCGATGTTAGTAGAGTTACCACTCGACACGATAATTTTTATCAGTGTTGTTCCTGATGATATGATATTATGACGATGGACCATGTCATAAACACGTCAGTATTTCTTTATAATAAGTGGATTCTTCTTATTTAGCTACCTGAAGCAGTGTTAATGGCGTGATTAGTTAATACAAGATTGCGCTGGATCATTTTCATGCTTGTTCATAAAAGTGTTGCGTCACAAGCGACAAGGAGGTGGTAAATTTCGTATTGGCGTCCACCGTGCAAAGTGTTCCACTTGCAGCAGTTACGGGCGCGGACTGCCCTCTCTGGGGCAGTGGGTGGAGCCCAGGTCGGGCAAGCAGCCTGTCGCTTCCTACGCCGCGTCCACCGCAGTCCCTGCTGCCGCTCTGCCGCCAGACAAATCAGCCTGCCGTATGTGATGGCGCTGTTCAAAACACCCTGAACCTGCATTCTGAATGAGCATGATCCGAATCCATGTAGGAATGGTTTGCAGATGATGCTGTCGTTTTACCGCATAGCAAAGCCATCAAAGCCAACGGCCTTACCGCAGTGGTAACACCGCTTCTCGTCAGATCACCGAAGTTAAGCGCTGTCGGGCTGGGCTAGCACTTGAATGGGTGACCATCCGATCTGCCGAGCGCTGTTAGCAAGCAGGGTGCACTCAGCCTTTGTGAGGCAAACTGAGGAGCTACTTGATTGAAAAGTAGCGGCTCCGGTCTCCGTCATACGGCAGGGAGAGCGGTGTGGTGACCACATGCCCCTCCGTATCCGCATCCAGTGACGCCTATGAGCTGAGGATGACACGGCGGCTGGTCAGTACCGTTGGGCCTTCATGGCCTGTTCGGGAGGAGAAAGTCGTCAAAAGATCAGAATTGTAGAATCATTTAAACGACGTATGTGTTTGATACGATAAGTGACAATTGACTCTAAAGAATAAAAACTGTGATGTCATCAATATGAGTGCTAAAGAGAATCCCTTAAACTTTGGTTTGCAGGACAAATCACACAAATTTAGAGGTATCAATACGAGGGCGTGCTGAAAAATAATGCTTCCGAATTTTTGATGTGAAAACTCTTAAAGTTTTTTAAATAAAACTAACGGTATTAACATTCTACACCATTATTATTCATGTCTTGATATTTACAGCCATCCGCCCCTATAGGGCTCCGAATTGTAGTATGTAATATGGCAGTGTGTAACGTAACTATGTCGGTGCTAACAAGGGAACCTCCCCATCGCACCCCCCTCAGATTTAGTTATAAGTTGGCACAGTGGATAGGCCCTGAAAAACTGAACACAGATCAATCGAGAAAACAGGAAGAAGTTGTGTGGAACTATGAAAAAATAAGCAAATTATACAAAACTGTGTAGTCCAAGTGTAAGATATGCAACATCAAGGAGTGTGTAAGCTGAGGAGCGCCGTGGTCCCGTGGTTAGAGTGAGTAACTGCGGAACGAGAGGTCCTTGGTTCGAGTCCTCCCTCGAGTAAAAATTTTACTTACTTTATTTTCGCAAAGTTACGATCTGACCGTTCATTCATTGACGTCTCTGTTCACTATAATAAGTTTAGTGTCTGTGTTTTGCGACCGCACCGCAAAACCGTGCGATTAGTAGACGAAAGGACGTGCCTCTCCAATGGGAACCGAAAACATTTGATCGCAAATTAATAGGTCAACCGATTCCTCCACAGGAAAACACGTCTGAAATATTCTATACGACACTGGTGACGGCATGTGCTTCACATTACAGGAATATGTTGTCGACCCACCTAACTTGCACGCTTGGCGAATGGGTAAAAAGTTTCTTCTACCTTGCCCGATTTAGGTTTTCTTGTGGATGTGATAATCACTCCCAAAAAAGTGATGAAAACATAAGAGTTTGTCACATAAACGGCAACAAATGAATGCAACAGTTTCACCGTCGCACAGTTTTCCCTGTGCTCTGTCAAAACATACGTTTTTAACGTTTTCAAGTTTTTCCGTGTGTAGACCGTCAAATCCTGCATGTGTCCAAGCAAATCTGAACATGTCCTGGAATTTTGGAGAGCGAAGTTGATCATGTCTGAGTGCATGAACTTTGATAATTGTCTGAAAATAAAAAATTAAAACTTTTCACTCGAGGGAGGATTGAACCAGGGACCTTCCGCTCCGTAGCTGCTCGCGGTAACCACGGGACCACGGTGCTCATCATTATACATGTACCTTGATGTGGCTTATCTTGGACACGGACTACTCAGTTTGTATATTTTGCTTATTTTTTTCATAGTTCCATACAACTTCTTCCTGTTTTCTCGATTGATCTGTGTTCAGTTTTTCATGGCCTATCCCTGTGCCAACTTATAACTAAATCTGAGGGGGGTGCGATGGGGAGGTTTCCTTGTAAGAAACAGCGTGCTGTAATCGAGTTTCGAATTAAGACGTCTCCTTCAGCGTGACAGTCATAGACCACACACGAAAGTTGCGTCATCTGCAACAATCCGACGCCTCCATTGTCATCGATCATCCTCCGACTTGGCCCCATCCGACTTTCAGCTGTTCACAAAACTTAACCCGTTTGAGGACTTCACTTTGATAGTGGTGAAGCGCTGCGAGCAGAGGTGAGGTTGTGGCTCCGCTACCAAAGACAAACAATCTGCAGTGATGGTATCAACAAAGTGGTCTATCGTTGGGAGAAATGTGTTCGGCGCCCAGGTGACTAGGTT
This sequence comes from Schistocerca nitens, assembly GCF_023898315.1. Taxonomy (NCBI): domain Eukaryota; kingdom Metazoa; phylum Arthropoda; class Insecta; order Orthoptera; family Acrididae; genus Schistocerca; species Schistocerca nitens. Next base: position 480,700,508 of record NC_064614.1, on the reverse strand, counting down.
GAGAAATAAATACGTAGACATGAAAAATAAGGATGTATAATGTCAGAAACATTCGTTTTACTAAAAAACCTGTAAGTACTTCACATAAAAAATTTGGAGGCATTACTTTTCGACATGCCCTCGTACAACTAAACACCTAGGCACTACAGTTACGAACAACTTAAATTGGAACTATCACACATATGATGTTGTGGGGAAGGCAAACCAAACACTGCGATTTATTGGCAGAACACTTCGAAGGTGCACCGGGTCTGCTACGAACACTGTCTACACCACGCTTATCCTTCGTCTTCTGGAGTGTTGCCGCGCGGTATGCGATCCTTAGTGGATAGGATTGACAGAAGACATCGAAAAAGTTCAAAAAAGGGCAGCTCGTTTTATATTATCGCGAAACAGAGGAGAGAGTGTCACGGATATGCTACGCGAGTTGGGGCGGCATATTTTTTTCTTTTTTTGTGGCGAGATGTTTCCACAAAATAACAATTACCGACTTTCTCATCGAAATGCGAATATATTTTGCTAATGCCCACCTGCGTAGGGAGAAACGATTATTGTGACAAAATAAGAGAAATCAGAGCTCGCTCGGAAGTGATTGTTTTTCCTGCGTGATATTCAAGAGCTAAAGACATAGTTTGAAGGTGGTTCGATGAACGCTCTGCCAGGTACTTAAACGTGAATTGCAGAGTAGTCATGTAGATGTAGATCTCGTAGATGTAGGGCCATCCTGGATCAGGTGATCCCTCTTTCTGTATTTCATGCTGGTGCTGGGATTGTTTTTTCAAGAAGCGTTACCTAACTGAGTTAGTGTTCTTTCCAAACCGACGTCTGTATCGGAGACGCGATAGAGCCCTAAGCTCTTCGTTCACGAATGATAAGACTTGTTTCTCACTTCCCGCGCGGTCAAGTGTGGAATAAGCGCTGACCGGCGCGGTGCACCGGCCACGCCCCCGCACATGTAAGAAGCCCACTCGCCTGCGCTTCTCTGAAGCCTCCCCTCTGTCACTTTAGTCGAGTATCGGGACGGACCGAACAGACCTCGGCGGACTCCCTGCCCCGTCCTTGCTCACCTGAGCTAGTGCTCTGACTGTAGTGACGCCGACATCGACCGCAGACCGAACACCAATCTTTCGTAGACAAATATTACCAATTTAACATGGCAGGGGAGTTTGTAAACATCAAATGCACTGACAGAACAAAGGAGTCGACTGTAGTAAGATTTATGGTTTTACAATATAATTCAAGTTGTTGACTTTAAACTCATTATGAGTTAATTATTTATCCGATGATAACAAAGTAAATTATGTTGTAAAACCATTGTGCTTGATATCTGTATCTACATCTGCACCTACGTACATTCTCTGCAAGCCAGCGTATACCTTGTACCACTTCCTATAATTTCCTCCCCTGTTCAACTCGCAAATAAACTGAGAGAAAAATGACTATCTATGTGGCTCCCTACGAGCCTTAAATTCTCTTATCTTATCTTCATTCCCTTTAGCCGGCCTCGGTGGCCGTCGGGTTCTAGGCGCTGCAGTCCGGAACCGCGGGACTGCTACGGTCGCAGGTTCGAATCCTGCCTCGGGCATGGATGCGAGCGATGTCCTTAGGTTATTTAGGTTTAAGTAGTTCTAAGTTCTAGGGGACTGATGACCTAAGATGTTAAGTCCCATAGTGCTCAGAACTATTTGAACCATTTTTTCATTCTCTTTACGCGAAATGTGCGTTCGCGGTAGTAGAATTAGTTTGCACTCAGCTTCAAATGCCGGTTGTCTAAATTTTCTCAATAGCGTTTCGCGAAAAAAAAGTCGCCTTCCCTCCAGGTATTCCCATTTCAATTCGCTTAGTACCTCCGTAATACTCGCCTGTTCATCGAATATACCAGCAACAAATCTAGCGCCCCGACGCTTAATTGCTTCGGTGTGCTCCTTCAATTCAACCTGGTGGTCATCCAAAACACTCAAGCAATAATCAAGAGTAGGTCACACTAGTCTTCCATATACGATCTACTTTACAGCTGAACCACACTTTCCTAAAACTCTCCCAGTAAGTCGAAGTCGACCATTCGCCTTCCCTACTGCCGTCTATACATGCTCCTTCCATTTCATATCGCTGTGCAACGTCACTCCTAGATACTTAATCGACGTGACTTTGTCATGCAGCTCACTACCAGTCCTGTATTCGAATATCACGGGATTGCTTTTCCTACTCATCTGCATCAACTTACACTATTCACATTTAGAGCAAGCTGCCATTCATCACACCAAGAACAAATTCTGTATAAGTCATCTTGTATTCTCCTACTGTCACTCAACGAGGACACCTTCCCGTACAGAACAGCTTCATCAGCAAACAGATACAAATTGCTGCCCACCCTGTTCATCAGATTTTTTATGTGTATAGAGAATAAGAGCGGTTTATCTCACTTTCCTGGGACTCTTGTTGACGATACCCTTGTCTCTAACGGTCACATGCCGTCCAGGGCAACGCAAAAAAAATGGTTCAAATGGCTCTGAGCACTATGGGGCTTAACATCTATGGTCATCAGTCCCCTAGAACTTAGAACGAGGCAGAGAAAATCCCTAACCCCGCCGGGAATTGAACCCGGGAACCCGGGCGTGGGAAGCGAGAACGCTACCGCACGACCACGAAATGCGGGCAGGGCAACGTACTGGGTTCTATTACTTAAGAAGTCTTCGAGCCGCTCACATATGTGGGGAACCTATTCCGTATCCTCGTACCTTCGTTAATCGTCTGCAATGGGGCACCGTGTCAAACGCTTTCCTATGTGTGCTTACGATATACATGAACTATACAGCCATATTATATTCATAATATTTGTCTAAAATGTGATTAAAAATTGAAAACTAGCCGAAAATAATAAAGTGTTAATATGGCAGCTTTTGTCTTTTATGAATCATTTAAGAACTGTGGAACATTGGTTGCAGGAAATAATCAAAATTTATACTTCATTTTCCTGTATCTAATTTCTTTTTTCAAAATTTACTCGTTTTCCTTTACTGTTTCCTCTAGTACAGATTGAATAGCGTGGTGGATTGACCTGGACTTCATCTCGCTACCCTCTCAACGATAACTTCCCTTTAATGTCCTATGACTATTGCAACTGTGGTTTGTTTACGCATAAGTTATAGGTAGCCTTTCGCTTGCTATATTGACATGAAAATGTCTATTCGATCGTCGGTCGAACTTTGCTGCGTGACGAAATGGTGTGAGATTTGAATCGCTGATAACTACGAGACTAATAATGCGTAAACAGTGGTTGAACCCACAACCAATAGGTCATGTCTGTTCTCGTTTATCGCGCAGTATTTCTTTGGCACGTGATGGCATCGTATCAGTACATGCGCATGTGCGTGAACGCTACGAATTATAAATTGGTGTTGCGTTGTACGCCTTTAGCTAGGACTTTCATTCGGGTGTCATTGTGAAGGGCTTGCGCAGCACCACTAGGACCCAAAGTGAGACAGTAAAAATATTCGCGGGATATAAGTGAAAATCGGTATCAAGTTGAAGATTACAAAATAATGAAATATGTTGTCTGATAAGACTCGTAAATACGCTCTACGTTACAAGAGAGATATTTTTTTTTCAACGTACGATTGGTCACGAAAATAAAACATTAGTGAAAAACAGATGAAGCTTTGTGCAGGCCACGCCCGGGTTCCCGGGTTCGATTCCCGGCGGGGTCAGGGATTTTCTCTGCCTCGTGATGGCTGGGTGTTGTGTGCTGTGCTTAGGTTAGTTAGGTTTAAGTAGTTCTAAGTTCTAGGGGACTGATGACCATAGATGTTAAGTCCCATAGTGCTCAGAGCCATTTGAACTTTGTGCAGGTGTGTTACATAGTGTTTCTATTATGCCTGTGGAGCTTGCCAGTTCAGAGATCGCAGTGAGCACGTCAACAAGCCTACGAAATTTGTCCGCCGCCAAGTGTGAAGTGCGCGCTGTCATTCGATTTCTTCGTGCTGTGGGCCGCCTCCGTAGCTGAGTAGTTAGCATGGCCGAATGCCATGCGAGGAGCCCGGGCTCGATTCCCGGTCGACTCGGAGATATTCTCCGCTCGGGCACTGGGTGTTGTGTTGCCCTCACCATCATCGACACACAAATCGCCTAAGTGGCGTCAAATAAAAAGTCTTGCACCAGGCAACCGGTCTACACGAAAGGGGATTCCCGGCCAAAACATGCCATTCAAGCATGCTGACGGGCGCAATGCAGCCGAAATTCGTCGGCGAATGCGTAATGTGTACGTTGAAACTTTCATGAGAGATAACAAAGTGCGGCAATGGTTCAGAAACTTTGGAGCAGCACGTAGAGACGTTCAGGATGCAGGCGGCCAGGGAAGTAAGCGAGTAACCTATGATATCTTTCAGCGAGTGGATCAGACGACTCATGAAAATCTTCAGTATAGAATTTCTGTTTCGAGTTACTCGTTTCCAGAAATTTCAAGGTCAGCTGCCTCTGGCCCATAGTGAGTGGGCGACTTCAATGCCGCTAAATCTGTGCGAGATGGGTTCCCAAGATGCTGTCCGACCGCCACAAAACACAGCTTCTACGTTTCGCCACCGCTACGATGATGAGAGAGAAGAATTTTTGAGCGAAATTGTCACAGAGGATGAGACATGGGTCCATTTCAAAAATGAAGAAACAAAACAGCAACTGAAACAGTGGATGCGTTCTCATTCCCCGAGTAAACCAAAAAAGTACAAACGAACATTCTCCATCAAAAAGTACATGGCTCTTACGTTCTGGGATCGAAAAGGAGCTTTGTTGTTGAAATTCACGGAACGTGGAATGATCAATACTGCAGCACCATATGGTGTGACTCTACGAAGAACAATTAAGAATATACGAAGTGAAATGTTGTCAGGCGTTGCAACAAGAACGCTGCTGCAGCGTTTTTGTTGGGAAGTGGTTGATCAGCCACCACACAGCCTGGACTTGGCTCCCTTTGATTTTCATCCCTTTGGTTACATGAAACGCTTGCTAGGAGGACAGAAGATTGGTACAGATAACGAGAATTGGCTGAAAGCACAGGCGGCTGCCTTCTGTGACGAGAATACTGGGAAGCTGGCCCCACGCCACGATAAATGTCTAAGTCGAAGCGGCAGCTATGTAGAGAAGTAGCTGGAAGGTGAAGTTAAATGTTGCAGATGAAACATTTTTGATTTGCACTGTCGTTTCCTTTTCACGATTGATATGGGATATAGCGGCCATCGACAGTCGAGACTTGTGATACATCTTTTCTGTAAACATTATGTTATTCTATATAACCATTGTATTAAAGAGATTGATAATTAAATTACATATTAATACGAAACATTTGCTAAGAGCGTATTCCGATGTTTTCAAGAAAAATTTACCCCGCGGATCCGGAGTGCACACACACACTTTTTTTGTCGTTAATGATTATCAAATGCCATATTATGTTTCCAAGTTAGTATGATCAGAAACTTTTTTCAGTCGTCGTAAGTTAAAAATGCACGGTTCCTTTCTTCGTCAAGCAATTAATTATCAAGTAGAAAAAACAAAATTACGTAAAGTGATTTATGTTTAATGCAATTTTCCCATATAATGACATGATGGAGACCACGTCTGTTATTTGAAGACAAATGTTGATGGTGTTGGGACAGCAACCAGCCACAAATTTACTTTCAGTTCCTTTATTCAAGGGGTACCGTTACCGGTTTCGGATCGTTGTGATTCATCTTCAGACGGTTTACACTCTTTCCTTATGACATGTGGTGTGTTTTTACAGATTAATTGTCCTAAAATATAAATAATACATAATTATAAGCTCGCCATACACAGATGGTTGCGTTACAGATTTTCGTTGCATGTGACTTACGTGAAATGTCGGTTTGGAGTGTTTGTTTTCATAACATTCGTCCAACAGATGTGAATACATTCCCACTGCATTCTTATTGTAGCACACGTAAATTTTCCTCACTGATCACTTTAGATTTGTCACCGAGAAGGTTTGGTTTCTGTGGCACACTGATTTGGCTTGAAGAGACTGCTGTGAAGTTGATCTGCGGTTTTTGTCTGCATTTTGTTGTGGAGTTTTTGTATTATTATGGGTTTATATCCATTATTATGAGCAACTGTTTCAATTATATTGATTTCATTTTGTTGGCCTGTGTCACTCATTGGTACTTTTTTTAATTCGGTATAGCATCGTTCTGAAATATGCCATTTTTTGTTGGCGGAGGTGGCAAGATGAGTTGTCAATACTGACATCTGTGGTGGTAGTTTTCTGTAGATACTAAATTGATGTTTATTGTTACTATTGCAAATTTTCAGGTCAAGAAAGTTAATGCTTTTATTAGTTTCATGTTCAACTGTGAATTTAATATTTTTGTGCATTTTGCTTAGATCTGCTGCTAATGTATCTATTTCATTGGTTGTAGCATCAAAAAGCAAGATTGTTTCACCAGCATATCTTCTGTAGTAGATTAATTTGTTTGAGATGTGCTGGTTGGTTGAGAAGAATTTTTGTTCTATATGGTTGATCTAAATGTCAGCTGTCCTAACACCATCAACATTTGATTTATGTTTGTTTTTGCGGGTTCATGTCTGCAGTCGTGGTACACACTGTAATGCCCGCACCACAGTACCGTAGTACGCCGTTAGACGAGTGAAAATGAGATTGCACAGGACTTTGACGAAATGAAGTATCGTGACGTATCTGTTTTCGACCGCAGCAGAAATGTTGCAGCCGCGTCTGGCCAATCGAGACGGCGAAATAAGTGCTCAGACTGTTTCCATAGAAAGGAAAGCACGAGGAGCGGGTCGTTACGCGTCGATGTGGTGGGCGTCGTTTCCGCGAACTGGAGAGGAGGAGCCTCCAGCGTCCAGCGGCTGTGCCGTTAGCGAGGCGCGCGCCGCTCGTCGCATCAGTCGCGGCCGGCCGCCCCCTGGCTGTCCCCGGAGTGTGCGGCGGTCCCGTTGCCGCCGGCGGTCCTGGAAGGCCGGATCTCATCTTCCGTCACGTGACGATCCGGTAACGGTGCGGCCATAGCGTCGTGGGAACCGCGGGCGCTGCCCCACGCGGGCCATCCGCCCACGCCGGTAGCTGGGAGCGCCGGCACGCCGCAGGAATGGGGGCACATCGGCGGCTGCAGTGCAGGCGCTGCCCGCGTAGCCAGACGTCTGCATGCGAACAGGTGGCTGCCGCTTAGAGCCCTCCCTTTAGTTCGCCTACGGCGTCCACGGTTGTACTGTAGTCCCGAGCTGAGTGGTGCAGTAACATCCCCCTACTGGAGTAACAACTACATAGTACGAACTAAGCTGGGTGAACTACAGTGAGCAGTACGAGGAGCGATCTACGGTCACGGGGCACGGAACCAGCATGTCGCCAGTCCTCCCAGCCGTTATTGGCAGTAGATAAATCCTGATGATGCCCCTACTTCTTTACTGAAGCAGTTCCTCATTCGGCCTCACAAGGGTCGAGCGAATCCCGAGCCATATCTCGCTGCCTCAGACCATTCGGCTATGGAGGCGATCTCGAAGTTATAGTTCGATTTATAATGATCAGCCAGAATATTATGACCAGGTACCTAATAGCCAGTATGTCGACTTTTGGCTCGGATAACAGCGGAGAAGCGTCGTTGCATGGAAGCTTGGTAGGCCGCTGGAGGGAGCTGGTACCACATCTGCACACATACAATAACTCACGTAAATTCCGGGGAGGGGAGCGACGAGCTCTGACGCCACGTTCGATCACATCCCAGAAGTGCTCGATCCAGTTCAGATCTGCCGAGTTGGGAGGCCAGCACATTAATTGGAATTCGCCACTGTGTTCCACGAACCACTCACTCATACTTCTGGCTTTGTGATGTGGCAGATTATCTTGTTAAAAAATGCCAGTGCCATCGGGGAACATGATGTCGTGACGGGTTGTACGTGGTCCGCAGCCAGTGTACGATATTCCTCGACCGTCATGGTCCCTTGCACGAGCTCCGCTGGACCCATGGCTACCCGTGTGAATGTTTCCCAGAGCATAATGGAGCCGCCGCCAGCTTGTCTCCGTGTCCTTTGGAAGACGACGGATTCGCGCCCTCACTTCGGCATGATCAAGGTATCGGGATTCATTAGACTATACATCGCTCTGTCACCGTGCCAACGCCCAATGCCGATGGTCACGTGCTCATTTCAGTCGTATTTTCCGTGTCACGGTGTTAATATTAGCACGAGCATTGGTCGTCGACTGCGGAGGTCCATCGTTAGGAGTGTTCGGTGCACTGTGCGATCAGACACACTTGAACTCTGTCCAGCATTAAAGTCTGATGTCAGTTCCGCCACAGTTCGCCGACTGTCCTGTTTTACCAGCCTATCCAGCCTACGACATCCGATATCTGTAATGAGGGGTGGTCGCCCAACCCCACAACGTCTCGACGTGGTTTCACCTTGGTTGCGCCACGTGTTGAAGACACTCATCGCAGCACTTTTCGAACACCCGGTAAGTGGTTTCCGAAATGCTGGTGCAGAGCCTCCGGGCTATCACAATCTGCCCTCGGTCAAACTCGAATAGACCGCGCGCATTCCCCATTCTCCACATGGAGAGACGCTCACTGATACTGTGTGTTTGGTTAGCAGTCATTCCTTGCCAGGTGACGCTGCTATCGTCTGGACGGGTTTATATCGATAGTAGGTCGGTGGTCTCTTTCCTTCCCAGACCTTGTGCGACATGTACGTTGGCGGCAGCAGGACCGTTCCGCGGTGTGTGGGAAGTGGCCGCGCTCTCAACTTTCTCAACAGTGTTTCGCGAAAAGAACTCTTCTTCCCTCAAGGGATTTCCAGTTGTGTTCACGGAGCGTTTCCGTAATACCTGCGCGTTGATCGAACCTACTGGTACCAAATCTAACAGACAACGAAATTTGGTCTGTTCAAACACAGGTGGCTCACACGACTTTCCCTTAGGTTGACTGATGACTCTGGTGACGCAGACGGCAGCCGGCCGCAAAGTTAAAATTATACTAAATGAGCCAGGTGATGAAAATACAGGAAACCGTAGATTTTTTGTGCTGCAACGGCATTAACCAATCTTCGGCCTTACATTTTTGCGGCATCTCGCCCGCTTTCGCTGACAGCCAGACACACGTCACTGACCTGATCCACAGGCTGTCCTCTCATGTGAGCACGAAACAAGTCTACGTTCTAAAGAGCCGCCCTATTTGTATCCCTGAACAAAACTTTGCCTATTGTACTGAAGGCAACTCCTTCCCTCAAAATAAACTGATAAACTGAAATAGCAAGAAGATCAGAGCTCTGTGAAGGAGATGCCACACCTAAGCTGGCACTTGGACGACGACGGCGCAAATCCTCTTATGCCAATACAGCCTCAGGCAAAATCTGCAATAGTTTCTTAGAAAAGGACACGGCCGATTTCCTTTCCCAGTCAGAGCTTACGCTCCATCTTTAACGACGTGGTCAACATGGGATATTAAAACATAGCCCTCCTTCCATTGTTCTTATGTAGTACTCAACTGGACATGTAACGCTAACGATGGAGATGCTAGCCGGCTGGATGCGCATAATGGAATCGAGGCGGAACCCAAGTCTGAACCCTCTGTGAAGAGAGCCGAACCAAAGGAAAGGACAACTTCAGTTCGGTTACTATCTAGGTACAAACGTTGTGCAGGATTGCCACTTAAGTGTTGGTCTCTGCAATCACTCCTGGGAAAGTTCAAACTCACACAAGGAGACGTTTCACATATCACTATAGATTTAGATTCATTACAAATTACCTTTTCCTGGCCCCGCGTTGCTGCGACTCAATATGGTTAAATGGAAAAGAAAGAAAACAGAAAGCGGAAGTTTCGGATATGTGTGGGAATTGCATATACATCCCAGCGTTCTCTCTCTGTCTGTCTGTCTCTCTCTCTCTCTCTCTCTCTCTCTCTCTGCCCCCCCCCCTCCCCGTCTCTGTCCATCTCCTCCGTCTCTATTCATCTTCTCCTTCTTCACCCTCTCTCTGTTCGTCTTTTCCCTCCCTCTCTCTCTCCGTCTTCTCTTGCCTCCTTTCTCTGTCTGTCTCCTCCTTTCCGCTTTCTATGTTCATTTCCTCCCATCCCTCTTTCCATTTCCTCTTCCCCCTTCTCTTTGACCTTGAGGTTTGTTTATTGTTCTTGCAAATTCAGATTCTGTACCAGTATTCTAATCGCACGCCCAATTCCATAAATACAAACTTCCTGTTTGCTACAAACAGGGGCCGGCTGGAGTGGCCGAGCGGTTAAAGGCGCTACAGTCTGGAACCGCACGACCGCTACGGTCGCAGGTTCGAATCCTGCCTCGGGTATGGATGTGTGTGATGTCCTTAGGTTAGTTAGGTTTAAGCAGTTCTAAGTTCTAGGGGACTTATGACCACAGCAGTTGAGTCCCATAGTGCTCAGAGCCATTTAAACCATTTTTTTGCTACAAACAGGAAGTATATACACTCGGGGAAATTGAAATAAGAACACCGTGAATTCATTGTCCCAGGAAGGGGAAACTTTATTGACACATTCCTGGGGTCAGATACATCACATGATCACACTGACAGAACCACAGGCACATAGACACAGGCAACAGAGCATGCACAATGTCGGCACTAGTACAGTGTATATCCACCTTTCGCAGCAATGCAGGCTGCTATTCTCCCATGGAGACGATCGTAGAGATGCTGGATGTAGTCCTGTGGAACGGCTTGCCATGCCATTTCCACCTGGCGCCTCAGTTGGACCAGCGTTCGTGCTGGACGTGCAGACCGCGTGAGACGACGCTTCATCCAGTCCCAAACATGCTCAATGGGGGACAGATCCGGAGATCTTGCTGGCCAGGGTAGTTGACTTACACCTTCTAGAGCACGTTGGGTGGCACGGGATACATGCGGACGTGCATTGTCCTGTTGGAACAGCAAGTTCCCTTGCCGGTCTAGGAATGGTAGAACGATGGGTTCGATGACGGTTTGGATGTACCGTGCACTATTCAGTGTCCCCTCGACGATCACCAGTGGTGTACGGCCAGTGTAGGAGATCGCTCCCCACACCATGATGCCGGGTGTTGGCCCTGTGTGCCTCGGTCGTATGCAGTCCTGATTGTGGCGCTCACCTGCACGGCGCCAAACACGCATACGACCATCATTGGCACCAAGGCAGAAGCGACTCTCATCGCTGAAGACGACACGTCTCCATTCGTCCCTCCATTCACGCCTGTCGCGACACCACTGGAGGCGGGCTGCACGATGTTGGGGCGTGAGCGGAAGACGGCCTAACGGTGTGCGGGACCGTAGCCCAGCTTCATGGAGACGGTTGCGAATGGTCCTCGCCGATACCCCAGGAGCAACAGTGTCCCTAATTTGCTGGGAAGTGGCGGTGCGGTCCCCTACGGCACTGCGTAGGATCCTACGGTCTTGGCGTGCATCCGTGCGTCGCTGCGGTCCGGTCCCAGGTCGACGGGCACGTGCACCTTCCGCCGACCACTGGCGACAACATCGATGTACTGTGGAGACCTCACGCCCCACGTGTTGAGCAATTCGGCGGTACGTCCACCCGGCCTCCCGCATGCCCACTATACGCCCTCGCTCAAAGCCCGTCAACTGCACGTACGGTTCACGTCCACGCTGTCGCGGCATGCTACCAGTGTTAAAGACTGCGATGGAGCTCCGTATGCCACGGCAAACTGGCTGACACTGACGGCGGCGGTGCACAAATGCTGCGCAGCTAGCGCCATTCGACGGCCAACACCGCGGTTCCTGGTGTGTCCGCTGTGCCGTGCGTGTGATCATTGCTTGTACAGCCCTCTCGCAGTGTTCGGAGCAAGTATGGTGGGTCTGACACACCGGTGTCAATGTGTTCTTTTTTCCATTTCCAGGAGTGTATATATATACAGGGTGAGTCACCTAACGTTACCGCTGGATATATTTCGTAAACCACATCAAATACTGACGAACCGATTCCACAGACCGAACGTGAGGAGAGAGGCTAGTGTAATTGGTTAATACAAACCATAAAAAAAAATGCCCGGAAGTATGTTTTTTAACACAAACCTACGTTTTTTTAAAAGGAATCCCGTTAGTTTTGTTAGCACATCTGAACATATAAACAAATAAGTAATCAGTGCCGTTTGTTGCATTGTAAAATGTTAATTACATCCGGAGATATTGTAACCTAAAGTTGACGCTTGAGTACCACTCCTTGCATTTATCCGCAACTTACATTGCTACGTCTAGAATGCGGCAGCTACACTGGAGATGATGCGAGTGTCATTTGTATGACTTATTGGATCTGTCCGGTTCTTAGAAATCAATGTGTACTTTGTCATTCTCTCCGCGAACATTACTAACTTTTAAATACTGTAAATGTTGTTTTATTGTATACATTCGTAAGAGGAGCAACTAGGCGGAGAAGAGAAATGAGGCCAGTGTTAGCCAGGAAACGCGATAACCTGCATTATACCCGACCCGCCCCTGGTTTCAGATCCCACAGCCAGCTGTACAGCTGCCTCGGCGCCTGGCAGCTGGTGCTAATCTCTGCGGCCGTCTCGCCTAGTTGTGGCTGACGCTCGACTGGCGGAAACAAGCGCCGGCGGTGGGGCGCTGGATTCTTGCGGTTAGAAACGCCGCCGCCGACCGTAGTGTTTACACACAGCCCTGTGGCTTTACATTACGTTCGTTTGACTCTGACGCAAAGAGGACGGAAATACACTGAGGTGACAAAAGTCATGAGACAAATGCAGGTGGCGGTAGCGTCGCGTACACAAGATATAAATGGTCAATGAAGTGGCGGAGCTGTCATTTGTACTCAGGTGATTCGTGTGGAAAGATTTCAGACTTGATTATGACCGCACGACGGAAATTAACAGAGTTTTAACGCGGAATGATACTGTAGTTGGAGCTAGGAAATTGTTAGGGAATTTAATATTTCGAGATCTACAGTGTCAGAGAGTGTTCCGAGAATTCTTCAGGCATTACCTTTCACCACGGACAACGCAGTGGCCGACGGCCTTCACGTAACGACCAAGAGCAGCGGCGTTTGCGTAGAGTTGTCAGGGTTAAAAGACAAGTAACACTGCGTGAAATAAAGGCAGAAATCAATGCGGGGCGTAAGACGAACGTATCCGTCAGGACAGTGCGGCTAAATTTGGCGTTAATGGGCTGTGGCAGCAGACGACGCAAAAGCCTTTGCCAACAGCACGACGTCGCTTTCAACGCCTCTCCTGGGCTCGTAACCACATCGGCTAGACCCTAGTTACTGGAAAACTGTGGCATGGTCAGATGAGTCCCGATTTCAGTTGGTAAGAGCTGATGGTAGAGTTCGAGTGTTGTGCAGACCACACGAAGCAATGGATGCAAGTTGTCAACAAGGCACTGTGCAAGCTGGTGGTGGCTCCATAATGGTGTGGGCTGTGCTTACTGGGATCTCTGGTCCAACTGAACCGATCACTGACTGGAAATGGCTACGTTCGGCTATTTGCAATGGATAATCTTAATCTACTTGGAGACAATTTGCAGCCACTCATGGACATCATGCTCCCAAACACCGAAGATATTTTTATAGAAGACAATGTGCCATGCCATCGAGCCACGATTGTTCGCGACTGGTCTGAAGAATATTTTGGACAGTTTGAGAGCGAAGGTTTTGGCTACCCATCAGACATTTATCGGACATAATCTGGATGTCAGTGCGTACACAAAATCCTGCACCGGCAATACTTTCTCAGTCATGGACGACTGTAGAGACAGCGTGGCTCAGTATTTCTGCAGGGGACTTTTAACGACTTGTTGAGTCCATGCCACGTCGAGTTTGTGCACTATGTCGGGCAAAAGGAGGTCCGACACGATATTAGGAATTATCCCGTGACGTTTCTCACCTCAATGAACAGCCTGCCCGTAACTGTACAAATTCTTGTGTTCCGAAGATAAGTTATAACTATTTTTAGTTTTCTTGTGGAAGAATGAATGGTACTTTGTTCCTTCTGGTTATTTCTTTACAGCAGTTCCCACTGAAATGAATTGTGTGACATTCCTTGTATTTAGACTTCTGAAGATTTGGTGTCCCTCAAAGTATCATAAATACCAGACCAGTGAAAACCATAAAATCGATGTTTTTCTTCTTTTACTATATCTCTGATTTGCAAATTATGGAGTACGATCATTTTCTCTTTCACGTTGAAGCCATAATCTTCATTCCCTAATCATTCTCTGCCGTTGTACAGAATTTGAGCAGCCAACAAATCCTAACTCTCTGCTGTGACTCTATCAGGGAGATTAGTAACACCTCTGAACTATCCGGCAGAAAGACGAGTCAGCATTGTAGCCTTCACCACCACCCCCCCCTTCCCCTGACAATATGGAATAGGCTCTACTGTGTTGGTGTATAGCGATCTGCAACCTCCACAGGAACGCCGTGCTGTACACTGCATCATACCCGCAAGACATCACGTCAGTATGGCAGAGAAATTATCACTAGTGTCTTCCAGGTTGCTACCTTGTCGCTAGTGGAGAGACACTGTACCAATGAACCAGGTAACCAGCTGAATAAGTATTTGTTCGCTTCCGTCGCTTCTTACCAGAAGGTAAGCAGAGCGCACTCCACAACGATGCGTCTTTGGCTTCACACGAAATGGGAAGGAAGGTCAGTGTTTAACATCCCGCCGATAATGAGGTCATTAAGGACGGAGCAGAAGCTAGGATTAAGGAAGGATGGGAAAGGAAATCGGCCATGACCTTTCAGGGGAACAATCCAGGCACTTCCTTTAGCGATTTAGGGAACCCGCGGAAACCTAAATCAGGTTGGGCGAATTCAGATTAGAACCGTCGTCCAGGGTGTAACCACTGCGCCACTTCATTCGGTCTCGGCTTCAGATTGGGCAGCTGTTAACAAAAAGAAAATCCCCTTAGGCGACGTGAAACCAACCTTCCTAGGGGTTTAAACGCCGATTACAAATCCTGGCCCTCCAACTTGTGCGTTACAGTGATGGACATGCAATTTTCTTTGATTCATCAGCCTTCTGGCTGGTTTGATGCAGCCCGCCACGAATTCCTGTCCTGTGCCAATCTCTTCATCTCAGAGTAGCACTTGCAACCTACGTCCTTAGTTGCTTGCTGGATGTTTTCCAATCTCTGTCTTCCTCTAGAGTTTTTGCCCTCTACAGCTCCCTCCAGTAACATGGAACTTATTTCCTGACGTCTTAACAGATGTCCTACCATTCTGTCCCTTCTTCTTGTCAGTGTTTTCCATGTATTCCTTTCCCCTCCGATTCTGTGCAGAACCTCCTCAATCCTTACCTCATCAGTCCACCAAATTTTCAACATTTTTCTGGGTAGCAGCAATCTCAAATGCTTAGATTCTCTTCTGTTCCGATTTTGTTTCGCTACCATCCAATACTGTGTTCCAAACACACGTTCTCAGAAATTTCTTCCTCAGATTAAGGTCTGTGTTTGATTCTAGTAGACTTCTCTTGGCCAGGAATACATTTTCGCCAGTGCTAGTCTGCTTTAGATGTCCTCGATACTCTGTCCGCCATGGGTTATTTTACTGCTTAGGTAGAAGAATTCCTTAACTTTATCTACTTCATGACCATCAGTCCTGATGTTAAGTTTCTCCCTTTCTCATTTCTGCTACTTCTAATTACTTTCTTCTTTCTTCAGTTTACTGTCAATCCATTTTCTGTACACAGTAGACTGTTCATAGCATTCAGCACAGCAGACCATGTAATTCTTCTTCACTTCCATTGAGGCTAGCAATGTCATCTGCGAATCTTATCATTGACATCTTTCACCTAAAATTTTAATTCCATTCTAGAACCTTTCTTTTATTTCCATCAGTGCTTATTCGATGTATAGATTGGACAGTAGTGGCGAATGACTACACCCTGTCCTACACCCTTTCTAATCCGAGCACTTCGTTCTTGATCTTCCACTCTTATTATTCCCCCTTGGCTCTTGTACATATTTGACATTGTCGAACGCTTGTTCGATTTTGACAAATCCTATGAATGTGTCTTCATTTTTCTTTAGCCTTGCTTCCATTACCAACCGCAACGTCAGAAATGCCTTCGTGGTCCCTTTACCTTTCCTAAAGCCCACCTGATTGTCATCTAACACATCCTCAATTTCCTTTTCCAGTCTTCTGTATATCATTCTTGTCAGCAACTTTGATACATGAGCTGTTAAACTGATTGTGCGATAGTTCTCGCACTTGTCAGCTCTTGCAGTCTCCGGAATTTTGTGGATGATATTTTTCCGAAATTCGGATTGTTTATCGCCAGTCTCATACATACTACACATTATCGTTAAAAGTCGTTTTGTTGCCACTTCCCTCACTGATTTTAGAAATTCTGGTGGAATATTATCTATCCCATCTGCCTTATTTGATATTGAGTCTTCCATTGCACTGTTAAATTCTGATTCTAATACTGAATCCTGTATTCTTCCCTATCGACTCCTGTTTCTTCTCTAGTCACATCAGACAAGTTGGGTTAGGTTGTTTTGGGGAAGGAGACCAGACAGCAAGGTCATCGGTCTCATCGGATTAGGGAAGGACGGGGAAGGAAGTCAGCCGTGCCCTTTGAAAGGAACCATCCCGGCACTTGCCTGGAGTGATTTAGGGAAATCACGGAAAACCTAAATCAGGATGGCCGGACGCGGGATTGAACCATCGTCCTCCCGAATACGAGTCCAGTGTTTAACCACTGCGCCACCTCGCTCGGTCACATCAGACAAGTCTTTCCCCCCCTCCTCCCCTATAGATTCCTTCAGTCTAGTCTTTCCACCTATCCTCTCTCTCCTCTGCATTTAACAGTGGAATACCCATTGCACTCTCAATGTTACCACCCTTTCTCTTAACGTCACCTAAGGTTGTTTTGACTTTTCTGTATGTTGAGTCAGTCCTTCCGACAATCATTTCTTTTTCGATTTCTTCACATTTTTTATGCAACCAGTTCGCCTTAGATTCCCTGTAACTCCTATTTATTTCATTTGTAAGTGACTTGTATTTCTATGCTCCTGGTTTTCCCTGAATATTTTTGCACTTCCTTCTTTCATCGATCAGTGGAAGTGTTTCTTCTGTTCCCCATGGTTTCTTCGCAGTTACCTTCTTTGTACCTAAGTGTTTCTACCCACCTTCTGTGATGCCCTTTCTAGGGATGCCCATTCCTCTTCAACTGAACTGCCTACTGAGCTATACGTTATCGCTGTATATATAGCATTAGAGAACTTCAAGCGTACTTCTAATCAGAACTAAATCTAATGGAAGCTATTGAAAGGCAAACTTTACTATGGTATGGGAATTTAGAACGAACGGATTAGATGGACACAGCAGTTCATTGAGACCGATCCCAGAGGGAAAACGGGAAACGAGGACGACTGCGTAGAAGATGTGTGGCAGTTGTTCAAATGGTTCAAATGGCTCTGAGCACTTTGGGACTTAACTTCTGAGGTCATCAGTCACCTAGAACTTAGAACTACTTAAATCTAACTAACCTAAGGACATCACACACATCCATCCCCGAGACAGGATTCGAACCTGCGACCGTAGCGGTCGCGCCGTTCCAGACTGTAGCGCCTAGAACCACTCGGCCACCACGGCCGGCTGGCAGTTGCCAAGGGTGCTATTGGAGAATGGAGAACTGGTAACATCATAAACAGTGTATGCACAGAAACGTAAATAAGTCGCAAAGGAAACTATCGCTGGAAGAATGAAAAACTTCACACTCTGCATTATCAACATTGTCTTAGTATCGTGTGCGTGAACTCAATGGATTGTCAATTCTGTGATCACTTCAGAAGAAAATGAACCTTTTACTGCAGGGCTTTTAAAAAAAGTAGCCAGAATATTTATAATTGTGCCTCGTCAAATTGCTGTAGACCAATCCCTACCACAGGAAGTTCCTCGGGAAAACAACAACACTGTACTCTTTTCAACAACAGAGCCTGGTTTCGCTGGCTGCCTTGCCGTTAGTAGAGGCCCAGTTCATAAGTTCCACAAAGCAGCGTCGACTCATCTGTTTGACTAGACTGAGACCTCGGTGCTTTGACTTACACGCCAGATGTTGCGCGCAACATCGGCATGCCTCTGCCAGTGCGCCCCACTGGGTACCCGTCACGTTCTCTTCGCTGCTTAATTCCCGAGAGGGGCCGAGTTACCTGATGTCGCAACGTGAAGCAAGAATTCCGCTCACTGAATTTCGTCACAAGTGTTTATATAGAGTTTCTTTTTTTTCCCCCTTCGACGATGTTTATAGGCACCGCGCAGAAAGGACGCACAAGCTGCTGCGGTGCACACGAGAAATGTGTGTGGCCACGGGCTACGCCAGTGGAACTGCACCGGCTCGGTCTCTGGCGCCAGACCGCATTCTGCCACCAGTGCGACCGCGACACCGCGTGTCGCCAGCGGATCAGCGCGCCACCTGGGCTGGCGCCAGCTTCCTCATTCCTCGCTGCTCCTCCGCGGTTGGCGAAATTCCTGCGCTCCAGGTCAGCAACACCGTAAACATCAACACGAGTGTAACTCCCGTATCACGCTCCTGATCATGTAGAAAATTACTCACTTTGTTCAGCCATCATTGAAATCTACTTTTATCCGAAATTATGAGTATTGTAAATGCATTATGAGTCTGTTCTGTACCCGGCCGATCAGTCTTGGCGACAGACGTCTAGGGGCGATAGATCACGTCACGGGGAACAACATTTGTAAGAGAAAATATGTTCGCTGGTGCTTTCTAGCAACGCTAGGCGTCCTTTAGTATTCATCGGCCTTGGGACTACGAGATTTCACCAAACTAGCAGGATCTACTAACCAGATGTGCAGCATACTACCTACTCCAGTAAACTGATAGTGATTTTCAACAAAGAAACCAAAAAAAGTCTGTAAGCGGAGATGGATATTTCAGAAGCAAGTCAGCAATTTTTATTTTCCCGGCCTACCGCCTTTCACGTGGAGCAGATGAGTGGATGATAGGCAACACACATTGCATACGAAAGCCGCAGAGTGCCTACGCTCTGCTACCTCTCGGGCATAAACAGTCTTAAACGACGTTTAGCGTGGTGAGAAGCGTCAGCGAACATTTCGTCTATAAAGAAATGTTGTTCCCCATGACGTGATCCATCACTACTAGACGTTTGTTGCAAAGACTTTGAAAGACCCTGAATTGTGTGTGTAAAAGAAGGGTGGGTGTGAGAGGGGGGGGGGGAGGGGAGAAATGTAGCAAGCGAATGGTTTGTAGATGAACCAAGGATTTTTTTGCTGATTGTAAGAGATAAGAAAAGACCAAGATGATGTAACAGCACAATGGATACGCGAAGTTGAAGGCCGTGAATTTTCCGTACTATGTGAAGCTGACTCTGTAATAGTGTAAAATTATATTTTTATGTGATAGTATTGTATTCGTATCTATTTTAATGCAAGGCGCATGTATATTTGGCATGCGCGAGCAGAGAGAGAGAGTTCTCCATGAATCGTAAATAGTCATTCATTTTTCGTGCATACTCTGGTTTGCATGCTGTTCAAAGATGTTACTAAGCTGTGGTTCAGTAGAACAAATGACCGCTGAACTGAGCACACTCTGTGACCACTCGTCAAGTAGGGGTTTTTAGGCTCTTAGGTAAAGGACTTCGAACGGAAACGGAGAACGGTCGCGGTCACTGATTCCACGAAACACTCGTGGTGACATTGGAGTCAGAGACTCTGCCTGTGATAAATCTCGGCGGCGATACTGGAGTACCCAAACGATACGTTGTTAGCGCACGCGAAAGAGAATTAACTTTATATCATCTTGGCCACTACATGTCTCTTCCAGTTTAATTACTGGAATCAGTTCCATAAATTGATTCATACAATTGTTAATTAAAATATATTGAGTGAAATTTCTACAAAGCTCACGTGTCTCCCAGCCAACTAGCTAGTTTTATCATTACTCTGCTAGTTATTTCATAAATCCTTTGCCTCTCATGTTTTTATTATACCTTTCCATGCATACAATGTGTCGTAAATTAACGTGCTAAGATACTGTTTGAGGTTGCCGTGTTCCTTTGTGTGAGATCACGCGTTGTAATTGTGTTCATTTCTCAGACGCGTATTATGTAACTATTCGAGAAATTGTTACGTCGAAATATGTGGTGTATTCGTAACTTTCTTGACATGAAATTCTTGGTAAATTAGAGATTTTGCGTGCCACGTGATTGCTATTGAACTCTTAAGTCATTCGTCTTATCAGGTAGTGACTGAGTCAGAAACCGTGCCGCTTTTACAAGATAAGAATGCTCTCTCGTATGGCGTCGGGAATTGTGGGTATTTAAGTAAGAGTTCGAGGTATTTTTATGTTTATTGTGATAAGCTGAGATCTCCGTGGCATGTGTATGTAGAATATGACTGAGTTGTAAGGGTCGTCTTATAGTATATAGTGCGTTATATACATTGTAATTTCTGTAGTTAATTCAACTTTTTCGTAATACAAAATCTAAGTGAAAAGCAGGCTTCGTCAGTTTTGGTTTTATATTTTCGTTGGTATTGAATGCCTTGTGCTATTGTGAATATGGTGTGTAATGTGATGAACATGGGTGTCTTTAGTCTAAAGTAATTAAAGTTTAAATTTTACGGCATGCGAATAATGCACATCTATTTTGATGGTCTTGTGTTTTAATAACGTGAATTGAAGATTTGCTACACACTTGTTGATCACGTGCAGCTTCGCTGCATTTTTGTTAAAACGGACCTTCTGTCTAAAGATTAGTTCATGATTTCTGGCATGGAGTCAACAAGAAAATACACAGGGTGGACACAAATGTGGAAACACCACAAAACACAGCACATTGCCATGCCTAATACGATGCAGAAAACCTCTGGTATTCAAAGCAACTTCCAGTCGACACGGAATGGTATAAATACAGGTCTTGTTTTATTTTCAAGGCTATCTTCCCCATTCTTCCTGCAAAATAGCGGCAAGTTAAGGTAACGATGATAGCGGTGGATAGCGATCGTATGTCCTGCTCTCCAAGATTGATCACAGAGGTTCAATGACAATGAAATTTGCTGTCTGTGGTAGCCAGGGGAGATGCGACCATTCATCCTGGAGCTCAGGAAACCAGTCTGGAAGATGCGAGCTGTGATAACAGGGGCCTGTCGCCATGCAGCGCAGCCTCAGCACTGGAGAACAAACACTGTACCATGGAATGGACATTAACAGCCAAAATTGTTACATAGTCCTTGGTAGCAATGCGAACCTGCAGAGTAGCGACGGGGCCCATGGAATACCATCGTATAGCCGCCCAAATCGTCACCGAAACTCCACCATGTTTTACTCTTTGGAAGTAAACCCGGCTTGAAGATGGGAACAGTGTGAAGCAAGACTCATCCCACCAAATGACATTCTTCCATCGCTTCTTAGTCTAGGTCTTATGGGTTCGGCATCACGTTTTCCTTTTACTTGCATTGTGCTAAATGTTTTCCCTGAACATTATTTCGAACAGTTAGTCCATGAGCCCACGCGAATAGTAAACCGCTATGAAAACAACTTGACCTCTTAGCAACAAATAATCCTCAGCTAATAACAAGCAAAAAACGAATACAGGGATTAATGAAGACAGCATTGTCGTAGCGAGACTGAATATTGTAACCCCCAAATCCTCCAAAAACAAACGAAAAATATACCTGTTCAAAAAAGCAGATAAAAATTCGCTTGATGCCTTCCTGAGGTACAGTCTCCATTTCTTCCAAATTAACAATGCAACTGTAGACCAGATGTGGCTTGAATTCAAAGAAATAGTATCGGCAGAAATTGAGAAATTTATACCAAGTAATTTAACAAACAACGGAGCTGACCCTCATTGGTACATAAAACGGGTCACAACACTGTGGCAGAAACAACGAAAAAAACATGCAAATTTAAACAGACGCAAAATCTCTAAGATTGGCTATCTTTTACAGAGCTTGAAATTTAGCGCCGACTTCAATGCGAGATGCTTTTAATAGTTTCCACAATTAAACTTTGCCTCGAAATCTGGCAGAAAATCCAAAGAGATCCTCGTCGTATGTGAAGTATGCTAGCGCCAAGACACGATCAGTGCCTCCTCTGCGCGCTATCAATGGAAATACTATAGAGGACAGTGCTGGCAAAGCAGTGTTACTAAACACAGCATTCTGAAATTCCTTCATCAAAGAAGAATTCGAATCAAGAAAAGCTGCCAACATGAGTAACGTAGAAATAGATATCCTCGGAGTGGTGAAGCAACTTAAATTACTTAACAAAAGCAAGTCTTCCGGTCCACACTGTATGCTAGTTAGGTTCCTTTCAGACTATGCCGACACAATAGCTCCACACTTAGCAATCATATACAACTGTTCGCTTGGTGAAAGGTCCGTACCCAAAGACTGGAAAGTTGCGCAGGTCGCACCAATATTCAAGAAAGGTATTAGGAGTAATCCACTAAATTACTGGCCCATCTCATTAACGTCGATATGCAGCAGGATTTTGGAACATATGAGTTACCTCGAAGAGGTACGGACCTTTTGACACACAATCAGCTCGGGTTTAGAAAACATCGTTCTTGTAAAACACAACTAGCTCTTTACTCACGTGGAGTGATGAGTGCTATTGACAGGGGATTTCAAATTGATTCCCTGTCTCTAGATTTCCAGAAGGATTTTGACACTGTACCACACAAAACGCTTGTAGTGCATTGTGTGCTTATGGAATATCGTCTCAGTTATGTGACTGGATTCGTGATTTCTGTCAGAGAAGTGACAGTTCGTAGTAATTGACGGAAAGTCATCGAGTAAAGCAGATGTGATTTCTTGCGTTCCCCAGGGCAGTGCTATACATCCTTTGCTGTTCCTTATCTGTATAAACTATTTAGGAAACAATCTGAGCAGCCGTCTTGGGATGTATGCAGTTGATGCTGTGTTTATCGACTCGTAAAGTTATCAAAACAAATTGCAAAACGCTTTAGAAAAGATAGCTGTATGATGCGAAAATTGGCAATTGACCCTCAATAACGGAAATTATGAGGTCAGCCACGTGAGTGCAAAAAGGAATACGTTAAAATTCTGTTACATGATTAATCAATCAGATCTAAAGACCGTAAACTCAACTAAATACCTAGGAATTGCAATTGCGAACAAATTAAATTGGGTGGGAAAACACAGAAAATCTTAGGGGGAAGACTAACCAAAGACTGCGTTTTATTGGCAGGAGACTTAGAAAATGTAACGGATGTACTAAAGAGACTGCCTTCACTATTCGTGTTCATCCTCTTTTAGAATACTGATCCACAGTGTGGTATCCTTGCCAAATAGGCTTGACTGAGTACATCGAAAAAGTTCAAAGAAGGGCAGCACGTTTTGTATTATCGCGAAATAGGAGAGAGACTGTCCCTGAAATATTGCAGGATTTGTGGTGGACATCATCAAAACAAAGGTGTTTTTCGTTGCGGCGGAACCTTCTCACGAAATTTCAATCACCACTTTTCTCCTCCAAATGCGAAAATATTTTGTCGACGCCGACCTACATAGGGAGTAACGATCATCATAATAAAATAAGGGAAATCAGAGCCCGCTCGGAAAAACATAGGTGCTCGTTTTTTCCGCGCTTTGTACGAGATTGGAATAATAGAGAATTATTGTGAAGGTGGTTCTATGAACACTCCGCCAAGCACTTGATGCAGATGTAGTGCATCACTGATATGGGAGTTTGTAATCCACCCCGCCCTGAAATTTCCTGCTTCTGTAGCTTTCTTCGTGTTGTTTTGGTGCTGACAGCGTTGGTAAGGGCGACATTCAGTTCTGCAGTGACTTTTACAGCTCCCGTCCTCTTCTTTTCCGTCACAATCCTCTTCACTGGCCATCTGTCACGATCACTCAACACACACTATCGTCCGCCTTGGTACTTAGTGAATGACGTTTTCCCACTTTCCTTGTATGCGGTATAAATCTTCGATACGGTGACTCCTGAAACACCAAACACTTCGGCTACCTTGTTTACGGAATCACCCACCATACAAGCACCAACAATTTTTCGATGTTCGAATTCTCTCAACTCCGCATAATGCACTCACAACTACACAGAACATTGTCCTTACTACGGCAGACGCACTTGCAATGTTTTGAGGACAGGTTCCGTTCTTGGTTAAATACAACAGCACCACCAGTATGTCCGGCCAGCCTCTGCATTTATGTTCAGGCATGCATTTGTCGCGATGCTTCCATATTTTGTGCGAACCCCTGTTTTTAGATCAAATGACACACGATCTTAGTAACCACATGCGCAGGATCAAATCAGTCCATTGGCCGATTACTGGTCGCAAGGCATATAACAATATCACTTTGTTTCAGCTTTATGTTGCGGCATGAAGCGCCCTGCGATGAAGATCACAGGCAAGTGTCAGTTGTCCGCTAACTCCATAGGGCTTCTAGAATGCTTAAAGCGTGGATGGATACAGGGCATGGATGGATAGGGCAGACGAGAGGGCTGTCTTCAGTGGAGTCAGGAACGTTTTACGTGTGTGCATTTTTGTTTAAATAACAATAAATTAATTCCATTGCGCTTAAGTACTCATTACAGTCAGATGTATATTTATTATCATTCCGTTGTGATTGTACACTACTGGCCATTAAAATTGCTACACCACGAAGATGACGTGCTACAGACGCAAAATTTAACCGACGGGAAGAAGATAATGTGATATGCAAATTATGAACTTTTCAGAGCATTCACACAAGGTTGGGGCCGTTGGCGACATCTACAACGTGCCGACATGAGGAAAGTTTCCAACCGATTTCTCATACACAAACAGCAGTTGACCGGCGTTGCCTGGTGAAACGTTGCTGTGATGCCCCGTATAAGGAGGAGAAATGCGTACCATCACGCTTCCGACTTTGATAAGGGTCGGATTGTAGCCTATCGCGATTGCGGTTTATTGTATCGCGACATTGCTGCTCGCGTTGGTTGAGATCCAAATACTGTTAGCAGAATATGGAGTCGGTGGGTTCAGGAGGGTAATACGGAACGCCGTGCTGGATCCCAACGGCCTCGTGTCACTAGCATTCGAGATGACAGGCATCTTACCCGCACGGCTATAACGGATCGTGCAGCCACGTCTCGATCCCTGAGTCAAAAGATGGGGACGTTTGCAAGACAACAACCATCTGCACGAACACTAACATTCAGGATGACAGGCATCTTACCCGCACGGTTGTAACGGATCGTGCAGCCACGTCTCGATCCCTGAATCAACAGATGGGGACATTTGCAAGACAACAACCATCTGCACGAACAGTTTGACGACGTTCGCAGCAGCATGGACTATCAGCTCGGAGACCGTAGCTGCCGTCACCCTTGACGCTGCATCACAGACAGGAGCGCCTGCGGTGGTGTACTCAACGACGAACCTGGGTGCACGAATGGCAAAACGTCATTTTTTCGGATGAATCCAGGTTCTGTTTACAGCATCATCATGGTCGCATCCTTGTTTGGCGACATCGCGGTGAACGCACATTGGAAGCGTGTATTCGTCATCGCCATACTGGCGTATCACCCGGCATGATGGTATGGGGTGCCATTGGTTACACGTCTCGGTCACCTCTTGTTCGCATTGACGGCACTTTGAACAGTGGACGTTACATTTCTGATGTGTTACGACCCGTGGCTCTACCCTTCATTCGATCCCTGCGAAACCCTACATTTCAGTAGGATAATGCACGACCGCATGTTGCAGGTCCTGTACGGTCCTTTCTGGGTACAGAAAATGTTCGACTGTTGCCCTGGCCAGCACATTCTCCAGATCTCTCACCAACTGAAAACGTCTGGTAAATGGTGGCCGAGCAACTGGCTCGTCACAATACGCCAGTCACTACTATTGATGGACTGTGGTATCGTGTTGAAGCTACATGGGCAGCTGTACCTGTACACGCCATCCAATCTCTGTTTGGCTCAATGCCCAGGCGTATCAAGGCCGTTATTACGGCCAGAGGTGGTTGTTCTGGGTACTGATTTCTCCGGATCTATGCACACAAATTGCGTGAAAATGTAATCACATGTCAGTTCTAGTATAATATATTTGTCCAACGAATACCCGTTTATTATCTGCATTTCTTCTTGGTGTAGCAATTTTAATGGCGAGTAGTGTATTTATTACTAATTTCTGTCACAGATCATTATCAGTTCGACATAGTGTTATAAATATACCAAGGAGGGGCCAGATATGCAAATTGTGCATCATGACTGTACAAATACTTCACTTCCTTGACGTTAGATGTAGGTGCAAGCTATGAGTACACGCTGTGTTCCGTGTAATGGTAACAAGTCCGCATTGTAAAGCAACGTCCGTACGTGTTTCAACTACAGACTTACAGGCTTCTATTAAGTAAGCGTGAGTCAGGTAGAAATGACAGTGCGGCAAAGGAGTCTGCATTTCTTTCGATTTAGTTGTGGTACCGGACTCGCCTTTAGGAGGAGAAAGGTTAAAATCCACGTTCAACAATGCAATTTAGGTTTTTCATGCTTTCACTAAATCGCTTAAGGTGAGTGCTGGATATTTGCTTTCACATCCTGATCCAATTACATCTCCGTCTTTAATAACCTGATCCTAACTCGCATGTTTATCTGTAGTCTTCCTCCCTCTGTGGTTTGCTAAGGATTTTATAATTGCTTTACATTTTAAATGCGTGGCACAACGGTTCGTCTTACGCAGAGTGGGCGACAAACGGGCACAGCCATAGCACCTGGCCAGCTGGGGTATGTGACCTCCAGCCGCTCGTGTACCAGATCAAAGCTGCTGGCCTTCAGCTTTGCATGTAGGCATGCAGAAGTAAACAAACGGCCATTGATACGTGGCGAAAACTCCATGTGCATGTAAGATGGTTTCACTTCTGTGGCAAAAATTAAATTTTTAACACTGCGTTCTAGAGTAAATGGTATATTGGAAAAGAATACTTTCGGGTATCATTTTACATTTAGGTCCCAAAAGTGGTGGAATACCTCCTAATTTCGTGTTGGAGCTCCTTTTGCCCGGGGTATTGAAGCAACTCGACGTGGCATGCACCCAACAAGTCATTAGAAATCCTCTGCAGAAATATTGAGCCATGCTGCTTCTGTACCCGGCCATGACTGCGGGTGTGAGATTTTGCGCACAAACTGATCTCTCTATTATGTCCCATAAATGTTCGATAGGTGGCCACAACCATCGCTCTAATTGCCCAAAATGTTCTTCAAACCAATCGCGAACAGTTGTGGCTCGGTGACGTGGCGCACTTTTCTCTATAAAAATTCAGTCGTTGTTTGGGAGCACGAAGTCTCTAAGTCGCCGAATATAACCATTTCCTGTCAATGATTGGTTCAGTTGGACCAGAGGGCCCAGTTCACCCCACGTAAACACAGCCCCACAGCGTTATGGAGCCACCACCAGCTTGCACAGTGCCTTCCTTACAACTTGGGTCCATGGCTTCGTGGGAACTGCGCCATACTCGAACCGTAACATCAGCTCTTATCAACTGAAATCGGGACTCATGTGACCAGGCCACAGTTCCACAGTCGTCTAGAGTTCAACTGATGTGGTCACAGGCCGAGGAGAGGCGCTGCAGGCGATGTCGTGCTGTTAACAAAGGCACTCGCGTCGGTCGTCTGCTGCCATAGCCCATTAACGCCAGATTTCGCCGCACTGTCCAAACGGATACGTTCGTCGTACGTCTCACATTGATTTATGTGGATATTTCACTAATTGTTGCTTGTCTGTTAGCACTTACAACTCTAAGAAAACGCCTCTGTTCTTGGTCACTAAGTGAAGGCTACCGGCCATTGCGTTGTCTGTGGTGTGAATTAATGTGTGAAATTTGGTATTCTCGTCACACCCTTGCCACTGTGTATCCCGAAATAGTGAATTCTCTAACGATTTCCGAAATGGAATGTTCCATGCTTCTAGTACAACAACCAATCCGTGATCGAAGACTGTTGATTCCCGTTGTACGGCCATAATCATGTCGGAAACCTTTTTCACATGAATCGCTTGGGGTACAAATGACAGGTCCACCAATGCACTGCCATTTTATACCTCGTGTACGCGATACTACCGCCATCTGTATACGTGCAAATGATTAGCCCATGACTTTTGCCACCTCAGTGTAAAGCGCAGAGTGTTTTCATCTTTAGACGCTATAGCACGGAATGTAGTTTACGAAGTATTTTATTGTTTCCAACTACGTCGAATGTTAATGGACGTATTTCCAAAAGAGTTCATTCAGTTTAGTGCTATCTATTTTGTTTTCTACTGTAATCCCTGTATACCCACCATACCCTTGCTAAGTCACGATTTTGTATTCTATATATTATCATCATGTATGTAAGCTAAACGAGCGTTGTCCGCAGTTGGTAAGTATGTTGAGGTACTGTTAAAACTAAGACAATTGGAATGCAACTTTCGAGAGCTGCAGCAAAATATGATCCAAGGTGCAAAAAGTTCACGCAATTCCCGGCAGTGTTTCATCTCTTTCTTTTCTTACGGGGTTCTGACAAAAGTGAATTTCACGAAATCTTTAATGTGATGAGAACAGGTTTTAAGTCTGAACCGTACGACGGAACCGTTGTCCTTAGAAAGGAATCTAATTTTTAATTTCAGTTAGTTTCGAATTCCATTTCTAGTAAAGGACTTTTTTTCCCTGTAACGCTTTCCTCAGCAACAACAGTTTCACACCTAAGCATGATGCTATCTTACAGCGCGCTTTACCTTGTATTGTGGAAATTATCACAAAATACGTTTCACACTACGAGAATTAAACAGAAAATTTTTATGTAAATTGAGCAAAGACGAAAACGGAAGAAAGGGTCAGGAGTGTGATAAAAATTTAGTTTGAAATATTTCTGTCAATGATAAGTTCCGCTGATGACACATATTCTTCGTGAAAATGAGGAAAATATACAGGGCGTTTTCAATGGTATAAAATAGTACAACGAGCGCAGAATACGGACTGAGAGTGAAGCAAATGTAATCGAAAGCAATGTGGAGTAGTAGACATGACATTAACAAAAGTGTCAGAATTTAGAAACATGTCGTAGACAAGCGAAAGACTTCCGCTACCTTCGAAGTAAAACAAAATAATGCGTGGCGGATGAAGCAAAGATGATATAATAAGCAGACTGGCACAGGAGACAGGGACACTCCTCGCTAAAAGGAGTCTACTAGTATCGAGTACAGAACTTAATTCAAGGAAGACACTTTGAGAATGTCCTGGAGCACAGCATTAAATGGAAGTGAATCACGGATAGTCGAAAAACCAGAGAAGAAAAGATCCGACGTGTCTGAGATGTTGTGATACAGATAGTTGCTCAAAATTAAGTGGACTGATAAGATAAAAAACAAGGTGATTCACTTCAAAACTCTCAGGAAATAAATATGTGGAAGGTACTTACCTAAAGAATGGACCGGATGGTAAAATGTTAAGACATGAGGTAATAACTTCTCTGCTACTAGAGGGAGCTGCTGAGGTAAATAATGTAGACGAAGACAGTAATTGGAGTAAATGTTGAGATCGTTGAAATAAGTCCTACTCTGAGAGTAGCTGGTTGACACAGGAGAGGAATTCGTGGCCGGCCGAATCAAACGACTCAGAAAACATGTGACGGAAGGCGCTCTCAAAGTTACTTACATGTAGAGAAAGCGTTCTTCTTTGCAACATGACATGGATTACAGTTTGCAGTGTAAGAGACAGGTGTTCACTTTCCTCGACATCTGTATCTACATGTCTACTCTACAATCAACACTTAAGTGCCTGCTAGAGGGTTCATAGAACCACTTTCACGCTATTTCTCTGCCGATCAGCTCTCGAAGACCACGCTGGAAACACGAACACTTAAATCTCTCTGTGCGAGTTCTGATTTCTCTTATTTTATGACGATGAGCATTGCTCTCTATGTATCTTGCCGCTAGCAAAATATTTTCGCTTCAGAGGAGAAAGCTGCAGATTGCAATTTCGTGAAAAGATCTCTGCAAAAAAAAAAAAAAAAAAAAAAAAAAAAAAAAAAAAAAAAGAAGAGCCTTTATTTCAATGGTTGTCACTCCAACTCGCGTATCATATTTGTGACACTCTCTCCCCAATTTCGCGATAGTACAAAACGAGCTGCCCTTCTTTGAACTTTTTCGATGCCCTCCGTCAAATCTAACTGATGAGGATCCCATACTGCGCAGCAGTATTACGGAAGAGGACGGAAGGTTTAGTGTAGGCAGTCTTTCTAGTAGACCTGTCGTATCTTCTATGTGCTCTGCCAATAAATCACAATATTTGGCTAGCCTTCCCCACAACATTATCTATTTAATCGTTCCAGTTTGAGTTATTCGTTATTATAATACCCAGATATTTAGTTAAATTGACAGTCTTTAGATTTTTGTGATATATCGTGTAACAGAAATTTAACGGAACCCTTTCAGTAGTCATGTGGATGACTTCACACATTTTATTATTCAGAATCAATTGGCACTTTACGCATCATACAGATATCTTATCAAAATCATTTTCCAATATGTTTTGATTTTATGATGACTTTATAAGACAGTAAATGACAGCTGCAAACAATCTAAGAGGACTCCTCAGATTCTCTCCTAAATCGTTTATGTAGATTAGGAACAGCAGAGGGTCTGTAACATTTCTTTGTGGTAAGCCAGATATCCCTTCTGTTTTACTCTATGACTTCCCGTTAGTTACTACGAACTGTGACCTTTCTGACGAGAAATCACCAATCCAGGCGCACAACTGAAACAATACACCAGAGGGTCGCAATTTAATTGGAAGGCACTTGTGAGGAACGGTGTCAAAAGCCTTTTGGAAATCTAGAAGTATGGAATTAATTCGAGGTCCCCTGTCGATAGCACTCACTACTTTTCGTGAACAAAGAGCTAGTTTGGTTTCTCAAGAACGGTATTTTCTGAGTCCGTGCTGACTACGTGTCAGTAAATTATTTTCTTCGATGTAATTCGAACACATTATACATTACAAAACCGTCCTGCAAATCGACGGCAGTGATATGCTTTGTAATTCAACGGATTACTCCTATATTCTTTCTTAAGTACTGGGTGAGCTCTACAACTTTCCTGTTAGTAGATACACGTCATTCGTCGAGCGAGTAGTTGAATATGGTTGCTAAGTATGGAGCTGTTTATCGGAATAATCTGAAGAGAACCTAATTGGTGTATTATTCGAACCAGAAGACTTGCCTTTATTAACCGATTTAAGCTGCTTCGCCACACCTAGGATAACTGTTTCTAAGTTACTCATGTAGGCAGCTGTTCTTATTTCCAGTTCTGGAGCAGTTCGTCTTTTTTGGTGAAGTAATATGCAAGTTTAGTAACTTCGCTTTAGTGGCACTCTGGTCGGTAACATTACCACTGTTGTCGTGCGGTGAAGCTGTTGATTGCGTCTTGCCGCTGCTGTACTTTACATACGACCAGAATCTCTTTGGATTTTGTGCCGGATTTTGAGACAGAGTTTCATTGTGGAAACTATTAAAGGCATCTCGTATTGAAGTCCGCACTAAGTTTCTAACTTCAGCAATACATCTCCAGCCTCAGAGATTTAGAGTTCTTTTAAATTTGGCATGCTTTCTTTTTGGTTGCTTCTTCAACAGTGTGCTGATGTTGTAAGGGGTTCACCACCCTGCTGGAGCACATGTTATCTCGATGTATTGCTCACTTGCTAGAACGACAATTCACAGGCGCTGCCTGAGGCATAAAATATCTTTGCCCCTGTCAAAAGAGAGCTGCAATAGAGTCGTAGGTCAGAGCAGTCTCTGCTGCAGTTGCAGTCACTCGCTGCTACAGTGTAGTTATAGTCTGTCGCTGGTACAGCGCAGTTTATAGTTAGTAGTTGTTAAAGTCACAGTGCAGAACAAATTGTAAAATTTATTGTATGGAAATGAATAATAATTGAGATCAGCCGCAGAGCTAAATGATACCATGGAATGAGATGATGATGAACAAATGAATAATGGTTAAAAAAATGAAAAATCAGCAGTGTAATTAAGTCAACCATCTATTGTAAGGTAAATTTTATTATTTTTATTGGCATGCCCGTAGTTAAGTGATTTGTCTGAGATGTTAATATGAATTTGTTTCAGTCTTTTCTTTTGTGATTCGTCAGAAGCAGTTGACCCAATTCTGTAATATACAGGGTGTTACAAAAAGGTACGGCCAAACTTTCAGGAAACATTCCTCACACACAAATAAAGAAAAGATGTTATATCGACATGTGTCCGGAAACGCTTAATTTCCATGTTAGAGCTCATTTTAGTTTCGTCAGTATGTACTGTACTTCCTCGATTCACCGCCAGTTGGCCCAATTGAAGGAAGGTAATGTTGACTTCGGTGCTTGTGTTGACATGCGACTCATTGCTCTACAGTACTAGCATCAAGCACATCAGTACGTAGCATCAACAGGTTAGTGTTCATCACGAACGTGGTTTTGCAGTCAGTGCAATGTTTACAAATGCGGAGTTGGAAGATGCCCATTTGATGTATGGATTAGCACGGGGCAATAGCCGTGGCGCGGTACGTTTGTATCGAGACAGATTTCCAGAACGAAGGTGTCCCGACAGGAAGACGTTCGAAGCAATTGATCGGCGTCTTAGGGAGCACAGAACATTCCAGCCTATGACTCGCGACTGGGGAAGACCTAGAACGACGAGGACACCTGCACTGGACGAGGCAATTCTTCGTGCAGTTGACGATAACCCTAATGTCAGCGTCAGAGAAGTTGCTGCTGTACAAGGTAACGTTGACCACGTCACTGTATGGAGAGTGCTACGGGAGAACCAGTTGTTTCCGTACCATGTACAGCGTGTGCAGGCACTATCAGCAGCTGACAGGCCTCCACGGGTACACTTCTGCGAATGGTTCATCCAACAATGTGTCAATCCTCATTTCAGTGCAAATGTTCTCTTTACGGATGAGGCTTCATTCCAACGTGATCAAATTGTAAATTTTCACAATCAACATGTGTGGGCTGACGAGAATCCGCACGCAATTGTGCAATCACGTCATCAACACAGATTTCCTGTGAACGTTTGGGCAGGCATTGTTCGTGATACATTGATTGGGCCCCATGTTCTTCCACCTACGCTCAATGGAGCACGTTATCATGATTTCATACGGGATACTCTACCTGTGCTGCTACAACATGTGCCTTTACCAGTACGACACAACATGTGGTTCATGCACGATGGAGCTCCTGCACATTTCAGTCGAAGTGTTCGTACGCTTCTCAACAACAGATTCGGTGACCGATGGATTGGTAGAGACGGACCAATTCCATGGCCTCCACGCTCTCCTAACCTCAACCCTCTTGACTTTCATTTATGGGGGCATTTGAAAGCTCTTGTCTACGCAACCCCGGTACCAAATGTAGAGACTCTTCGTGCTGGTATTGTGGACGGCTGTGATACAATACGTCATTCTCCAAGGCTGCATCAGCGAATCAGGGATTCCATGCGACGGAGGGTGGATGCATGTATCCTCGCTAACGGAGGACATTTTGAACATTTCCCGTAACAAAGTGTTTGAAGTCACGCTGATACGTTCTGTTGCTGTGTGTTTCCATTCCATGATTAATGTGATTTGAAGAGAAGTAATAAAATGAGCTCTAACATGGAAAGTAAGCGTTTCCGGACACATGTCCACATAACATATTTTCTTTCTTTGTGTGTGAGGAATGTGTCCTGAAAGTTTGGCCTTACCTTTTTGTAACGCCCTGTATTCAGTTTTCCCGTGTAATGGGTTGTAGATCTTTATCAATAACGTAAAAAATGTTCAGAATATAGTTGTTTTTACCAGTCAACTATGGAAGTACAATTTCTTCTTAAGTCATTGCCAGTCACGATCCAGTCATTTATCTAAATTAAAATATTCCAGAATTTTTATCAGATCATAGTCATGTGCTCTTTAGTAATCAGACGACCAGCTGGGCAGCCGTGTCACTAAGTAAAGTCACTTTTTCTAGTAATTAACATGTCAGACAAGTGACTTAACTACGCGCATGCCAATAAAAATAATGTAATTTACCTTACAATAGATGGTTGACTTAATTACACTGTTGAATTTTCATTATATTAACAATTATTAATTTGTTCATCATCGTCTCATTTCATGGTATCATTTAGCTCTGCGGCTGATCACAATTATTATTCAGTCCCATATAATAAAATTTTAAAATTTGTTCTGGACTGTGACTTTAACAACTACTAACTATAAACTGCGCTGTACCAGTGACAGACTACAACTACAGTGTAGCAGCGAGCGACTGCAACTGCGGCAGACTGCTCTGACCTGCGACTCTATTGCAGCTCTCTTTTAACAGTGGCAAAGATATTTTATGTCTCAGGCAGCACCTGTGAATTGTCGTTCTCGCAAGTGAGCAATACATCGAGATTACATGTGATCCAGCAGGGTGGTGAACCCCTTACTATGTGTTTCGTGTCCCAGGGGGAATTGGTTCCTTTTGTTATTAACTTTCTTTGTATAAATCTGCCATTTGTTAACAAAAGTTTCTAATTATTTCGGTACAACATTGTTTTCGTTCGTGAGTGGTTTATTTTAAAGAATTTTAGTTTTCTTTTCTGCCGCGCGAGCTTAGCCGAACGCTCTACGGCGCTGCAGTCATGGACTGTGCGGCTGGTCCCGGCGGAGGTTCAAGTCCTCCCTCGGGCATGGGTGTGTGTGTTTGTTCAAAATGGTTCAAATGGCTCTGAGCACTATGGGACTTAACTTCTGAGGTCATCAGTCCCCTAGAACTTAGAACTACTTAAACCTAACTTAACCTAAGGACATCACACACACCCATGCCCGAGGCAGGATTCGAACTTGCGACCGTAGCGGTCGCGCGGTACCGGACTGTAGCGCCTAGAACCGCTCGGCCACACCGGCCGGCTTGTGTGTTTGTCCTTAGGATAATTTAGGTTAAGTAGTGTGTAAGCTTAGGGACTGATGACCTTAGCAGTTAAATCCCATAAGATTTCACACACATTTGAACTTTTCTTTTTTCTTTTCTGCGCGAGCGGAGTTCAAATACGCGTCAGAACATCCAGATCACGGTCTTAAGACATATGCAGGCCTCTACCGTTGTCTAAACGATGGCAGGCTAGACGACCTTCATAGCAAAATATTCCGATCAGTCAGTACAGAAACGCTACTGACAGAAGAACAATGCTGTGCAAAGGCAAGGGGTCGTATTGACAAAGTGAGCGAGCACAGTTACCCGGTGTACGTGCAGCTGCTTATAAGTGGACAAGTTACGGCCTTGTGGGGCAGCTCATTGTGTGGCAGCCGCACAGAAACTTGCACTTGCCGCCTTCCCGTGAGCTACCTGTGTCCCAACCGACAAGAAGTTGCGGAAGCCGGTGGCAGATGAGATGAGGCCGCCGCCGCCTCCGCCGGCCGGCTGACCCGCAATTAAGTGTTGCCGGAGGCGGCACCTGTGTCGTAAGCGCCAGCCTGCTCCACTTGTGCAGACACCTCTTCCCCCTCCCTGTACCCTGCCCAGTGCCCCCACCCCCCTCCACTCCCCTGCCTCTGTTGACTGTGCGCGCCCACCGCACCCATCTGCTGTCCTTTCCTCATGAGTACACCAGCGGCCAGTCTGTTATGAAGCACACGCAGCCGCAGGCAGTCGGCCACAACAGACGCTCGTTAATAGAACAGGCGCAACGGACGACCCATACTGCAAGCGCAGGAGTGAATCTCCAGGAACTCAAAGCAATGGACCGTGAGAGACGTCGCGGTAGTTACTCTGGACTAGCATTCGGCATAAGGGCGGTTCAAATCCTCGTGGTTTCCAAGAATTGCTTAAGGCAAATGCCACTTTCGTCGACGGAATGGTAAACCCTAATATTTCTTCTTCCTTCTCCATCGAAAGCCATGACTAGATTCAGTGCTTCATCAGAAGATAAAACATTTTAATATTAGTCCTTTTAATTTAGACCTCTTTGTACACTGACGGAAACGCCAGACACTGCCAAACTGACACACTAGTACATCCATGCCATTGTGATACACTGATTAAACCTTCATCTTTAGAGATATTTATTTACAGTATGTTTAATACAGTAAAACTTCATTCCCACAGATGAAGAATACCGTGGGGTCATAATGGTTATTGGGTGTGTCTAACGTTAATGGAACTTCTTAGCTGGAGATCGCAATACAGCAGGCCAAAAGGACAAGCACGTGCAACTTATCATCATCTTTCGGCCTTTGAGAAAGTAGAATCGTTGATATGCAGGAAGCTGAACTGAGATCTCGAGTTGCCATACACCGTCGTTTGTCGCCGACTCAACCTCAGGAACAACAGTGACATGTATGATGTAGGGCTAGAGTCAGCTCGGACACTGAACGACATTCAGTGCCATCCAGCGATGAGTTTCGCTCCTGTTTGGCGCGGTCAGACCGACGCCAACGTGAGCGAAGACGAGAAAACGGCGATTTTCGACACTCATACCTCACCAATTTCTGAAATTATTGTGTGGACGCCTAATGGACATGAAAACAGATCTGATTTGGTATTGAATGCACGGAGACTGAATGCTCGCCTGTATGTGGCATAAATGGTAAACCATGTTGCCAGCCTTTTCATGAGCAACAGGATAACGCAACATCCAACCATGCAGTTCACGGCACAAATGGCTTGAGGAACATGTGGGTCACTAATTGGCCTGCCCGTTCGTCTGATTAGTCATTCATAGAGCCTCCAGTATGTGTTTGAGGCACGGCAAGCAAATAGGATGACATCTGGAAGCTGTTTCGTTCTATGCTACGAAGAGGCCTAGAGTGTATTGTTGGCTGTGATAGTCACACCTAGAGTTGCGCTCTACCAAAACAACAGAACCGTAGTTTTGGTACAGTACATAAATGACATAGTAAATAGTACGATCCCCTCTAGTATTAGTAGCACTGGTAGAAAAGAAACATAAATGAATGTGTGAGACAGGAAGTGGGAGCCAACGTCTTCTGTTTGTTTCTTGTTTGTTATTTCGTTTGTATTGGCTCTGAGCACTATGGGACTTAACATCTATGGTCATCAGTCCCCTAGAACTTAGAACTACTTAAACCTAACTAACCTAAGGACATCACACAACACCCAGTCATCACGAGGCAGAGAAAATCCCTAACCCCGCCGGGAATCGAACCCGGGAACCCGGGCGCGGGAAGCGAGAACGCTACCGCACGACCACGAGCTGCGGACTTCGTTTGTATTCCACATAATTAGAACCGCACATAGTTCAGTGTTAGTCCATTGTGTATTTTATATACTTAAAAAATATAAATTGCATTTTATGAGTAAAAAAAAGCTGCTCGCGTAACTTGTGCGCTTTTATGTACCCAAAACAATTTTTGTACTCATGATTTTTGGTGCATGTACAGTATACAAGTACAAACTCAAATACTCTATATAATTATTATTGTTATTTTCTACTGAGTAGGACGTTGTTTGTCATTAGCTCATGATCAAAGACAAGAGTTTCTCGCTACAATTTGTAAGCGCGAAAGTTGTTTAGCAATAACAGAAACATTTTTTATATACGCTTGACGAAGTATTGAAGCGATATTTTCTTCTGCCTATTTTTAAAATCTTACCTTTCTTTGAGGAAATTCCGTTTTCTAGCGCTCTATGGCAAATCTGTATAGTTTTTTTTACTTCTGCTGCAAAATCCCTCTTTTTCGCGTTAGAAATCAACAATTTTCGAATAAAACCTGAGTTAAACAATGACAGTTTCAATTTTGCTATAGATATTGTTTTTTAAGTAACAGACAGGAGGATAACTGTGTAGGAAAAAAAAACATTTCGTAGGTTACGTGGCCCTTTATATATTCATATATTCTCACTCAGTCTCTAGACGGTTCACCACTTCCGTTGATAGGGGAATTTAGTAAGACACTGATCACATATGCAAATAACGCGATCGAAATGAGGTAATGCACGATGGTATGCAACACACCTAACATACTGATAATACGGTTACGATCTCAGCTGACCGAAGCTACCAGGGAAACTACCGTAGTCTACACTTACTTAGGATAGTCTACAGTAGGCTACGGTAGTTGTACAACTCTAGCCACAACACGTAGAGATGTTGATATGGATATCAGTTCCAAATGGAATAAAAGTTTTATCATACGAGGGCAGTTCAATAAGTAATGCAACACATTTTCTTTCTGAAACAGGGGTTGTTTTATTTAGCATTGAAATACACCAGGTTATTCCCCGATCTTTTAGCTACACAACACTATTTTTCAACGTAATCTCCATTCAATGCTACGGCCTTACGCCACCTTGAAATGAGGGCCTGTATGCCTGCACGGTACCATTCCACTGGTCGATGTCGGAGCCAACGTCGTACTGCATCAATAACTTCTTCATCATCCGCGTAGTGTGTCCCACGGATTGCGTCCTTCATTGGGCCAAACATATGGAAATCCGACGGTGCGAGATCGGGGCTGTAGGGTGCATGAGGAAGAACAGTCCGCTGAAGTTTTGTGAGCTCCTCTCGGGTGCGAAGACTTGTGTGAGGTCTTGCGTTGTCATGAAGAAGGAGAAGTTCGTTCTGATTTTTGTGCCTACGAACACGCTGAAGTCGTTTCTTCAATTTCTGAAGAGTAGCACAATACACTTCAGAGTTGATCGTTTGACCATGGGGAAGGACATCGAACAGAATAACCCCTTCAGCGTCCCAGAAGACTGTAACCATGACTTTACCGGCTGAGGGTATGGCTTTAAACTTTTTCTTGGTAGGGGAGTGGGTGTGGCGCCACTCCATTGATTGCCGTTTTGTTTCAGGTTCGAAGTGATGAACCCATGTTTCATCGCCTGTAACAATCTTTGACAAGAAATTGTCACCCTCAGCCACATGACGAGCAAGCAATTCCGCACAGATGGTTCTCCTTTGCTCTTTATGGTGTTCGGTTAGACAACGAGGGACCCAGCGGGAACAAACCTTCGAATATCCCAACTGGTGAACAATTGTGACAGCACTACCAACAGAGATGTCAAGTTGAGCACTGAGTTGTTTGATGGTGATCCGTCGATCATCTCGAACGAGTGTGTTCGCACGCTCCGCCATTGCAGGAGTCACAGCTGTGCACGGCCGGCCCGCACGCGGGAGATCAGACAGTCTTGCTTGACCTTGCGGCGATGATGACACACGCTTTGCCCAACGACTCACCGTGCTTTTGTCCACTGCCAGATCACCGTAGACATTCTGCAAGCGCCTATGAATATCTGAGATGCCCTGGTTTTCCGCCAAAAGAAACTCGATCACTGCCCGTTGTTTGCAACGCACATCCGTTACAGGCGCCATTTTAACAGCTCCGTACAGGGCTGCCACCTGTCGGAAGTCAATGAAACTATACGAGACGAAGCGGGAATGTTTGAAAATATTCCACAAGAAATTTCCGGTTTTTTCAACCAAAATTAGCCGAGAAAAAAAATGTGTTGCGTTACTTATTGAACTGCCCTCGTATAATATCGGTAAGTGATGAATATCTCCACAAAGTTTCATAACTATCGATGTGGTGCTTCATGTTTTAACCGCATTTTGATCAGTGTATTATCTGCATTAACATCACCAGTCGATGTTTAGTAATTACAAATGTGACGAACATTAAATCGATATCCAAACTTATACTCATCAAATTGCCGTACGCCGAATGCGAGAAGAGCATCTCATAAGATTATTGTCCATTTTCCTTGCGTTTCAGTACGTAGGTGACAAACACAGCAACACCATTTATACATACTCTTATTATGTTGCAATTTCTCCCATTTGTCTATTGTGCTCATCTGTGCGTGACTCATCTGCTTTACACAGTAGTGTTCGAAGGCTGTCAGGCGGTGATTTCCACAGGAGTATGTACGTAACCTCTTTTATGCTCACCTCTGATCATACCAGTATGACAGGAAACGAGCGAGTCATTCCTACTTGAATTGCATTACCTTGTGAAGTCTTCAGCAATAGCTGGTCATAAATATATTTTTTTGACGTACTTTACATGCATGCTTTACACACACATCGGAGACGTGAAATGAAGTTCATAAGAAATATAGTGGGAAAAGCAAGGAGAGACAGATTGAGAAAGGAAGATGTCAGGAACGAAATTAGAGTGGAAAAGCTGAGTGAGAGAATTGAGAAGAACAGATCAGAATGGTTCGGACATGCAAAGAGAATGGAAGATACAAGAATACCAATGAGAATGATGGAGGACAAGTTTGAGGGCAGGAACGAGACCTATAGCAAGATGGATTGACTCAGTAAAGACCAGTTTAAGAAGAAGGACTATGGACTGGAACAAAACAGTTATAGAAGAAGAACAGTGGAAAGACAGGAAAAAGTGGAGTAGTACTGTAAATGTCACAACCATGATGCTGGATAAAGAGGAAACAAAGATGACGACGAAGGTTTCTTTTTTGGGCTACTTATACAGACAAGTCAGAGCTTCTCAAAACTTACTGAAAGAAGTTTAGCTTTCCATACACGAAGTAGGAGAGTATAATTATGACACGCCTCGGCCGAATGGCATATAACTAAAAGGAGTGAAGCCTCAAAATAAATCACCAAGGATGTGAATGAAAGTTCCTGGCAGTGAAAAACTGCGTGCCGGGCCGAGACTCCAACCTGCTTTTCACGGGCAAGTGCTCTACCGACTGAGCTATCCACGCACGACTCACGACCCGTCCTCTCACCCGCACTTCAGCCAGCACCTCAGCTCCTACCTTCCCAACTCCCAAGTCAGCGCACACTGCACTGCAGAGTGAAAATTCTTTGAGGATATAATTTCTGGTCGTGAAAGGCTGCAATGAACGACAAAATGTTTAGTCACGAATATTTCGCGTAGTCACGAGCTTCAGACTCAAGGAACAAAACTCAAACAGGTGTGGTGCTTGGACACATAGGTACTTGGAAGCCGTCATATGGTTTGGCCAGACGTTTCTCTCCCAACGGGCATGTCAGCGAACGTCGATACTACAACGCGATCCACAGACATTCGCCCCCTTGGCACACTAACAACGAGACGGCTGATGTTTCGCCGCAAGGAGTTCGCTATTCGCGTTGCGTATGCGCAAAGGTCACTTTCTCCTTACTGTGACCCTTTGATAGCGGACATATCGTGGCGCGACCGTCGTACTTCGTCTCTAAAGACAACACCATTCAAAAAATTCAAAAGGCTCTGAGCACTATGGGACTTAACGTCTGAGGTTATCAGTCCCCTAGACTGAAAACTACTTAAACCTAACTAACCTAAGACATCACACACATCCATGCCCGAGGCAGGATTTGAGCCTAAAACCGTAGCGGCCGCGAGGTTCCAGACTGAAGCGCCTAGAACCGCTCGACGACACCGGCCGGAGACAACGCCATTGACGATACATGAAATTCTAACTTCCTTCTGCAGATTCCAGACACACGAGCGCCGCGAAGCTGAAGTTGCCGCGGCCAATCCGAGGTGAAAGGAAGCAACAGGTGAGACGGCAGTCCCACGCCTGGCTGTGTACACGGAACACGGAGCGCTCTGATTCAGCAGCTGCTGCTGCTGGTGGTGCTGGTGGTGTTGGAGAGGCCGCGGAACCGCTAGGGCAGCGCGCTGACACGCCTCTTGGCGCAGATCGCCGACAGGACGGCGCAGGCGCACAACACGGCGCCGTTTCACGCTGCACTTGCCGCGCTGCTGCCTGGCCACATACGGGCAGTGGAAAGAAATACGGGAACTCCAAAAACACAACGCATTCCGTGTCTGTTGCGATGCAAGAAAACCGTTGGCATTCAAAACAGCTTCCTGTCATCTCGGAATCGACGTATGGTTTGGTTTTATATCGTTCTTCCTGCAAAAACAGTGGGAAGTTCGGGTAACGATAGAGGAAGTGAACCGTTATAAAGCACCCTTCTCTTTAAAGTAGGCCACAAAGGCTCAGTAACATTGAGACCTGGTGACTGTGGTGGCCAAAGAAGATTCGACAATATTCCTGCTCGCAAGCCAGTCTTGGACGATGAGAACTGCATGAAGAGGGGCCTTGTCGTTTTAGAACTCAGCATCACCACTGGGAAACGAGCGTTGTACCAAGGGACAGGCCTGATCAGCCAAAATAATGACGTGAAGCTTTCCAGTAATGCAACCTTACAGAGCAACCACGGGTTCCATTGAATGCCATGGCAGCCCAAATCATCACCAAAACCATGTCTCACTCTTGGGACATAAACCTGGCCAGAAGTTGGAAACAGTGTGGAACAACACTCAGTCGCCGACATGACTTTCTTCGATTGCTCCATAGTCCAGTTTTATGGCTTCGGCGCCAGTGTTTCCTGTTAAGACTATTTGCATCACTGGTGAGTGTTTTTGGAATTCCTGTTCCCCATACTGTTACCTAATTATGGAGTTCCCTTCGTGTGGTTTTGGTGCTCACAAGATTCGAGAGTGCAACGTTCATTTCTGCAGTGACTTTTACCGGCCGCTGTGACCGAGCGACTCTAGGCGCTTCAGTCCGGCACCGCGCTGCTGCTACGGTCGCAGGTTCCTTCCTCGGGCATGGATGTGTGTGATGTCCTTAGGTTAGTTCGGTTTAATTAGTTCTAAGTCTAGGGGACTGATGACGACAGATGTTAAGTCTCATAGTGGTTAGAGCCATTTGAACCCATTTGTAGTGACTTTTGCAGTTGTCGTCTCCTTAGTTTTCGTCACAATCCTCTTCAATGACCGTCATTCACGACCACTCAACTCACGCTTTCGTCCGTGTTGCTGCTTAGAGTACTATGTTATTCCGCTTTCCCTGTATGCGGTATAAACCTTCGATACAGTGCCTCTAGAAATGCCAAACACTTCAGCTACCTTGGCTACGGAAGCCCCCACCACATGAGCACCGACAGCTCGGACACGTTTGAATTCACTTAGCTCCGACATAATACACTCACAATTGCACAGAACACCGTTGTGACGACGACTGACGTTTGCAACGTGTTGCGGACATTGCACAGGGGCCGTTCGTGGTCTAGCACAACGTCTCAACCCTTAGGCATGGGCAGTATTTGCTTTTATGTTCAAGCATGCGTTTCTCGCTTGTTTCCATATTTTTGTGCAATCCTTGTAGAGTACCCAGAGTACTCCTAACATTGCGAGATCGATCAAACATTTAGATCCGTACTCTGCAAACAACTATGAAGTGCATGGCAGAGGGTACTTCCCAGTTTCTTCCCCGTTCCACTCGCGTATGGAGAGCGGGAACAATGCCTATTAAATAACTAAATAACCCTGTACGCTGCGTAATTATTCTAACACTGTATCAACACTCCATATGTGTTTGATACGCAGGGCGCTGTAGTATATTCCTAAGGTCTTCACCCTATACAGGTTCTTGAAACTGTGTAAGTAGGCTGCGGCGGGTTACTTGGCGTCTGTATGTATGTTTAAGAGTCTGCCAGTCCAGGTTCTCCCGTTCTCCCGCGACGCAAACA
The DNA here is from genome assembly GCF_023898315.1 of Schistocerca nitens. Taxonomy (NCBI): domain Eukaryota; kingdom Metazoa; phylum Arthropoda; class Insecta; order Orthoptera; family Acrididae; genus Schistocerca; species Schistocerca nitens. Next base: position 480,657,053 of record NC_064614.1, on the reverse strand, counting down.
AATCTGAGACCATTGGTGGTGCCCTTCTCTGTTGTCCCCTGTTGATTCTATTCCGTTTCTGTCCCGCACGTATGACCAGTGTTATAGGATGAGTCACACAGTGTATTGTAAGCAATGTCTGCATTTGCATCAATGGTCTGCAAGCCAGGTGACGGCGTGCAGCGGAATGTACTTCTGTTACCATTATCTGATCCCTCTTCCCTGTTCCACTCGCGAGTGGCACGCGAGAAGAATGACAGACTATAAATATCCGTATTGGTTCTAATGACTCTCTCGTCGTGATCATTTCGCGATACGTATGTGTGGGGAACTGATGCCCGTCTCCTCCCGGAAAGTACTCTCTTGGAATTTGAATAGTAAGCTTCTCTGTGGTGGACGACGCGTCTCTTGCAGCGCCTGCCGCTGGAATTTATTGGGCTTCTCCGTAACGCTCAAGCGTCGCCTAAACGATTCCGTGACGAAACGCGCCGCTCTTCTTTGGATCTTCTAGCTCCTCTGTTAATCCAAAGTGGTATGCGTCCCCGACTGATGAGCAGTATTCAAGAATCGGTCGAATAAGTATTTTGTAAGCCTCTTCATTAGTAGATGAAATACATTTTCTTAAGATTCTTCCTATGAGTTTCAGTCTGACATCGGCTTTTCTCACTATTGCTTTTATTCCATTTAAGGTCGCTCCGGATAGTTACTCCTTTATAGACTGATTCCATTTTGCCGGCCGGTGTGGCCGAGCGGTTCTAGGCGCTTCAGTCTGGAACCGCGTGACCGCTACGGTCGCAGGTTCGAATCTTGCCTCGGGCATGGATGTGTGTGATGTCCTTAGGTTAGTTAGCTTTAAGTAGTTCTAAGTTCCAGGGGACTTATGACCTCAGCAGTTGAGTCCCATAGTGTTCAGAGCCATTTGAACCATTTGTTAAGTCCCATAGTGCTTGAGTCATCTGAACCATTTTGAACTGATTCCATTTTCTCAGTATACTAGCAATGAACCGAGGTGTACCACACGCTTTACCCACGACTGATCCTTCGTCGTCGTTCCATTTCATATTCCTACAAATTGCACATCCAGGAAACTGTATATTCCTGTTGCCACTCAGTGATACCATAGTAATATAATACTACGTCCTTGCATCTTGGGAAGTCCAAAACTTTACCGTTTTGAAGACTTGAAACTTGCTGCCAATTTTTGCGTCACTCGGAAATATTAGCAAGAGCTGACTGAATATTAGTACAGTATGCAAGGTTTCTGTATTATGAGAGGTGGCAGTTTTGTTTGCAGTATTATCACACGCATCGTGTTCCTTAGAATATGTTTAGAGGAGACTCTTTGAATACCAGAGTTCATATTGTTGTCGCGTAGTCCGCGCTTGATAGCACTTCTTTGTCGAGCGCTGGTAGAACCGAACGTGTCGTCTAGGCTAGATTTTGGAATGCAGGTGTTGCAGCTTGGAAGATATCAAATTAGGTAATATCTGGCTATCTATTCGCCTATAACGTCACAGGAACGTCGTGTTTATGGAGCATTTTCAGTTTAAACTTTTTCAATATTGTAACTTTTGTTTTGACCATTAGAACTTCCTGGCAGATTAAAATTGTGTGCAAGACCGAGAGTCGAACTCGGGACCTTTGCCTTTCGCGGGCAAGTGCTGGAAACATTAGAACATTGTCGGCTTAAGCACTTCGTAATACGCACGAAATCAGGAAAGCATCTCATCACTCTTCAAAGTACTGAATATAAGAGGAAGTTTGTCAAAAGTGTTCGTTTTCTGAGCTTTCTGTTTTATATCCAAATGAACAGTAATTGTTAATAACAGTGATCGTCAGTGTATATATATTCATATTTTCTAATTCTGTTTATGTTAGTCGTTCATGGCTAATACATAACTAAATCACAATAGTTTTTAAGTTACTCCTTAGTGAGCCCTCACATCCCACTTGCTTATTCAAAAGTTTTAAAGTACGATTATGTGAACACGTATTCCAGCTTGAGTGATTCGATAAATTATTATTGAACTATGTAATGGTGCTACGCTTACTTGCATTCCACCTAGTCAGATTTATTTATGTAATATCAAAAACAGCGTGATTTCTTCCAGCTTACCTCGTTGCAGATGATTATAATAAAGGTAGACACATGTAGTGTAGGGAAGAGCTACGTTTCCGTTGTGTCACAAGTAAGCCATATCATTCTTAGGGCCAGATGGATTTTGTTTAGTGCGTTTAGGTACCAGTGAGTGTTTATTCGTTTCGGACAGGCTCAGATTACTTTCACCTATAGTATTTATCCTCTCTGTCTGTCAGTTACAGTTGTTAGGACAAACGTACTACCCATTCAGAGTACTGCGTTAAAAAGTATGTTGTGTTGTTCTGTACTCATTGCAGTGGGAAGGTATACTTTCCATTGAGTGATTACTTTAGACATGATGCAAGAATCTTGCACAGCTACGCGTGTAATCGTTCGTTTGGTTAACATTCATACCGATGTTGTACAATTAAAAGATTGTCTAAGTGTTCCGTATTAGAAATTCAAATATGGAGATTATGCATAAAGTTTATATTGTGATATAGCAATCATATGTAGAACGTCAGATTCATGGGCTTCATTGAGACTGCGTAAAGCGTACACAGCTATACACGTTGGAACTCCAAATACAGAAGTTTCGCATAGTCTCGCATAATGGTTTCAAATAGAGAACTAGAGGTGTAAGAATAGCAAGCTGTTTTCACAGTGTGTTCCATTACACATAACTAAATTACTGCAAAAAGTCTGAGGTTCCTATTAATATCGTCTGCCATATCAAAAAAAAAAAAAAAGTTCAAATGTGTGTGAAATTTTATGTGACTTAACTGCTAAGGCCATCAGTCCCTAAGCTTACACACTACTTAACCTAAATTATCCTAAGGACAAACACACACACCCATGCCCGAGGGAGGACTCGAACCTCCGCCGGGACCAGCCGCACAGTCCATGACTGCAGCGCCTCAGACCGCTCGGCTCATCCCGCGCGGCTCTGACATATCATTAATATACAACATGAACACCAAGGGCCCCAACACAGTTCCCTGGGGCAGGTCTGAAGTTACTCCTACATCTCTCGATGACTACTATCGAGCGGGATGACTCAGTATGAGATTTTCACTCTGCAGCGGAATGTGCGCTGATATGAAACTTCCTAGCAGATTAAAACTGTGTGCCGGGCCGAGACTCGAATTCGGGACATTTGCCTTTCGTGGGCAAGTGCTCTACCAACTGAGCTACCCAAGCACGACTCACGCCCCGTCCTCACAGCTTTACTTCTGCCAGTACCTTGCCTCCTACCTTCTAAACTTTACAGAAGCTCTCTTGCGAACCTTGCAGAACTAGCACTCCTGAAAGAAAGGATATTGCGGAGACATGGCTTAGCCACAGCCTGGGGGATGTTTCCAGAATGAGATTTTCACTCTGCAGCGGAGCGTGCGCTGATATGAAACTTCCTGGCAGATTAACATTCTGCTGCAGAGTGAAAATCTCATTCTGGAAACATCCTCCAGGTTGTGGCTAAGCCATGTCTCCGCAATATCCTTTCTTTTAAGAGTGCTAGTTCTGCAAGGATCGCAGGAGAGCTTCTGTAAAGTTTAGAAGGTAGGAGACGAGGTACTGACAGAAGTAAAGCTACGAGGACGGGGCGTGAGTAGTGCTTGTGTAGCTCAGTTGGCAGAGCAGTTGCCCGCGAAAGGCAAAGGTCCCGGGTTCGAGTCTCGGTCCGCCACACAGTTTAAATCTGCCAGGAATTTTCGGGATGACTCAGTGATTGGCAGCCGGGACTAGCATTCGAGACGACGGTGGTTCAAAACCGCATCCAGCCATCCTGATTGTGGCTATGCGTGATTTCCCTAGCTCGCTTAAGGCAAATGCAGGGATGGTTCCTTTTTAAGTGCACGTCCGATTTCTTTCCGTATCCTTTCTTAATCCGAGCTTGTGCTCTGTCTGCAATGACATCACTGTCGGTGGGACGTTAAACACTAATCAGCCTTCCTCCCTTCGGTGAGTATCCATCCAACTTAACATGCTACGTTCTCTCCACCAAATTTCTCAACCAGTCACAAATATCGTTTGGACCGAGCGAGGTGGTGAAGTGGTTAGCACGACGGACTCGGATTCGGGAGGACGCTGGTTTAAACCATGGTCCGGCCTTCCAGATTTAGGTTTTCCATGACTTCCCTAGATCATTCGAGGCAAATGCCGGCATGGTTCCTTTTAAAGGGCACGGCCGATTTCCTTCCCCATCTTTGACACCATCCGAGCATCTGTTCCACCCCCAATCACTTCGACGTCGACGGGACCTTAAACTCAGTCTTCATCTCTTCCCTTTAACTATCATTTGGTGCTCTATGTGACTATTTTCATTAAAAACTGTCCTGCACTCAAAAGCTCTTTGGAAGTTAGGAAACACGGCATCAACCTGCTTGCCTAGATCGATGGCTTTTAGGATGTCAAGTGAAAATATCCCTCCGCCACACACCGTCAGGTGGCTTGCGGAGTATGGATGTAGATGTAGATGTAGATTTGTTTTTTTTAGGATTCATATAGGTTGGCATCGAGGGATCATTTTGTTCAAGAGACTCTTTACGTTTCAGCTTAGAATGACATACGTACAGACCACCAAATTAGCTTTAGTTCATGTCACATACTTAACGTTGCTATTCAGAAGACAGCAAGTCCGAAAAACTCATTACGTTCTTCGTACTGGACTACGAAGCTTTCGGAGAAAATCTAGTATTGAGCCTTTACTAATCTTAATCCAATCAACCGATTAGACCTCGATCTTTTTTAGCTCTCACTTAGACAAACAACTTTCGCTATTCACGAAGACAGTCGGTTCAGTCAGTGTGCAAGTCTACTACAGAAAACCGTAGCAAAATAAATTCTTCCCCCGTCCAGGTTTGGTACCTCTCTGCAGATTTTCAATTAAATAAAACGCATTATTTCTAAAGGAGTAAGTGTTTGATTTTATAAACAATTAATATTTTATCACTATCGGGAGAGTTAGAAATGATGCGTAAGGAAACATTTAAGTCATGAAGCTTTCTTCATGACTTCATTACATTAGAAAGTAGAAACATCTCATGTATAAAATTCATTTCGGCCTTGAAAAATCGAATAAAACATTAAGCTCATGATGGTGACTTGGTCGCTTGCCGAAATATTGTGCCCTTTGGACACTAACATGAGGCTTTTCACCCGTGAACTATTTCGTCATAGCTGGATGCTGTGCATAATTGGAGCGCCTGTGACCGTGAACGTACAGTGGCAGATCTATCCTCTGGTCGCTAGTCTCTAGCACTGTTATGCAGCTGTCGAATTACCACATCGTTCCAGACAACAGATTTACGTGAGTTGTGTAGATAAAATCGAGCGAGAGAAAGCCTTCAGCATCACTTTGTCGTAATGCAAAAGGTGATCTACACCTGAACAGAAAAGAGTGTGCAGTACCGAGAGTCAGAGGACATCAAGGAGGGCAGTAAGTGAGAAGGGACTGAGTCAGTCTGGTAGCCTTTTACCCTAGTTACCCAATCTGTACATTGAGCAAGTTGTAAAGAAGACCAAGGAAAACCTTATAAAACGGATTAAATTCATTATAATTCTTTCGCTGATGACTAAGGACTTGGAATAACAGCTAAACGGAACAGAGACTTAAAAAGAGATTGTAAGAAGAACATAAATAAAACAAGAGAGATGAAATGTTGGTGAATTAAGTCAGGTGATGCTGAGCCGATTAGATTAGGAAATGAGAGACTGGCAGTGTACTGGTGTGCAAAACGTAAGGACGAAAGTAATTTTCACATCATGTGGCACTGCCAAGGAACATAGCTCGATGAAACTTTGACCATATATAGAAGGAACTGCTACAGTACAGTACTGAAGTTAACTGAAAGAAATATTCAGTGATACGAACGGAAATAACGCTGTTATTCAAAGGCAATAATTATACTGAAGACACAACTATTTATGATGGTCCCCTGGCCATTAAAAAAGGCGGGGCATGATTCTTAATAGGATGAGCAATCACCACAGGCGGCAGTGCATCCTCTGCAACGTGCTGCCGATCGCAAACATTGGCCGGCCGCTGTGGCCGAGCGGTTCTAGGCGCTTCAGTCTGGGACCGCGCGAGCGCTACGGTCGCAGGTTCGAATCCTACCTTGGGCATGGATGTGTGTGATGTCCTTAGGTTAGTTAGGTTTAAGTAGTTCTAATTTCTAGGGGACTGATGACCTCAGAAGTTGAGTCCCATAGTACTCAGAGCCATTTGAACAATTTGAACCGCAAACAATGCCGTCGAAGTGTGGCTGTCAACGGAACACAACGTACTGGTCGTCGGGAAAAGAGACCGCCACACAGTCGCCGTGCCACCGTGGGGCGCGAGAGTGCGTGCCTTGCAATCCTGTTAATTGTGGTAGCAATTGCAGTTTGACGTGGGTTCCTCTTTGCCTGTTGCACAGTGTAGCGGTCCTCTGCTGCTGTAGTCGACCATCTCCTCTACCTTGGGCAGCCGTGCTTGTAGTTCGGAAATCTCCCATCGCACGTGAGACAATATTGTGAGCAATGTTCATACTACTGGGTTACACTCAACACACACCGTTTTTCTTCCAGGCTGCCTATAATTCGTCCCCGAGTGAAGTCATTCAAATTTTGTCTCTGGGTCATCTGGTAATGATGAACACTATCACAGTGCACCGCGAATGCTCGCTGATTGACGCTTACTGTCTAATCCCGTTCCTTCAATTGCATCGTGTTGCAGGGCCAGCATTTTTGGACTCTAGTCACTTTCATCGCACGATATGCGAGACCAGCTTTTTGGGCACGATTGGGAGACCTCTGGCAACATGCTACCGCAGTTTCATTCATTTACACCCAGTGGTTCATATGTTATTTTGTATCTATTTGTTCCTTAAGTTTTGCAGAGCAGGATAGTAGAAGCGTTCGCAGAAATAAAGACGATATTAAATGCGGACTGACTTTAGGAGGGAAGGCGTTGCCCAAAAAGAGAAATATCGTACCGTAGAATATGAATTTAATTGCTAGGAAGTGTTTCTGGAAGTATTTTTTGTTGTGTGGCCTTGTATAGCAGTGAAAGCTGAACGATGAACAGTACAGAGGAGAAGAGAAGAGACGGCCTTGAAATGAAATGATCTTTATCATTTTCTGCTCAACAGCTGATCTATGTTAATGTTCATAAAAATCAACACTGCTGTATTTAAGGTACTTTTATTACGCCACAGAGGTTTTCTTTCTAATGAACATCATAAAGTGACCGAAAATTCCCCATCAGTCTTCTTAACAAACCTTAAAGAGCTGTACAAATATGATGACTCAGAAAGTCTTATCGACCTACATAACTTTAAACACACATTATAAAACATGACGAGCACACAAGCACCCCACCGACGGCCTGGCTCAACCACAACGAGCCGTGATTGCAGGAAACATAAAGTGCTGTGCACAGTACACTGTACAATCAGGATGCGTCGGAGAAGTGAAGTGCTACAATAAGGGTGCTGGGGTTTAGATGGGTATATCGTAAAAATTATGAACAAGTGCCGAGTCGCGTTGTCGAGGAAACAATTTTAGGCCACAGAGGCGCGTATCCAAATATAACCTGCGGTCATTCTCACTTATAACAAGCCAGGGGCAAACGCCGATGACTTTAATGATAATAATAACATGAAAATACATAAAATGATTTAATGCATTAATAATAATTTGTTTAGATCGATCTTACTACAGCTCGTTAACGTAACTTCCAAGAAACTACAATTCACAGAAACACATAATTTGGGAAGCATTTGTGCGAAAAATTGAAATTTACATGTATCACGCAATCGATTTAAGAACTATAAAAGCAACGAAGTCTGACAACCTGGACAATGTCATAACTTACACAATATCAAATCGAACTGTGCACTCACCACAAGCTGCGACTATGCAAGCATGTGAATGGTGGAGAATGCCGTTTCTTTTTGTCGTTTCCGTCTTCACTCGCGAAAGTCCGTCCTTGTTATGTTTTGTCATAGTGCTGGGCCATTTGCTTTCTGGCTTGTCTCACTCAACATCCTGTGGTTTTCCGATTCTACTTGTGAACTCATGAACCTTGTCTGATTTTTTGAGTAAAATCGTTTTGGCTGTAAGGATGCGTCATTATAAAACACTTAAACAACTATACACCGACGCTGCGAACGTCTTTGCAGCGCTTATCTTCAGGACGCTAGAAAGACAGTCGGAAAATCGGCTGATTAATAGCTTTACTGTTCTTTTCCCTCCAGGTTTGAATCCTGCCTCGGGCGTGGATGTGTGTGATGTCCTTAGGTTAGTTAGATTTAAGTAGTTCTAAGTTCTAGAAGACTGATGACCTCAGATGTTAAGTCCCATAGTGCTCAGAGCCATTTGAACCATCAAGCTAATGTTTGCGTTTAAGCCTAAGAACTTATACTTGCCGGATTTGTTTCTGGCAACAGCTTCACGTGGTATAGCCCTCAGGTAAGTATCTGAAAGCTAAGCTGTTATTACCCCGAAATTATCTTGGAAAATACTAGAATTCGTGCCATTTTAGTTAATCTTAGTTTTCATGCTACTTTATTCTCTGAAAGTTGGCTTCTATCTGTAAAATTTTGTTTCGGGGAGGGGTGGAGGTGTCATAACACATCTTCTTTAGATCCGAGCCTCACGTTGCATCTGAGCTAAAAGAAGGAGTAGGTTGATAGGACACATCTTAAGCAACCAAGGAAAAGTTAATTTCGTTATAAGGAAAGCGTGAGGTGATGGGGGTGGGGGGTGGGGGAGGGAGTGGGGAGGTGAGTGAAGGGAGAAGGGGTGGGTGAAGGCTAATATCTAGAAGAAGTCAAAGGATGTCACGGTAAGCTGTTGCATGTGGATGTAGGACGCATGACATGCAGAGACAAAAATAAATCGAAAAAATGTCAGTCTAATATTTTGTGAAATGATCTGTCTAAAACTAAGGAAAAAAACAGTCTGAGAAACATGTGACGCACCTCATTTATTGTAAATGATGGCGAACATCATTCAAAGGCGCGTCAAATATTTCGCTAATCTCTTTTATTTCTTACACGTAGACAAATCATCTCACAAAGTATTTGATCGACTGTTTTTCAATTTGTTTTTGTTTTCAAGTTTTGCTCAGAGAACATGATCTTATTGACACCTCATTTGCTTTCCTAGCGTCCTCTGAATGTCCTGAATTCAGTACTTCATTCGAAGGAAACCATTTTGAACATGTAACTTTTTATGCTCAGAATAGCTGGGCATTTAAGATATGAATTTTTTAACACTTCATTTACATAGCTAGCGGCAGCTGTTCGTGAAATATTTCAATTTTGTCTCAAATCACTAATTAATTTTTTCCTAATTTCCACCAGTATTTAAAAAAATTAAAACGTTTTCTTAGAGCTCATGCTGTCCAGTGTGATACCCCCTCTGTCTATTTCCTACTCCTCGTCTATGAAAATTCCGAACAAAAAGTTTTGCTCAAACAGCTAATTAACGCTTTCAAACCCGAATTTTTTCTGGAGGAAGGAAAATTTTTCTTTGTGCTCTAATGCACGTAGGTGATCGTTTTAATGATTTTTAGATGCAAGATTTATATATCTAACCGTTCTCAAAACATATTTTGTGATCTTGTCTACTTTTTATGGACTAAACTACTTAATTTTGTAATATCGACTGTTGCAAAAAATAAACTGATAGTTCAATAATCACCACGCAATACAATAATAATAATATTCAATTATACAGTGGATTATAACTAATTAACCCCTTGCATGTAACCTATTCTGGCGGTCACAAGCAGATGAGCACTGTTACGTTCACTTGTTGATATCTTTACAGTTATGCCCAACAGATGCCAGTATTTGTGACTGAACATTCACAAATGTGAACATGAGGTTTCCATCGAGGAAAAATATTTCTGTTGCAGCTAATACACAGCAAATCTTAATGTACACAACTGTCGCCAGAGGGTCTGAAAGGGTTAATTTTTTCTCAATTTTACTTTAAAGCAAATAAATACTTTTTGCAAAATCATACATCGCGCTGGTCAATTTAATACCCCATTTATCCATTTCCTACTCTTCGTCTGACTATGCAAATTCGGACAAAAACCCATTGTGTAATTTGTAGGTAGTCCTCGCTCCGGTCAAACATTTTACCAACAACGCTGGCACAGGCTACGCCAGTATAAGGAGATGCAGCAAATCAGTCTTCGTACTGATGGCCACGACAACACATTAAGAATGCACCAGCCATGGTTCATTCCTGCAGGGAGATTCTGACGAGGCCATATCGTACGCTAATCACACATCTTATCCCGTCCAGTTCACAGAGGGCCGAAGCCGGGCATCGGCGATCTCGCACAGCCTGCAGGATGCTGCGGAGAAAGGCACCCATCGGTCGCCGCTTCCTCCTATCTCCGCCAGCGACGTAACACCGCGCCGCACTGACAGCAATCTGCTGTACGTTCACACAGACGATTTCATCAGCGCAGCCAGCGTGCCGAGAATTTTCGCCGGAGCAGCGGTTCCCGGCCTCGGTTTCCGCGTCCGCTAACTTTTACGTGGTGGCCTGCGTTCCTCAAACCACAATAGCTGCTCAAATAAAGAAATTTTTGTCAGTTTCTAACATATTTGCCAACTTATGGGCTCATGGGTGACAAAAATATCATCTGCATCGAGGTCCCCGGGCAAAAGTAAGTGCAAAATCACGAATTTTAATTTATTGCTCTATTTGACAGTTTCAGGGTACTAGATGGAACAGTTATTTACCAGCATCAATTAGCTGACATAGTAGTGGCTGTGTTGTAACATATATCATCGGACCCCACAGCAAGGTTGACAGTACAAACTCCACGCCTAAATTAAGATATCGGCGAAGATATCCTGATACATCGTGAGGGAAACATTGCGCCTGTAGCAGAAGAAGCGTGGTTGCACAAAAATCAGTATTCCTATTGGAAGAGAGGGAAAAGGACGCCCCGCTTATACAGATATATCAATTTCGCGTTGCTCAAGTATTGCGTCTGTATTCGGAGGTAATGATCGATACTGGAAAGATGATTTTGCATATTAGGTAGCACGGCGACCTCTTTATACTGCAGAAGCTGTTCACTTACGGTATACGATATCAGATACCAGTGTGGTGTTACAAAGTGTAATGTCACGGCTGTATTCACCTTTAACATAAGAGCAGATATCGGAAGAATGCTATCGGAAGGTGGTCCACGAGTAAATGTTAACAGGTAGAAGCAGTAGTTCCTTCTTGCAGCCTGTCGGATTACATACGAGATCTAGCCCATCCACAAGCAACATTATAAGAGCTGCTGGAAAAGAATATCTCGATTTCAACATTGTAACGAACTGTGATTCGCAGTAATTACACGTGAATCTGAAGGTGGTCTGTGGAAGGGGCGCAACCGGCAATCCGAATAAACATAAAAGGCAACCAACACGATGTCCGTCTTTCTTCAATTTAGTAAAAGTGCACACAGACGCTACGCCTTCGTTTAAGGTGGTTTGAACCAAACAGACTGCAGTTGAACTTTGTTCTTTCGCGAGTCACAATTAGCTGTCAAAACATGATGCGAAACAAACGCTCCTTTTTTACGTAAAATATCACAGTATTATCGAGATAGAGAAGAAGTGCTGTAGGCAGGAATCAGGATCGTTGATGGTTAGAACTTCCACGAAATTTCGAAACTGTTATTCGATTACTCGAAGATACTGGGGCGAGAACCTCCGATCTTTTGTTCTGACAAACTCTGGTGCCATTCGCGATTCTTCCATTTTTTTGGGAAGGCAGAGGTTATTCCTCAAGGTATGAATTGGTGGACGGATAGCGTGAGGTGAGGGGTGTTCCTCGAATGCCACGGTCGAGCAAGCTTCTCGGATACTTCGGCCGACGGTTGGTTGACAATCGCGGTCCGGCGAAGAGCAAAGTAAGAACGTCAACAAAAAGTATATTAAGAAGCAGCCAAAAGCCTCAGAACAGTCGTACTGAACATGTGTGGGACTCGCTTGGAAGGTGTGCTGTAACTAGGCTGGCACTTTTCGCAACTCTTCCATGCCCGGAAATTACTCTTCTTTAAGAGGGACAAAGCATCACACACGAACATATCGACAATCTTACTGAATCTATGCCAAACAGGTGTGAGGCAGCGTTGACAATTAGTGGTGACGAAACTCCGTACTAGTTACTAGGGTCTATAGTTACTTCGCATGTTCTGAACTAATAGTCTTTAAATACCCTGAGTCATACAGCTGAGAGTTTCTGTCATATGTACATATCTTCATAGGCCATAACAGCCGAGGACCAATATTACCACCGAGAATCTTAAAAGAATTCCGCGGAAAACTTTGTACTTTATTTAGGTCTTTATACTGCAGCACAGAAATGCAAATCATCCAATGCTGTTACAGAATCAACTTGAATAAAAGTACTTATATATGAAGCGTGAGAGTGACAGCAAGACGTCCTGGTTTGAAATCCCGTGTGGTAATGCAAGGTTTTTTCCCCTACGATCGCATCTTCATTTCCCCTTTCTCAAGGGATCGTGTTTGTGAAACATTTTAATTCGCACTGCTTGTAGTCTTTACTGACGATTAGGCGCTTGTGCACAAGGTGAATGAACTGTGTTGGTAGGTGAATTGGTACCATCTTCCAGTAGTACCACTCTAGGTGTGAGCCTGTAGTGTCAAACCAAGCACTAGAATTCCCATTGTTTTACTATACGAAGTGTTTAGCACATTAAGAGGTGATAGTATTGACCACTTTGGAAGGCAAACATACGCTGTATTCCGTACGGGTATCAGGATACACCTATATGAAAATGTCAGGAACGGAATGGGCGCAATCATTAAAATCTCGTAACCTGTCTATGTAGAGACACAATCGTCAGTTAACAAAATAGATTCTGAATGTGAGCTGCAAAATAAATTAATTATAAATCACAGTAACTAAAGATTTGTCAATTTACTTTAACCTGCCCCTTTTTTCCATTCTTAACGATTTCACATAGCTGCATTACGCAATGTAGAATATTCTTGCACTATTGTTTCATTCCGATTAGTCCATGCTATCAGATCTCAACCCAGTTCTGCCTCCTCACGAAACACCGTGTACATTTTAATATATTTTGTAAGCACTCTTATTCGACGTGGAAGTAAAGAATTCTGTTGCTGTAATCACTTTTTAACGAAATATTCATTATCAAGAAAATGCAAAACACCCCGAGTTTCCGAGGATTTCAAAAGCAGTCTTATCCGGCAAAGACAGCTTAGAGAGTCGTGGATGCTAAATACGTGATCTCGTCGCTTTACACATGTGAGACATAACAGATCACTTCGACTGCAGTCCGAGGAGAGCACAAGTGAGCACACACGTCCAGCGGCAGTAGCAGGCCTAGACTCCGTTAGTGAGCGCAGCCTCTGGTACTCACGGAGAGAGGCGACGAAGAAGGCGGACTGTCTGAGCCGAGCTGAGGCGACGGTCGGTCGCGCTGTGGCGGCAGCGGCAGCGGCAGCGGCAGCGGCGGCAGCAGAGGTTGTGGAGAGACTGCGCGGGCCGCGCCGCCCGCCGCCTTTATACGAGGGCACGGCCAGCAGCCGCAGACGGCGGCCTAACGGTGTCCCCGGCGGCGGGTAGCAGGTGCCGGCAACCCCAGCAAGCGGCGCCGTGGCTCGTCCAGCCACACAGCGCGGGGGACACTGGTCACCCCCAGAATGGCACGCTGTCCATTAAGTCCTGCTGGCTTTCCAAAAACTGACATGGAAACAACACTGCTCTGCAAAACTTAAGGCCTGCACAGATAAAGTACAATACTGGCCATTAAAATTGCTACACCACGAAGATGACGTGCTACAGACGCGAAATTTAACCGACAGAAGAAGATCCTGTGATAAGCAAATGATTAGCTTTTCAGAGCATTCACACAAGGTTGGCGCCGGTGGCGGCACCTACAACGTGCTGACATGAGGAACGTTTCCAACCGATTTCTCAAACACAAGCGGCAGTTGACCGGTGTTGTCTCGTGAAACGTTGTTGTGATGCCTCGTGTAAGGAGGAGAAATGCGTACCATCACGTTCCCGACTTTGATAAAGGTCGGATTGTAGCCTATCGCGATTGCGGTTTATCGTATCGCAACATTGCTGCGCGCGTTGGTCGAGATCCCATGACTCTTAGCAGAATATGGAATCGGTGGGTTAAGGGGGGTAATACGGAACACCGTGCTGGATCCTAACGGCCTCGTATCACTACCAGTCGAGATGACAGGCATCTTATCCGCATGGCTGTAACGGATCGTGCAACCACATCTCGATCCCCGAGTCAACAGATGGGGGCGTTTGCAAGACGACAACCATCTGCACGAACAGTTCGACGACGTTTGCAGCAGCATGGACTATCAGCTCGGAGACCATGGCTGCGGTTACCATTGACGCCGCATCACAGACAGGAGCGCCTGCGATGGTGTACTCAAACGACGAACCTGGGTGCACGAATGGCAAAACGTCATTTTTTCGGATGAATCCAGGTTCTGATTACAGCATCATGAGGGTCGCATCTGTGTTTGGCGACATCGCGGTGAACGCACATTGGAAGCGTGTATTCGTCATCACCATACTGGCGTATCACCCGGCGTGATGATCTGCTACACTTTGAACAGTGGACGTTACATTTCAGATATGTTACGACCCGTGGCTCTACCCTTCATTCGATCCCTGCGAGCCCTACATTTCAGCAGGGTAACGCACGACCGCATGTTCCAGGTCCTGTACGTGCCTTTCTGGATACAGAAAATGTTCGACAGCTGCCCTGGCCAGCACATTCTCCAGATCTCTCACCAACTGAAAACGTCTGGTCAATGGTGGCCGAGCAACTGGCTCGTGACAATACGCCAGTCACTACTCTTGATGAACTGTGGTATCGTGTTGAAGCTGCATGTGCAGCTGTACCTGTATTCGTCATCCAAGCTCTGTTTGATTCAATACCCAGGCGTATCAAGGCCTTTATTCCGGCCAGAGGTGGTTGTTCTGGGTACTGATATCTCAAGATCTATGCACCCAAACTGCGTGAAAATGTAATCACATTTCAGTTCTAGTATAATATATCTGTCCAATGAATACCCGTTTATCATGTGCATTTTTTCTTGGTATACCAACTTTAATGGCCAGTAGTGTAATTAACACATTAACTCGGTGGAAATGAATGAAAATGCGAGTGCGTGTTGCCAGAAGTCTATCAGTCGATCAAAGAAAACTGGATGGCAGTCGATGTGAGCGCGACTACGGCGCCAAATGGGCTGGCCCCGCAACGTGACACAGTTGAAGGAACGGAAAGATAAGGTGTCCGTCAGTCAGCGAGTTGTTATGGTGCACTATGGTGGTATTCTTCACTATAACATGGACGGGAGACAACATTTAGATAATTTCACATGAGAAATAATCTTCGGGAAATTGGAAGAAAGATAAAGTGTGACGGGTGTAGCCATGAGTTTGATACACTCTAAGAGAAAAGAACGATGCACCACCAAGGAATTCTACAGAATTGACGGAAATGCTACACTACTACCCATTAAAATTGCTACACCAAGAAGAAATGCAGATGATAAACGGGTATTCATTGGGCAAATATACTAAACTGACATGATATTACATTTTCACGCACTTTGGGTGCATAGATACGCCTGGGCATTGAGTCAAACAGAGCTCGGATGGCGTGTACAGGTACAGCTGCCCATGCAGCTTCAACACGATACCACAGTTCATCAAAAGTAGTGACTGGCGTATTGTGACGAGCCAATTGCTCGGCCACCATCGACCAGACGTTTTCAATTGGTGAGAGACATGGAGAATGTGCTACCAGGGCTAATATTTTCTGCATCCAGAAAGGCCCGTACAGGACCTGCAACATGCGGTCGTGCATTATCCTGCTGAAATATAGGGTTTCGCAGGGATCGAATGAAGGGTAGAGCTACGGGTCGTAACACATCTGAAATGTAACGTCCGCTGTGCAAAGTGCCATCAATGCGAACAAGAGGTCACCGAGACGTGTAACCAATGGCACCCCATATCATCACGCCGGGTGACACGCCAGTATGGCGATGACGAATACACGCTTCCAATGTGCGTTCACCGCGATGTCGCCAAACACGGGTGCGACCATCGTGATGCTGTAAACAGTACTTGGATTCATCCGAATAAATGACATTTTGCCATTCGTGCACCCAGGTCCGTCGTTGAGTATACCATCGCAGGCGCTCCTGTCTGTGATGCAGCGTCAAGGGTAACCGCAGCCATGGTCTCCGAGCTGATAGTCCATGCTGCTGCAAACGTCGTCGAACTGTTCCTGCAGGTGGTTGTCGTCTTGCAAACGCCCCCATCTGTTGACTCGGGGATCGAGATGTGGCTGCACGATCCGTTACAGCCATGCGGATAAGATGCCTGCCATCTCGACTGCTAGTGATACGAGGCCGTTGGGATCCAGCACGGCGTTCCGTATTACCCTCCTGAACCCACCGATTCCATATTCTGCTAACAGTCATTGGATATCGATCAACGCGATCAGCAATGTCGCGATACGATTAACCGCAATCGCGATAGGGTACAATCCGACCTTTATCAAAGTCGGAAACTTGACGGTACGCATTTCTCCTCCTTACACGAAGCACCACAACAACGTTTCACCATGCAACGCCGGTCAACTGCTGTTTGTGTATGAGAAATCGGTTGGAAACGTTCCTCATTTCAGCACGTTGTAGGTGTCGCCACCGGCGCCAGCCTTGTGTGAATGTTCTGAAAAGCTAATCATTTGCATATCACAGCATCTTCTTTCTGTCGGTTAAATTTTGCGTCTGTAGCACGTCATCTTCGTGGTGTAGCAATTTTAATGGCCAGTAGTGTGGATGTGACGAACGAGGTACAGGCAAACAGATGATGACAGTTTCAGAAAAATTGGACGATTTCTTCAAGAGAAAGAGCTTCACAAATTGAGCAAGTCAACAACACGTTCGTCCAGCTGTGGCCCTTATGCATGCAGTTATTCGTCTAGGAATTGGTTGATAGATTTCATGCGAAATTCCGTCTCACTGGAGTGTTACATCCTGAAAATCCCGGGCTGGTTGGAGGGGCTGCCCATAATGCTACAAAGGTGTAGGTTTTGGCTAGCACGAGCACAAGCAGTAGAATCTCCCGCTCTCTGGCGACGGGCTTCTGTTTGAAGCTGGACTCATCTCTGAAAACGATTCTACTCCAGTCACTGAGGTTCCATGCCCAAGACGTGAATCGATACGTCCCGAGCAGCGATGGGACACCAACCTGACTGTCGACCTCAATAAGGACTGACAGCCAGGAACGATGGTCTGGGTTATCATTGGCAGCGTCCTTACAAAACAGTGGTGCGTCGACGACTTTCTACACCCGTTTTGTTCTCCTTCGTGGCAAGTCCTCCTGAGATTACATTTCATCAAGACAATGCCTACCCGCACACGGCGAGAGTTTCGACTGCTTGCCTTCCTGTTTTCCAAAGATTACCTTGGCCGGCAACGTCGCCGGATATCTCCTCAGTTGAGATTGTTTGGAGCATTACGGGCAGAACCCTCCAACCACCTCGGAATTTTGTCAGTGTAGCTCCGCAGTTGGACAGAATTTGGTACGATACACCTCAGGAGACATCGAGCAACTCTAGTAACCAGTGCCAAGCCGAATCGCTACTTGCATAAGAGCTACTGACTTGATCAATTTGTAAAGCTCTTTCTCTTGAATAAATCATCAATTTTCTGAAACTGTAATCATTTAGTTGTCTGTAGATGTGCGTGACATGTGCCGATTTCCGTCACGTTCGGATAATTCCTTCGCGGTGTGTCGTTTTTCGTCTTAAACTGTATTTCTTTCAGCATTGTCTCTTCTGCATGGGGTGCATTCCGAATCACAGGCACAGCTGCCCGATGGAGAGGGGGTGGTAGACCCTCGTCATCTACAGCACCAGTTGATCGGTACACTGCAGCAGGCAACAAGACCCCCATCAACCAGGGGACGCAATTGCAATCACATTTAACATACCAGCACATCAGCAGCACCATCATCTACGATGATGGAAGTGGATCGATGAGGAATCGGATCGTGTGGTGTTCTTGGATCAGAGCAAATTAAGTTTGAGTAGTGATTCTCCACGCATCCTCACATGGCGAAAGGTGGGGACATGTAATGCACCCAGCAACACTGTCGAAACTGATCGTTTTGGTGGTCTAGATGTTATGTTGTGGAGAGGCATAACGTTGCATGAGCGTACGGACCTCCAAATCTTTGAACACGGTACACTCACTGCTCAACGTAATTGAGGCACTGAACTCATTTCCCATCTGCCTCTTTTCATGGATGGATTCCGCGGCGACTTAATTTTTATGGATGACGGTGCGGGACCGCATCGAACAGTGCAGGTGGAGCAGCTCTTGGAAGGAGAGTATGTTAGGCGTACGGACTGGCCAGCCCGTCCCCGACTTAAATCCCAGCGAGCACGCGTCAGACGCGTTTGGAAGACGTACGACAAGTCCACTTCCACCAAAGACCACCAGAGAACCGCACTGGTGGAGGAAAGGGAAGCCCTACCGCAAGAACTCCTTACCAACCTTGCAGCCAGCATAGCAGCACATTGCACAGCATGCATAGTCGTCGGTGACGATGACACACCCTAATAAGAACCATGCTCTGCTTTTTCTAATATGTAGTGCGGGCTTTCAAATAAAAAATGTGGAGTGACCCTCAACTACGTACCCTTGAAATATTAAAAGTTTTGGCTGGTTTTGTTGTCTATGGGCTGGGATACGTAGTTGCCGCATTACAGGCCAAATACTGCTGAGTCTACAGTATACAATATGAATATACACATGAATCGAATGGTCGAAGGTTCCTCTCACTCGGCAATCGCGAATTTTGAATGAATAGACATTTATAAATGAAAGATTGCAATTAAATAAAATCTCCAGGTGCTATTCTTAAGGACTTTAAATGATGAGTATGATAGTAGACATACCTATAAGAACGCCATTTATTATTACTAAACACTTATTGGTGTTGATGGTCTAGCAATTAAATGAAATATAAGTTGAATAGCAGGGAAACAATAGATTGCTACTTCACGTAATTAGTTATGAACAATAACATAGCTCACGAGATATTCACTTCTAAATGCATACTACGTCTTCACTGCAGAAGATACGGAAATCTCACAAGTGCACAAGCCGGCACTACGAAATATTTTTGTCTCCTGCTACCACACACAAAACTGCTCCACTCTGCAAGTCTTTCCCGCGACCGTGTGTCAGTTTCACCTTACTGTCCAGGACTCTCCGGTCCTCTCCCGTACTGTCCCTGGCGCCACACTGTTCAGAACTCCTTGTGCTCTCTCGAAATGATGCTCCTCCCCCACTTCCATAGTCTCTCCACGTGTCCTTTTTGGAACGATCGCTGTGATTGGCTAGAGTGCCCCCACCCTGTCTCCAAGCCAATGCACACTCACAAACATAATGAAACACATTCGGAATACTGGATTTACATACTTGAAATTGAATAAATATTCCTACAGCTGGACCATAAACACGCTGTAACACACATCATTAAATACATGTTGTTGTTGTTGTGGTCTTCAGTCCTGAGACTGGTTTGATGCAGCTCTCCATGCTACTCTATCCTGTGCAAGCTTCTTCATCTCCCAGTACCTACTGCAACCTACATCCTTCTGAATCTGCTTAGTGTATGCATCTCTTGGTCTCCCCCTACGATTTTTACCCTCCACGCTGCCCTCCAATACTAAATTGGTGATCCCTTGATGCCTCAGAACATGTCCTACCAACCGATCCCTTCTTCTGGTCAAGTTGTGCCACAAACTCCTCTTCTCCCCAATCCTATTCAGTACCTCCTCATTAGTTATGTGATCTACCCATCTAATCTTCAGCATTCTTCTGTAGCACCACATTTCGAAAGCTTCTATTCTCTTCTTGTCCAAACTATTTATCGTCCATGTTTCACTTCCATACATGGCTACACTCCATACAAATACTTTCAGAAAAGACTTCCTGACACTTAAATCTATACTCGATGTTAACAAATTTCTCTTCTTCAGAAACGCTTTCCTTGCCATTGCCAGTCTACATTTTATATCCTCTCTACTTCGACCATCATCAGTTATTTTGCTCCCCAAATAGCAAAACTCCTTTACTACTTTAAGTGTCTCATTTCCTAATCTAATACCTTCAACATCACCCGACTTAATTCGACTACATTCCATTATCCTCGTTTTGCTTTTGTTGATGTTCATCTTATACCCTCCTTTCAAGACACTGTCCATTCCGTTCAACTGCTCTTCCAAGTCCTTTGCTGTCTCTGACAGAATTACAATGTCATCGGCGAACCTCAAAGTTTTTATTTCTTCTCCATGGATTTTAATACCTACTCCGAAGTTTTCTTTTGTTTCCTTTACTGCTTGCTCAATATACAGATTGAATAACATCGGGGAGAGGCTACAACCCTGTCTTACTCCCTTCCCAACCACTGCTTCCCTTTCATGCCCCTCGACTCTTATAACTGCCATCTGGTTTCTGTACAAATTGTAAATAGGCTTTCGCTCCCTGTATTTTACCCCTGCCACCTTTAGAATTTGAAAGAGAGTATTCCAGTCAACATTGTCAAAAGCTTTCTCTAAGTCTACAAATGCTAGAAACGTAGGTTTGCCTTTCCTTAATCTTTCTTCTAAGATAAGTCGTAAGGTCAGTATTGCCTCACGTGTTCCAATATTTCTACGGAATCCAAACTGATCTTCCCCGAGGTCGGCTTCTACTAGTTTTTCCATTCGTCTGTAAAGAATTCGTGTTAGTATTTTGCAGCTGTGGCTTATTAAACTGATTGTCCGGTAATTCTCACATCTGTCAACACCTGCTTTCTTTGGAATTGGAATTATTATATTCTTCTTGAAGTCTGAGGGTATTTCGCCTGTTTCATACATCTTGCTTACCAGATGGTAGAGTTTCGTCAGGGCTGGCTCTCCCAAAGCCGTCAGTAGTTCCAATGGAATGTTGTCTACTCCGGGGGCCTTGTTTCGACTCAGGTCTTTCAGTGCTCTGTCAAATTCTTCACGCAGTATCGTATCTCCCATTTCATCTTCATCTACATCCTCTTCCATTTCCATAATATTGTCCTCAAGTACATCGCCCTTGTATAGACCCTCTATATACTCCTTCCACCTTTCTGCTTTCCCTTCTTTGCTTAGAACTGGGTTGCCATCTGAGCTCTTGATGTTCATACAAGTGGTTCTCTTATCTCCAAAGGTCTCTTTAATTTTCCTGTAGGCAGTATCTACCTTACCCCTAGTGAGATGAGCCTCTACATCCTTACATTTGTCCTCTAGCCATCCCTGCTTAGCCATTTTGCACTTTCTGTCGATCTCATTTTTGAGACGTTTGTATTCCTTTTTGCCTGCTTCATTTACTGCATTTTTATATTTTCTCCTTTCATCAATTAAATTCAATATTTCTTCTGTTACCCAAGGATTTCTACTAGCCCTCGTCTTTTTACCTACTTGATCCTCTGCTGCCTTCACTACTTCATCCCTCAAAGCTACCCATTCTTCTTCTACTGTATTTCTTTCCCCCATTCCCGTCAATTGTTCCCTTATGCTCTCCCTGAAACTCTGTACAACCTCTGGTTCTTTCAGTTTATCCAGGTCCCATCTCCTTAAATTCCCACCTTTATGCAGTTTCTTCAGTTTTAATCTACAGGTCATAACCAATAGATTGTGGTCAGAGTCCACATCTGCCCCTGGAAATGTCTTACAATTTAAAACCTGGTTCCTAAATCTCTGTCTTACCATTATATAATCTATCTGATACCTTTTAGTATCTCCAGGGTTCTTCCATGTATACAACCTTCTATCATGATTCTTAAACCAAGTATTAGCTATGATTAAGTTGTGCTCTGTGCAAAATTCTACCAGGCGGCTTCCTCTTTCATTTCTTAGCCCCAATCCATATTCACCTACTACGTTTCCTTCTCTCCCTTTCCCTACACTCGAATTCCAGTCACCCATGACTATTAAATTTTCGTCTCCCTTCACTATCTGAATAATTTCTTTTATTTCATCATACATTTCTTCAATTTCTTCGTCATCTGCAGAGCTAGTTGGCATATAAACTTGTACTACTGTAGTAGGTGTGGGCTTCGTATCTATCTTTGCCACAATAATGCGTTCACTAAGCTGTTTGTAGTAGCTTACCCGCGTTCCTATTTTCCTATTCATTATTAAACCTACTCCTGCATTACCTCTATTTGACTTTGTGTTTATAACCCTGTAGTCACCTGACCAGAAGTCTTGTTCCTCCTGCCACCGAACTTCACTAATTCCCACTATATCTAACTGTAACCTATCCATTTCCCTTTTCAAATTTTCTAACCTACCTGCCCGATTAAGGGATCTGACATTCCACGCTCCGATCCGTAGAACGCCAGTTTTCTTTCTCCTGATAATGACATCCTCTTGAGTAGTCCCCGCCCGGAGATCCGAATGGGGGACTATTTTACCTCCGGAATATTTTACCCAAGAGGACGCCATCATCATTTAATCATACAGTAAAGCTGCATGCCCTCGGGAAAAATTACGGCCGTAGTTTCCCCTTGCTTTCAGCCGTTCGCAGTACCAGCACAGCAAGGCCGTTTTGGTTATTGTTACAAGGCCAGATCAGTCAATCATCCAGACTGTTGCCCTTGCAACTACTGAAAAGGCTGCTGCCCCTCTTCAGGAACCACACGTTTGTCTGGCCTCTCAACAGATACCCCTCCGTTGTGGTTGTACCTACGGTGCGGCTATCTGTATCGCTGAGGCACGCAAGCCTCCCCACCAACGGCAAGGTCCATGGTTCATGGGGGGATTAAATACATAAACAAATTAAATAAACATATATCAAAGGAATAGAACAGAAGTAAGCCAGCAGCCTAATGTCTCTGTACTTTCTAAAACACAGTAAATAATTGACAAATGTCTTCATGAATAGTATAAATAGTATATAAACAAAGATATAGACGAATAATTGTATTTATAAGTATACTGCTACCGTTTTTTTCGTGTAACTGTGGAATACTTATGGCCTGACACAATTAGTAGTAATTGGCCACTTTGACCTCCAATAACTCATGTACTATTCAAGTTATGTGCCTGTAATTTATACCAATTTAGGTTTACACTAATAGCTTTCTAAAGACACGCCAATCGACAAAATCGGATTAACCGTTTGGATTTTAGAAATTCGTTGCTGGGTGTTACTAGTATAATTTACTGTCAGATACTAAACTTTAAACTAATAAAGATATTGAAAATCTGATTACACCATCAGAATCGTCGTGCAAATAATGTTTCTTTTTGAGGTATCATGATTCATCTGGCTACAATTAATTTCTATACGAACTGGGAAATGTCTGCCATAAAGGTTTTACAAAGTCCGCCATCTTTGACACTCCTGGCATGTCTCATTCGTCGGCACAGCGCCACCACGGAATTCGCAGCCACGCGGTCAGGCCTGGACCCCGGCTAACGCTCGGCACCACACGGCCGCCGAGGAGCGGTGGCCCGCCGAGAGGCCCCAGCGCGGCCACACCAACTCCGAACTTAGACTATTTTCAGGGCGCCACAACTCGCCCCTTACCTCACAGTAGGGAACATCACAATTCGTTATCACTTCTGTGTAATTATTGTCTTTGAATAAATGTGTCTTTTCTGTTGCTCTCATTGCGTCTTTCTTTCACTTGCCTTCTGCAATACACAGTAGCACTTCTTTCTCAATATCGGCCAAGATTTAATCAAGGTCTGTTACTTGTCAGTGACACATCATGCAAAAGTTACTTTCGTTCGTAAGTTCTGCACACCAGTGTATTAGAGATAGAAAGTCATGGTTTGTTTTAAAACCCCTTAGCACCTCTCAAAGCTTTTTTTCCTTTGTCCTTTGCGGATTTGACTTGGAGTGCATCAATATGGTGACAGACCAGGAGAACGCGCAATGCGTCATCTGGTATGTAGAATCCAAATCTGTAACCTGAATGAATAGCCCCAAGTCATGCTACGAGAAAGGCACCTAAAACGTCACAGAACCACTCCCGACCGGAATTGCGCCCTCCACTTGTGTTATCATACCGTCACTGCACTCGATGCTTTGCATCATTTGAAAAGATGCAAAATCACGATTGGTAGGACGACACTACAGTCAGCTACTGTCCAGTTTCTGTGTTGTTCGGCCCACTGAAAATGTGCAGCCTTATTCGCAGCAGTGAGCAAAGGCCTTTAGGGAAATATTCTTCCAAATGTCCAGTGCGAACAGCTACATTCGTGATGTTCGCTCGGAAGCTAGTCAAGATAGATCTGTATGCACTGACAGCAGTAACTTCTGTAGAGTTTGAAACCGGTCAAGGCATGACACTGGTCTCCGGTCCCTGATGGTTAGGACATTTTTATGACCAATGTTTTTACGCCACATTACGTGGCTGAGAGTGTTACACCATTCCCTGTAGATTCCGTGGATAGTCCGCGCTGATAAACGAGCAGCTAGGACAATTTCATTGACTGTATGGTCATAGACAATACAAGCACGATAGCCCCCTTCTGCTACTCTGCTTATCCAGGACATTTCCAAGTTTGGGACTGGCGGTTTTATCGTCTTGGGAGAAATCTTGTATGAATGTTCAAATAAAACGATCGTATGACAATATCTACCATGGGACCCCATCTAGAGTTATTCGACCACCTGGTGCAAGTTTTTCTGTTTAATGCCACATCAGCAACTCGCAAATCGATTACGAAGAGATGCATTGATTAGGACAACACAAGCACCCAGTCTCTGAATCAAGAAAATCTCCAACTCGGCTGGGAATCAAACACGTAACCCCGTGATCTAGAGGCACCAACGCTAACCACAACACCACGATCTGTGGGATGAGCATTCAGTCTGGGAAGAACAAACTGTCACAGCTTGCAGGGAATCTCTCTCCTGTCTGCTAAACATCACAGAAATTCAGAAAAAAAAATTCCACAAGAAATGCAGCAAAAACTAATCCAGTCTCTAGTTCTGTCGAATCTTTACTTCCGTGACGTAGTTCGACACAGCACAAATGGAGGAAACTCCAGTCGACCCGAGCTAGCCATGAAAGCCTGCTTAAGACATGTGTAACATTCAGTTATTCCATCACGTGTGTCATAAGACTAAGGATTGATATGACCAGAGAAGTGACGTGATTTTCACACGCTGTCTTCTACAACGATTTCTTATTCACTGGGGGCATCAAAGCTGTACTAGCATATCAAATACCTAACATTATTTCATAATTGCAATACAAGATATGATACGTCCAGCATCTTGACTGTAGCTATGCATAATACTAAATCTTTCTTTGTCTCTTTCTCTACTTAAGTCATAAGGCTCTGGAACAAACTACCCAGTAACCAGTGTCTTATCCATACCACGCTGCATTCAAAAGGAGATTAAATCTTTACTTGTTACCATTTGCGTAGCTTCCCTTTCGGCACATCCCGGCTGTTTCCATTCTGTCAAATAGTGAACATGTATTTCTGTCACATTATCAATACTATCCATGCTTTCCGCGTCCTTATCTACTTCTGTTTCCTTTCTTCCTACTCATCTGGTAATCTTTCCCGGCTGTTTCTCGCTCTCTTCTAGACAAGTCAAATTAAAATAAATTTCCTTTATTTCTGTTAATGATCGCAAAACGTTTGTGCCTTAGAGTACTGGTGTCGGTCAGCAGCGACAATTGCAAATCTGTTTTATAACATGGCCTAATATAATCAAGCCATAATGGCATCGTCATTATTACATTACATGTTATACAACATAATAATGACATGCCATTATGGCATCATTATATTAGGACACGTTATAAAACAGATCTGATGATGGTCATTGCTGACCGAAACCGGTAGTCTAAGGACCAAACGTGATTAGTGACGAAAATAAACGAAATTTTGTTCTAAACTTCCTAGATCACTCTTTAAATACGAGGCCATATCGCACCTTGTGAAACAAGTCAACTTCTCTAGATTTGGTTATTTCGATACTACTGCCATAGATGACACACGAAAAGAACGTAGTGAGAACATTATTCAACACAATGGTAATGAAACTGAGATTTACGAAATACCAAATAGGCGTTACTACATCTATCTGTCTTTCTAAATTATTATTATTAGCGAATCTTCCCATTGTAGAACGACAAGCAAGTGATTTTCAATCTTCCTTAGGGTTCTTATTTTCCCAGTATTTCTTCATTTTCTTCCCAAAGGCTTTCTTTCTTTCTTTCTTCAGTCCACTTTGGTCGGTATGGTTTTGGTTCCATCTCTGGAATAAACTTCCATTTATCGATTTTCTTTTGACTGTATCCCTGTCTGATGTGTTTGTTACGTCAATTTTTGTTTTTGTCAAATCCTTCTTAACTTCAGATACGCAAGGTATTGATGCTTTAAGGGATTTCACATAGTCCAATAGAGGTTTAGTTAGTCCATTTCCACGTAATCTGTCTAGGTGTCCATAGAACTTCATTCGTCTCTTTCTGATATCAATTTCGATGTTGCCTCGATAGTTTGTAGTCTGTATCCACCTTGTGTGTATCGTGACTCAGAATTTTTCTAATTATCTTTCCCTCTACTTTCTTAATTTATTGTAAATCTAGTTTTCGATTCAATGAAAGTGCTTCACTTGCATATGTGACTGTCGGTTTGGTTACTATGTTGCGTCTGATTTTAGTGCCTTTTGATACACATTTTTTGTTATACAAATTTGAATCAAGTCCAGACACTTCCTTGATTTTTTGCTGTTTGTTTTTTGTGCTATATTTTCAAGTCCTGTTAGTTCAATAATTTCACCGAGATACTTAAAGTGTTTGACTCTGTTCATTTCACCATAATTTAAGTTTCGGAATATCTAACTTGGAACATATGAATTCAATCTTCTCAAAGGAGATTTGTAGGCCCATCCTTTCTGCACATTCTTTGAGGGTCTCGATTTGTTTTACTGTTTCTTCTCTGTCGGTTAGAATCGTCAAGCCATCTGCAAAAGTTAAGTATGGAATGAACAATTTCCTTGACCTCTTCCTAGTTCGATTGGCTTCCAAAAGTTTCATTTTATGAGTTACATTTCCCATTCTTTCATTACTTTGTCTAAAACTATGTTGAATAGTGGTGGCGAGATCGCATCTCCTTGTCTTAACACCTGCTTTAACTAAGACTGGTTCCGAAATTTCATCTATGAATTTTATTTTTGTTTTGGTTTCTGACAGTGTTTGTTCAGTTAGTTTTCAAGTTTTGGTGTCTAGTCCGCGTTCTTCCAGAACACTGCATAGAGGTTGTCTATCTATAGAATAGTATGCTTTTTAAAAATCGACAAATGTGCTAACTGTTGGTTTCAATCTGATTGCTTTAATTTTTAAAACTATTTTGAGATTAAAGATCTGTTCCGGGCACGATCTACTAGGTTGAAAGCCTGCTTGGTAGTCTGAAATTGTATATTCTAGCTGTTCTTGTGCTCTCTTTAGAAGACATACGGATAAAACTTTGTAAGTGACCGGCAAAAGTGAAATGCTTCTGTAGTTGCTTACATCTGATCTCTCTCCCTTTTTGTGCAATGGATGAATTAGTGCACATTTCCAAACCTCTAGAATTTTTTCTGTCTGCCAAATTTCTTGGATGATTTGAGTGATCTCTTTTAAGGAATTTGCACCAACGTTCTTCAGTAGTTCAGCTACAATTCCATCTTCTCCCGATAACTTATTATTTTTGAGCTGTTTAATGTGACTACAAGCTTCTTCTTGAGTTGGTGGTAGTGAAGTTTTATTCGTCTGTTCTGGTTGTAATTTGGGGAATCTCGTACTTGGTTGTGACAAATTTAGAAGCTTTGAGAAATATTTGGCTAATTCTTGACAATTTCCTTTGTTAGTTAATGCCAATTTTCCATTTTGTTTCCTGAAACAGAGATTTCGTGGAGTGTATTCTTTGATTTGATTTGCAAACGTTTTGTAAAGGTCGTGTGTTTTGTGGTCTCTAAAGTTTCCTTCAATTGAGTTTAGTTGTTCATTAAGATATTTTCTTTTAGTTTTTCTTAGTATTTTAGCTATTTGTTTTCTGACTTTGAAATATTTATCCTGTGTGGTTTCTGATTTGTTACACTTATAGTTTAAGAAGGCTCATTTTCTCTCTTCTATTACATTATCACAGTTTTCATTCCACCGTGGGTGCTTGGATTTTTTCTTTAATGTGATCAGTTCTCATGTTTCTGTATTATATTCGTTTGGAAATCTCTCCAATTCTTTGTAGGTTGTTTTTCCCATATGTCTGTAATTTTTGATTCTTGGATTTTTTCAAATCAAATTTGGGAATTACTGGTACTTTCCTTTGGCATTTCCTTTTTGATGTGAATTTAATTTTCACTTTGGTAAGAGAGTGGTCAGAATTTATATTTGCCCCTCTGAGGACTTGAACGTCGTGTATTTCTTTTTGGAATTTATATTAGATCGCAACCTGGTCTATCTGAAATTCATCTAGCAGAAGAACCTGGGATTGCCACGTGTTTTCTTCTTAGGGTTCTTTCGAAGCGATGTTGACATGATTTTTAGATTGTCTCGATGAGCCTGATGCCATTCTTGTTGGCGAATTTGTGCGCAGGATAATTGCCGACTGTTTTTTTTATATTTCCTTTCTTTGCCAGTTTGATCGTTGAAATCACCGAGAAGAATTTTTACGTCCTCCTTCGGAATTTTGGACATTTCAGTTTTGAGTTTTTCCCAAAATTTTTATGTCTTCTGAGGTTCTTTTTTGCTGTCAATGTTAGCAGATGCGTGAACATTAGTAATTGTATATTTCGTTGGTGTGCTTCATTCGCATGGTCATTAGTCTGTTGGTGATTTGATTTACACCTGTACCAGAGTCAAGGATGTCCTTATTCACAGTAAGGGCCATGCCAAACAATGCAGCTCCTTTGCATATTTTCTTATCTGTTTTGCTTTTAAAGATGCGGTAGTTGTTGTAGTCTGTTGTTTCCGAATCGGTGAATCTAGTCTCTTGAAGTGCAAGGACTTGAATTTTCTGTCTGTTGAGTTCTGTAGTAAGATTCTGTAATTTTTCAGTCTGAATAAGTGTTTGGATGTTAAAATTGCCTATATATGTGTGAGATATTCGTAGAAGTTTAACAGAGAAATCCGACTTTCTCTGTCGTACGAGGCCAAGCTCCCCAGAATCCTATAGCTTGGTTTTCGCCACAGGGCGAGTGGATTGACCACATGGGGTAATTTTAATATTAATTGTACGAATCATGACTCATTCTGCTTGTAGTTATGTTCCATCTAATGCTGGTTGGATAGAACCAGGGATCGTTAGTTCTATATTATTATTATTATTATTATTATTATTACTAGTTGTAGTAGTAGTAGTAGTAGTAGTTCAAATGGTTCAAATGGTTCTGAGCACTATGGGACTCAACTGCTGAGGTCATTAGTCCCCTAGAACTTAGAACTAGTTAAACCTAACTAACCTAAGGACAGGACAAACATCCATGCCCAAGGCAGGATTCGAACCTGCGACCGTAGCGGTCTTGCGGTTCCAGACTGCAGCGCCTTTAACCGCACGGCCACTTCGGCCGGCAGTAGTAGTAGTATTACATATTAGTCATGAACTACGTATTTTGTAATGATTACTATATCTACTAATATTATTATTCATTGCTTATGTATTATGCATGTTGTAATAATGATCCATGAAGGATGTCTGATTATTTGTAAATCGGAACTCAACACAGCAGCGATTCTGCGTGGCATAGAGTCGACAAGTCTTTCGTAAGTTTCTGGAGGTGTGTGGCACCAGATGTCTGAGCGGGTGTCACGCCGTTTCAGTGAATTACAGGCCTGTGGTTTATGGGCGTGGAGATAGCGCCCGATAGCATCCGACATGTGTTCAGATCCGGAGCATTCGGTGGCCAAGACATCATAGTCAGTTCACTACCGTGCTCGTCAAACCAATGTAGCACGATTACGGCCGTACGGCATGGACAGTTACCCTGCTGGAAGATGCCACCTCTCTTGTGGAAGACATCAAGTATGATGGGATGCAGGTGGTCCATAACTGCGTTAATATAGTTCATAGCAGTCACGGTACTTTCGATTGCTACCACAGGTCCCACGGAAGTCCAGGTGAATGTCGCCCATAGCATTATACTGCCCCCTCCTGCTGCGTGCGTGGGGCAGTGCTCATTTCGAGCAGCTGTTCGCCCCGACGACAAGTATCCACGACAAGTATCCTGGCGTAGTAAGAAAGGTGATTCATCCGACCACGCGACACATTTTCAATGATCCACAGTCGAATCTCCACGATGCCGTACCCACTGCGTCGCAACTGGCGTTGTCGTTGGGTCAACATGGCAATTCATGGGCGTCGTCTGCTTAGGAACAGTGCGCTCAACGGAGCGCTTGGAAACGCTAGTGTCTCCACCAGCACTGTACTCTCTAATCATATCTGCCGTCTGCTCTGATTTACATATCAGGCAATCCCCTGACCTCCATGTTCTGTGACGAGACTCGAAGTCCAACACCTTGTTGCCTACTCTTGGTTTCACGGTCCAAGCAGTTTCCATAGGGGCTCACAACAGCAGCACGCGAACAACGAACCTGCTCCGTCGTTTCAGAGATGCTCATTCCCAGTTGCCGGACCATAACAAGCCATTCTTTGTCAAAGTCACTTATGTCAGAGTATCTCCTGATTTGCGGCGCCCGCTGGAATGTTT
Organism: Schistocerca nitens; assembly: GCF_023898315.1. Classification (NCBI taxonomy): domain Eukaryota; kingdom Metazoa; phylum Arthropoda; class Insecta; order Orthoptera; family Acrididae; genus Schistocerca; species Schistocerca nitens. The sequence goes on along the minus strand of NC_064614.1, from coordinate 480,626,207 downwards.
CCCCATCCGTCTCTGCTCCGCTTATATACTTCCCTTGCCGAGTTGAGTGCCTCTGAAGCCCGCAGGCGGCATTCAGTCTCGCAGTGGGCAACGATAGTCATGTTTTGGCCCAACAGAGTAAATAAAAAATAAATAAATAATCAGCTATTGTCGGTAAATGAAGAGCATCACCTAAAATGATTCCATAGACATTACCAGTAACCTTTCCCTTCAGTGTAATGATAGGCCCCACTCAAAACTAAAAACAAGTTGTAGCATAGATGGATTGAGTTTTGATGTTACTTGGGTAAAAAAATGAAATGATCGTGTGGCATTGAAGCCGGGAGGCCCCATCCGGGGGAAGTTCTGCCGCCGGGTTGCAAATATTATTTCAGGTGACGCCAATTGGGTGACTTGTGTGTCGGTGATGATGAAAAGATGACGAGGACAACACAACACCCAGTCTACGAGCGTGGAATATCGCCAAACCGACCGCGAATCGGTGCATGGTGGGCAAAAACGTTACCATTCAGTTAATCAGGCGGACGTTACTTGAGTAACGTTCCGTATATAGTTCTCTTAAAAATTTAGCGATTGTGGTATCCGAGGAATGTTTTCGTCATCGCTGATAAAATATTTGCGCGAGCTATATATACATCATCTCACACTCTGTGCACTGTCACACCGGTAACGATCTCAAAGAATCTGAAAGAATCGGTACCGTGGAAAGGCGCCGACCTGAATACGGACGACTGAATAAATTTTCATCAATAGCACATGTTCAGCAAGAGAGAAGAGGAAAGGCGATAGAGAAAGTGTTATGGTCTCCAAACCGTTAGCTTATTCCCTGCGCTAAACCTGGAAGCTCTCCACATCAACACTGTTTATGACTATATTATGGGTGCGTTCACCTCGGCGGCCCCCTATCTGCTGCTGAGGAACAGACTGTGCTTTCAGCCTCTCCCTTTCTCTTATTTTCGCAATAGAAAGAAAGAAGGAAAGAGTCGCATGGCTTTGTTAGCTGGGAGACCAAATGGGGTGGGGTGGCCCCGCCATCTCATCGGAAACACTTCCTTCCTCCGCGCGCGACGGCTCGTTTCCTCGCTCTATGTAAGAGTTGTGTTCTAAGTGTACGAGTGTAGGTGCCTGTAATGTGTGTGTGTGTGTGTGTCTGTGTGTGTGTGGTGTTGTCTTTGTATTGTATGATGATGAGTAAAGATCACGTGAAACCCAGTGCCGGAACGTAGCCTAATGCTCTCTAGTAGCACCATGGGTGTCCCGAGTTTAACGTTCCCATCCAACGAACGGATCGTGGTCAACAGTGTCACATGTGCTCACTCTATTAGAGACTGCCGAGAGGTTTGAAATTTAATCCCGTACATTGGCCCAAAGTCTGATGATCAGGAAGTTTACACCATCACTTCTTCTTCCCTTGCAGGTCTAATAGCCCAGATGAAGATTTATTCCACCACCAGGATGCGAACTGACTGTCTCCGAACCGAGCCGCACAGCTCAGGCGGGAGTTAGGGACTGCAGATATGAGAGCTTGTGCCTCAATAACGATCCTCTGTAATATTGCTTTTCCGGAAATGTTGGGTTCTGACACTTTGTAAGTTAATAACACTGTAAGTCCGTGTACATAGCCATTTATCACTCAATAGATTTTACACCCTTCGGTAATTTTTCTTATTGTCTAGGATGCGTAAAAGACAAATTACTTTAGATAAGAATCTGGGAATTAACGTTTTTTCAGTGAACACGGAAGTCAAAATGGGAGAACAAAATGAATTAATAACGCTATTTTTCTGTTATTTTAAATTACTGATAAACAAATATTTCACCTGCCATCTAAGTGGTGATTAGCGCTGCGTGGCAACCAATACCTTGCAGACAGCCCTCTCTACATTACACGCTTTACAGTGAAATCCATGGTAGAGTACACATTATAGAGGGTGAGTCAACTGCCCCTACCGCTGTTGTGTCATGCAACCCGCAGTGTTACTCTGGCCTTCATAAAACACACGCGAGATTTTCATATTCTCCTACTCGCTACGCGCAAACTACACTACTGGCCATTAAAATTGCTACATCAAGAAGAAATGCAGATGATAAACGGGTATTCGTTGGACAAATATATTATACTAGGACAGACATGTGATTACGTTTTCACGCAATTTGGGTGCATAGATCCTGAGAAATCAGTACCCAGAACAACCACCTCTGGCCGTAATAACGGCCTTGATACAGCTGGATATTCAGTCAGACAGAGCTTGGATGGCGTGTACAGATACAGCTGTCCATGCAGCTTCAACACGATACCACAGTTAATCAAGAGTAGTGACTGGCGTATTGTGACGAGCCAGTTGCTCGGCCACCATTGACCAGACGTTTTCAATTGGTGAGAGATCTGGAGAATGCGCTGGCCAGGGCAGCAGTCTAACATTTTCTGTATCCAGAATGGCCCGTACAGGACCTGCAACATGCGGTCGTGCATTATCCTGCTGAAATGTAGGGTTTCGCGGGGATCGAATGAAGGGTAGAGCCACGGGTCGTAACACATCTAAAATGTAACATCCACTGTTCAAAGTGCCTTCAATGCGAACAAGAGGTCACCGAGACGTGTAACCAATGGCACCCCATACCATCACGCCGGGTTGATACGCCAGTATGGCGAAGACGAATACACGCGCCCGATGTGCTTTCACCGCGATGTCGCCAAACACGAATGCGACCATCATGATGCTGTAAACAGAACCTGGATTCATCCGGAAAAATGACGTTTTGCCATTCGTGCACCCAGGTTCGTCGCTGAGTACACCATCGCAGGCGCTCCTGTCTGTGACGCAGCGTCGAGGGTAACCTCAGCCATGGTCTCCGAGCTGATAGTCCATGCTGCTGCTAACGTCGTCGAACTGTTCGTGTAGATGATTGTTGTCTTGCATACGTCCCCATCTGTTGACCCAGGGATCGAGACGTGGCTGCACGATCCGTTACAGCCGTGCGGATAAGATGCCTGTCATCTCGACTGCTAGTGATACGAGGCCGTTGGGATCCAGCACGGCGTTCTGTATTACCCTCCTGAACCCACCGATTCCATATTCTGCCAACAGTCATTGGATGTCGACCAACGCGATCAGCAATGTCGCGATACGATTAACCACAATCGAGATAGGCTACAATCCGTCCTTTATCAAAGTCGGAAACGTGATGGTACGCATTTCTCCTCCTTACGCGAGGCATCACAACAACGTTTCACCAGGCAACGCCGGTCAACTGCTGTTTGTGTATGAGAAATCGGTTGGAAACTTTCACGTCAGCACGTTGTAGGTGTCGGCACCGGCACCAACCTTGTGTGAATGCTCTGAAAAGCTAATCATTTGCATATCACAGCATCTTCTCCCTGTCGCTTAAATTTCGCGTCTGTAGCACGTCATCTTCGTGGTGTAGCAATTTTAATGGCCAGTAGTGTACATTTGAAGATTTTTCTCGGAGTCTTCGTCTTCCTTGGAATACGTTTATGTGAACACTGACAACGGCTGAATCTGCGGTACGGAACGGTGTTTAACTTGTAGTGCTTGCCCCGCTACTTCTTTCAAACGTTATAACGCCGTAGATGAACTCTCTAGGAGGTGACTGTTGTATGCTCTAGAAAACAGTTATGGTGTGCGTGCATTGTTCCGGCCTTGAAACGTGGCTAACGGCTGGGAAGCGACGCCAGAGGTGAGCTACCGTTTTCCGCGGCACGTCTCAGGAAGCGCCGCAAACTGTGAAACACGCTAAGCAGCTGTGAAAACGGCGGAACGCCGCTGCTCCTTGCCGCAAATTTCATACCACTTTCAGTGGACGCCACAGGCGCGACGATTCTCCTCGGAAATTATGCTCCGTCACCTCCTAAGCCCCACCACTGCTCTGCTGTAAACACTTCACCGATCTGACTTATTCAGTGATGAAATTGGCGTTGCAATTTACAGGAGTACCTTCATAATTTACTTGGCGTTTGGTTCCACACGTCACCATAACGTCTTTATCTCTTAGTGATAGTTACTTACACACAAAGGCGTCCGCAGAGGGAGGTAAGAGAGGCACTAAGCCCTTACCCTCCTTTTCACCCCCGCTCCCTGGAATTTGGAGTAACCGATTCTTATTCGCATATTGAGTGGATAACCATCACTCTGGGATATAACTAGATTTTCATGTCATCTATCAAATTAACTCTTGTGGCATGACATGTCTCGAAACTGACCAATTCCTTTACATCAAAAATCGTATTTTTTTAGTTGTGCCCCCCCCCTTCCTCTCTGGAGAAATTTATACTGCCGCCCACGCATTAAACACACTTCAGAAAGACCTGTTTTCAGTACACTGATTTCGAGATTAGATTACATCTTTAGAGAAATCACATTGTGCACCGTTGGCCATTGAAATTGTAAGACTGTGACAGCGGCGCACATCAAACGTAAAATTAGAATGAAATCTGCTACACGCATGATATGCAAATTACACTGCTCGGCTAAACTTAAGGAATCGCTAGATAAAGTAACATAAAGTGTTAATCACTCTGTGGAAGTGAATGAAAGCGCGGGAGCACCTTGTCAGAGCTGTCCCAGTCACGCACAGAAAGTTGGATATCACGTGGCGTGAGATCAGCGTCATTATAGCACCAGATGGGACTGGCCCCGCAACACGCGGTAGTTGAATGATCTAGAAACGACAGCGGCTGTCAGTCAGCGAGTATTAACGGTATACTACAGCGGTGTTATTCATGAAAAAATAGCTAGGAGACAGTATCTGGATGACTTCATACAGGGAAGAACCATAAAGAAACTGGGAGAAGGACGAAGTGTGACGAGTATAGCCCAGGAGTTTGATACTGCTCACAGCATTTTTTCATGTGCGCGGAAACCGTTGCAAACCACGATCACTTCTGCCCCGTCCGCCCCCGATAGCTGAGTGGTCAGCGAGACAGAATGTCAATCCTAAGGGCCTGGGTTCGATTCCCGGCTGGGTCGGAACTTTTCTCCGCTCAGGAACTTGGTGCTGTGTTGTCCTAATCATCATTTCACTCCCATCGACGCGCAAGTCGCCGAAGTGGCGTCAAATCGAAAGACTTGTACCTGGCGAACGGTCTACCCGACTGGAAGCCCTAGTCACACGACATTTACATTTTTTACTTCTGCCCCGAGGAGAGGGGATTGCCGACCACGATCAAACTGCAGCAGCAGATGGCTGCTACACTCTGCAGTAGGCACGTCAAACAACGGGTGCAGTTGCAACCACATTTAACAAGACTACAAGACACGCAATCTCACAGTCCACCCTGACACGGTGACTGCTTGGACTCGTCTCTTTGTCCAATGGCCAGTATGTTGTGACACCCGCTCATCGCCGGCACCATTTGCGATGGTGCCGACAGCATAGGGATTGAACCAACCAGGAGTGGGGTGGCGTGCTCTTCTCAGATGGGAGCAGATTCAGTCTGAGTAGTGCTTCTGGACTTATCCTCATATGTCGAGAGGTGGGAACAGTAATGCACCCAGGAACACTGTCGAACACGATCGTTTTGGTGGTCCAGGTATTACGGTGTGGGGATGCAAAATGTCGCCACATGAGTGTACTGACCTCCAAACCCTTGAACACGGTAAACTAACTGGTCAACGACATTCTGACACTTTACTCCTTCGCAATGTACGTTTTTCAGGGGTTCATTCGGCCCTGACCTCATTTTTAGGTATGACAAGGGGCATAAACATCGAACAGCGCAGGTCGAGTAGCTCTTGTAACGAGAAGGTATTTGGCGAATAGACTTGTTTCCCCTTTCCCCCGCCTTCACTCCTATCGATTACTTGTGGGATGCGCCGGGGAGACGTACTACAGCATGTCCAGAAGCGCGAAGGACCATCCAGCAGTTGTCGACAGCGCTGGTGGAGGAATGGGAACTCCTACCACAGCAACTCTTTGCGAACCTAGCAACCAGCTTGGTGGCACGTCGCAGAGCATCCGCTAGCGTTCCATAGTGATGACACACGCTATTAAGAACCATGTAATGTGCAGGGACCATCATAAATCGCAATTACTTCAGTCTAATTATTGTCTTTGAATAAAAAGATAATTTCTGTTGGTCTCATCGCGTATTTCTTTCAGGTCCCTTCTACCCTACTGCAGCAGTTCTTTCTGTGTATGGTCCAAGTTCCACCGAGCTATGTAACCTGGCAGTGAAACATCACGCGGAAGTTACTTTGTCGTTAAGTGTGCAGCGCAGCTACACTATGTTGGTAGTATTACCTTCACTCACATTGCAAAAGGGGATTCTCATTCAGAAAGTGGTCCTGGGTGTTAGTTCTCAGCGGTTGTTAGCGGGAAGACAGTTTTAAACCACGAGTCAGATGAAGCAACGTCTACCAACACGTGTCGGAATAAAACAGCGGCACGATCGTGGCCTGTTGAGACTGCGGTTTATCGTTCCGCGATAATGCTTCTCACGTTAGGTGGGATTCCACGGCTGCCATGTGAATACAAAATCGGTGGGGTCGCGAGGGCCATATATTCAACGCCATTCAGGATTTCAGTGGCCCCACATGACTAGCGCCCGAGAGGGCAAATACGTTGTTCGCTTGGCCGCACAGGGCTGTACAGCCACGCCACATACCTTGAACCAGAAATGGGCGTATTTCTAACAAGAAAAGCAGCTCACGACGGCAACTGCAGCGGCACAAACTGTCAGCTCGGTAACCATTTTTGTGGCTTCCCTGGTCATGGCAGCTCCGTGTACTGCTGAAAAGAGAGGCTTGCCAAAGTGGTGCTGGACACAGGAGTGGCATCGCGTCGTCTTTTCAGATGAGTTCAGGTTCTGCAAGCAGCTGTGTATGGAATATCCAGAGAGCACTAATGTCGCCAGATTTCATTCGTCATCGTAATACCAGCCGGCGCTTGGCGTGATGGTACGGGGTATTGTTGGGTGCACAATATGATCACTTCTGGTGCGTGCAGGCAGTTATTTAGACAGTAGTCGTTACATTTCTCACCTATTAAAGCAGCGGCTATGCTCTATCTTCGAAGGCCTCTGTGACGTTATCTTATAAACAAGATAAAGCAAGACCACAAGTATCTGATGCTGTGCTGACCTATCACGACACAGGAAGTGTTAGAATGTTGTCAGACCAGTACGTTCTCCATATCTGTCACCATTTGGAAACATCTGGTCATGAGTTACCGAGAGAGAGGTACGCCACAACTCGTCAGTCACGGCGATTGATGAACTCTGCCAAAGAGTTGAAGCAGCATGAAATGACGCACCTCTACCTTTCACCCAGCGTCAGTTACTCTCCATGCTCATCCGGGTTAAAGACATCGTTGCTGCCAGACTTGGCAAAGTCATTTGCAAATTTAATTATGTATTCTTCTTACTATAGTGTAAACACATCACATTTATTTATTTATTTTCGTAATCAGAAACACACATATTATATACACAGTTATGACTATATTACTTTTGCCCAAAACTTGGCCACTGCCTATGATTTTCTGTTCTTGATGAAATTTGTCTTCTATGCAGAAGACTGAGCACAGTCGGCATTGAAGCATATGATGAAGAGTCTCGTCTTCTCCAGTCACGCTGAACCTTGATCAGTGTAGCCCCATCTTGCCAAATTGACATTTACATCTATCTCTACATCTACATCCATACTCCGCAAGCCACCAGACGGTGTGTGGCGGAGGGTACTTTGAGTACCTCTATCGGTTCTCCCTTCTATTCCAGTCTCGTATTGTTCGTGGAAAGAAAGATTGTCAGTATGTCTCTGTGTGGACACTAATCTCTCTGATTTTATCCTCATGGTCTCTTCGCGAGATATACGTAGGAGGGAGCAATATACTGCTTGACTCCTCGGTGAAGGTATGTTCTCGAAACTTCAACAAAAGCCCGTACCGAGCTACTGAGCGTCTCTCCTGCAAAGTCTTCCACTGGCGTTTATCTATCATCTCCGTAACGCTTTCGCGATTACTAAATGATCCTGTAACGAAGCGCGCTGCTCTCCGTTGGATCTTCTCTATCTCTTCTATCAACCCTATCTGGTATGGATCCCACACTGGTGAGCAATATTCAAGCAGTGGGCGAACAAGTGTACTGTAATCTACTTCCTTTGTTTTCGGATTGCATTTCCTTACGATTCTTCCAATGAATCTCAGTCTGACATCTGCTTTACCGACGATCAACTTTATATGATCATTCCATTTTAAATCACTCCTAATGCCTACTCCCAGATAATTTATGGAATCAACTGCTTCCAGTTGCTGACCTGCTGCCTGGCAGGAAAAGAGTTTCAGAAACTCTACCTTCTGGATATGGTGGGAAATGAATGGCTTAGAAGTCTCTGAACAGACTTAGATCTGTAGTTTAGGCGCTTCATGCGCCATCTTCAGGTCGTAGGTGAGGCTGAATGGTTTAACATGTTCCATATATACACTGCGTCAGTCCCGGCGGAGGTTCGAGTCCTCCCTCGGGCATGGGTGTGTGTGTTTGTCCTTAGGATAATTTAGGTTAAGTAGTGTGTAATCTTAGGGACTGATGACCTTAGCAGTTAAGTCCCATAAGATTTCACACACATCTGAACATTTGAACACTGCGTCAGTGGCCAACATAACTGGTTTACACAGACTATCTGTAAACTTTGGTTGGAGTGCTGACACCGAAGTTTACAGATAGTCTGCGTAAACCAGTTACATTGGTCGCTGATGCCCCTTCAGCATCAACTACGGCCTGAAGATTGCGCAATGAAGCGCCGAAACTGGTAGCTACACAGTAAATAAGATCATAAGGACGGCTGTAGGCGTTTCATTTTCTTACAGCGAGGGGGAAGGTAGGGCGTAGCCCTTCATAGTCGTAACGTACCTTTTTCAGCAGTAGTTCCAATGGTTATCGATGTTCGTAGCGAACTCGTCCTTCACTTCAGTCGCTGCTGGTGCGGTTCGAGTCCATACAGAAGATGCGTTCTCTCCTGCTTACTTTCTTTCTTTCCTCATTCGTGACTATTTCCTTTTGAACAGGAGATGGTGCTATTCCTGCGAAGCGGTAAAGCAATTCAACTGGAGTGGATTTCAAGCACTTGTTACGATTCTGCAGACGTCATTGAAAACTACATCCACCTGTTTGCTTGGCATGTGTTGAACGATGCCTGACATGACAGCCATACTCTGCCGCAGAATAGCATAGTGCCGTGGCAGTAGTTCGTATAGTTTCGGGTTGACTATCCCATTGTGATCCGACCAGTTTCCGTAGAAGATTGTTCCTTGTGGCAATTTTTGACTAGCAGTTCATACAGTGCTTTTTGAAAATAAGAGATTTATCAAGTCTCACGTCTAGATATTTTGAGGTCTCCTATTGTTCCAGTTCGACACTTAACCAGACTATTTTAGTTTGGAACTAGCTTCCCTGTTTCTCAAATGAAAAGCAAACATTTGTGTCTTTGCAGAATTTTCTTTAAATTGGTTTGTGTTATAACATCTAGAAAGTTGTTTAAGGGCATTCGTGAAAGTGTTCTCCACTGATTCAGAATCAGTGCTCTGGGTGGCTAGAGCAAGGTCATCGGCATACAAGAAGGTCCTACAGTTGTACTATGGGTCGATGATTTGTGTATGTATTAAAGTGAATTTCGTTATTTTCCAGCCTCCCCGACGCTGGATTTTAAATAGGCAGCATTGTACATGGATTTCCCCGTTGCTGTTGAGACTGTAGCACAACTCACACATTATACGAAGATAAGTTTCTTACGTTCTTTTTACAAAAACTATAAAAAATGTTATATTGTACATATCGTTTGCTTGTTCCACAAACATCGATTTTAAAATTTATTCCCTTTTGCATGCCTTCGAACCAATCTCGACTAATTATTTCCATTGTGATGGTGGTAGAGGGATTCAACAGCGCTTTGGGATGACGTAATCGCAGTCCACGCAATTTTTGTTTCACATCAGGGACAAAAAGAAGTCGTTCCACTACAAACAAATCATCAACAACGTTTTGTGTGACAACTGGCATGTCATGATGAAGAATATTGACTTGTGATAAAGCAAAAGTTGTACACCACTCCTCATTAACTGTATTCCGAGTTTTTAAATCAATGGTTGCGACATGTCCAGCGTAACCACTGTATAAAGGGCGATCAAAAAGTTTTCGCTCGAAGGCCGTACAGTCCAGAGTCAGTATGCCAATCAGACAAAATCGTCGTGAGCACTGAGGCACTCATCCAACCAATGTACCAGGTTGAGAATAACTGTTTGGTAAAACAGTGTCCTGCTGCGTGAAGACATTCGTAACTACCTGCTGCACATCCTCGTTCGATAGGATTAGTCGATATCTTTTTTAAGTGACCGAAGGTCTGCTGTGCGCATTGGGAGAGATTAGGACTATAGGGCGGTTGCTCTGGTGTCTCCCACTTGAGTTACTATAATTTCTTCGTTACGACGTGCGCGATATGGGGACTTGCGTTATCATGAAGCAGCAGCAGCCCTTATCGCAGTTTTCTCGGACGTTTCACCTTAACTGCACGCCTTAATGCTGCCCCATACACATTCTTCATTCTCCGATGGATGTCTACCGGTGTTCGTCCTTCGGCATCCAAGAAAAGAATAACAGGACGTTAGTCCTGTTTGGACCCATTTGGTAATAACGTCGCCATAATTCACGTTTCCACATTTACCGCACCCTCGTAGAGAAGACACGAATGCCTCGCCAAATCCTTGCCTACATGTCGGTGCTTATACACCCGCATCTGAGTCGCACTATGTTGCGTTTACGTCGCAGTAACGCCCTCAAGCGAAAACTCTGTGATTAACCCTTATAATATGCAGTCATTTTTTTACGTGATTCGCGAAAGAACCACTCATGATTTCGTTACAACTTTGAATACTCAAACAGTTGATTACTGCTCGATTTCCGGCTCGTGCGAATATATTCAAGTTTCATCCCCTGTTGCAATTCTGTTTACGAATTATGCATTTCGACAGAATTTTTTTTTTTTTTTTTAATTTCCTTACACCAATTGAATCGACTTGTTTTTGAGCTTCGGTCAAATTGTGCATAGTCTATCGGGAACAGATCCTTTTCACAGCTAAATTTTCATGCAAAATGGAATGTACTACAGTTTTAGATACACCTAAGGATGCCTCTTTGTCAGGATAAGCCGCATACCCATTCTCTTCAATCACGTTGCTCACAAATCTAAGTTTTTTGAACAACGATGATATTTATCGACCTTCTGGAAATTAATCGCTGACTAAATGACCCAAACCAGCTGTAGTAGCCTTTTCGGAAGGTGACTGGGTGTGAAAATTTGACACAGCGCTTTAAGGCATTGTTGTTAAAAAATAAATTACTGTTTCCGCCTCTGAGATGCCATCGTTTTAATAGCATCAAATGATAAATTATTAAGAAGTTTCGAATCTCGTATCTAAATATCCAAGTGAACTTCGTATGTATTCAGTGATTTTAACATAGCTATTAAACGCTATTTACTAATCATTCGTCCTGGAACATAAAATAAATTACATTCCAATTAGTTTGCCCCTGGCAATTAATGCAGGAAAATTCACTGTGACTTGTAAAGCAATTGTGTACTATTCGGCAATGTAAACGTATGTCCAGTGAAAAAATTAGATTCTATGAGTTTGGCCAAATACCACTGTATATTATTGTTTTACATAGCCAATACTGTCTCCAAGTTGGGCGTTATCTGAGAGCTTGAATCTGCAAAGACAGGAAACGGGGTACGGCCACCTCACGAAATGCTCTGCTGCGTAACCCCTGTGAAACTGCAACCCGCCAGACCGCGGCGGCAGCTTGGTTGCCTTCTGAGTGCCACAAATAAAACGACTGTCGGAAAAAGTAAATCACACTGAAGACATGGTTGAATGAGAATATTATTTCATACACGTACTATGTAGGAACTATAGCTTGACACGCAGATTCCCTGGTTCTAATCGGTAACAGTCGGGAGACTTCGTACCGTAGTGATTTGCAGATTTTCGCTGCTAACTGAGCAGCGGACCATGCTGACTGCACTAGCGTCTGCTTTGTTACTGAAGTGCGCTATTTTAATTGCTAGTTTTTAGAAAATTAGTGATGACACGGTTGCTGGCACATCGTTTGGGTTACTCTCTACTCCACTTCGGAAAGGAAGCCGCTTACCAGGAGGTCGTGGACGCTCAAAACACAGATTTGGTCTGCCCGTGCCGTCTACTTATACACTCCTGGAAATGGAAAAAAGAACACATTGACACCGGTGTGTCAGACCCACCATACTTGCTCCGGACACTGCGAGAGGGCTGTACAAGCAATGATCACACGCACGGCACAGCGGACACACCAGGAACCGCGGTGTTGGCCGTCGAATGGCGCTAGCTGCGCAGCATTTGTGCACCGCCGCCGTCAGTGTCAGCCAGTTTGCCGTGGCATACGGAGCTCCATCGCAGTCTTTAACACTGGTAGCATGCCGCGACAGCGTGGACGTGAACCGTATGTGCAGTTGACGGACTTTGAGCGAGGGCGTATAGTGGGCATGCGGGAGGCCGGGTGGACGTACCGCCGAATTGCTCAACACGTGGGGCGTGAGGTCTCCACAGTACATCGATGTTGTCGCCAGTGGTCGGCGGAAGGTGCACGTGCCCGTCGACCTGGGACCGGACCGCAGCGACGCACGGATGCACGCCAAGACAGTAGGATCCTACGCAGTGCCGTAGGGGACCGCACCGCCACTTCCCAGCAAATTAAGGACACTGTTGCTCCTGGGGTATCGGCGAGGACCATTCGCAACCGTCTCCATGAAGCTGGGCTGCGGTCCCGCACACCGTTAGGCCGTCTTCCGCTCACGTCCCAACATCGTGCAGCCCGCCTCCAGTGGTGTCGCGACAGGCGTGAATGGAGGGACGAATGGAGACGTGTCGTCTTCAGCGATGAGAGTCGCTTCTGCCTTGGTGCCAATGATGGTCGTATGCGTGTTTGGCGCCGTGCAGGTGAGCGCCACAATCAGGACTGCATACGACCGAGGCACACAGGGCCAACACCCGGCATCATGGTGTGGGGAGCGATCTCCTACACTGGCCGTACACCACTGGTGATCGTCGAGGGGACACTGAATAGTGCACGGTACATCCAAACCGTCATCGAACCCATCGTTCTACCATTCCTAGACCGGCAAGGGAACTTGCTGTTCCAACAGGACAATGCACGTCCGCATGTATCCCGTGCCACCCAACGTGCTCTAGAAGGTGTAAGTCAACTACCCTGGCCAGCAAGATCTCCGGATCTGTCCCCCATTGAGCATGTTTGGGACTGGATGAAGCGTCGTCTCACGCGGTCTGCACGTCCAGCACGAACGCTGGTCCAACTGAGGCGCCAGGTGGAAACGGCATGGCAAGCCGTTCCACAGGACTACATCCAGCATCTCTACGATCGTCTCCATGGGAGAATAGCAGCCTGCATTGCTGCGAAAGGTGGATATACACTGTACTAGTGGCGACATTGTGCATGCTCTGTTGCCTGTGTCTATGTGCCTGTGGTTCTGTCAGTGTGATCATGTGATGTATCTGACCCCAGGAATGTGTCAATAAAGTTTCCCCTTCCTGGGACAATGAATTCACGGTGTTCTTATTTCAATTTCCAGGAGTGTAGTAAATGGAGGCGGGATTTGTCTCCCGCATTCCACGTCTCCCTGCAGCATACCTTTTTCGGTCTCCCCACAACCCCCGCTAGGCAGATGCCTAGTTAGAGTTCGAGGGTTAGCACACAGCACTGGCGGCTATGTAAATAATTGAAGATGCAGTTCCCTGTGACAGATAGAACGGCTACCAAAGTCCATTAGTGTTATCGGTGTTTAGCGTTGTTACCAGGACAGGTAGGGCATATAAGGGGAGCGAACAGAGTCAGATATTGAGTGATCACTGTAAAGGACACAGGAATGCCGCGTCATCAGCACCTGAGAGAGTTTGAAATGGGCCTCATCGTGAATTGCCATATGGCCGGCTGATCGAATCGTGCAATATCCCGATTTGTGGGGCATTCAGATGTGACAGTGATCCGATGACGGACTGTATGGGAACGCGAGAGCAATGCAAACTTGTCGTCAAGGTTCCGGTTGACCACATCTGACCTTCACAAAGGAGGAGCGTCGCGTAGTGCACCAAGGACATCGTAACTTCTTCACATCTGTGCCTGCCGTACGAGAACAAGTCATGGACCCCACATTCTTCCTATGCCTTCGAGAGGCACAACGATGCTACTCCTGCCATCATGGTGTGGGGCGCCAAGAGCATGGCTTCATGTCACAGCTGGTAGTAATTCACGGGATCTGAGGGCACAATGGCACTCCAGGATATCCTGCGTCATGATGGTTGGATGTTTGGTTGGTCTGGGGTATAAAGGGACCGAACTACAGGGTCATCAGTCCCTTTTTATTCATGCAAACAAGGCTCAAGGTAAAACAATTCCCAAAAGGAGTCAGGGAAAGGAAAAGGGTGGAAAACTACCGAGGAACCACACGGAAGCAGAAAACTGAAGAAGTTAACCAAAAGGAGAAAAACGTACAATAGAAGGAAAAGTAGTGGAAGGTATTAAAAAAATATAGCAGATGGCCGAGGCTGGCTGATCACAAGAATAAAAAAGGATGAGCCAGCCACTCTGCAACATAGTAAAATCTCGAGCTCCAACACGCATATGGACAAGAAGAACACCAAGGCAAAAAACAACAAAGAAAGATTGAGGAGGAGTTAAAATGGAGAGTGGAGGCCTGGGAGAGAAGGCAAGACGCCCTTCCTTGAATTGTGTGATAAAACGTGAAACAACACCAGCCATTGAGGCATTGTCGCCCAATACCGTAGGCAGGGCGCTGGGAAGGTTAAAAGCGGCTAAAACTGGGCAGTCCAACAAGATGTAGACGACAGTAAAGCGAAAACCACAGCGACACTGAAGCTGGTTCTCGCGACTGAGGGGGTGACCATGTGTTAGCCAAGTATGCTCGATGCGGAGCCGGCAAAGGACAACGGAGTCCCTGAGATTGACTTGCATGGATGACCGCCACATGCTCGTTGTCTCCTTGATAACACGTAGTTTATTTGTCAGGAGATTGGCCTGCCAGAGACTGATCTACGAACGGTCTTCCGCCACAAAAGTTTTGTCGGTCTGGGATACGGTCGGGTCAAAACGGACGACAATACGGTGTCTTCGCCGGGAAAGGGCCGATCGAATGGCAGACTCCAGATGGGCCAAGTTGTCGGTGATGGAGGGCCCTTGGAGAAAACAGCTCTGGGAGGGATACAGAAGGCCTCGAGGCTCAAGGAGCCAACACAACCGCCGGCTCACCATACGTTCGAGCAGCTTCACAGAACGTGAGTGAATATGATAGGACGATAGCTATCCACATCTAGCGGGTTCTTACCAGATTTTAGCATTGGAACGATGATACGTTCCCGCCATTGCGACGGGAATTCGCCGTCGCTCCACACGCGGTTGAAGACGGCAAGGAGGTGGTGCTGGTAATCCGCTGATAGATGCTTAATCATTTGGGTATGGATATGGTCTGGACCAGACGATGTGTCAGGATAGTCGGCAAGAGCACTGAGAAATTCTTGCTCACTGTAGGTAGCATTATATGGCTCAGGGTGGCGTGGCAGAAGATAGGTGTTGTCGTTCCATCCGCTGTTTGAGGAGGCGAAAGGCAGGGCCGTAATTCTCAGACGCAGAGGTGTGAGCATAATGCTCTGCAAGATGCTCTGTGATTACATCTGGATCGGCAGACACAGCTCCCTGTGTGGAAATTCCAGGTACACCTGCAAGGGTCTGATAGCCGTAAAGTTGATGGACCTTGGTCCAAACACGGGAAGGAGAGGTTCGTGTTCCATTGGGGGAGACGTATCGTTCGTAACACTCCTGCTTCTGTCGTTTGATGAGTAGACGGACCTGAGCGCAAAGCCGTTTGAAGGCAATGAGGTGGCGCCTATGACATTGGAGGGCCTGCCTACGGTCTCCAATGGCCGCAGCGATTTCCGGCGGCCACCAAGGCACTGACTTCCACCGTAGGAAACCTGAGGCATTGCGTTTCAGGTGCGGCAACAATGGTAGTAGTGACACTGTGGATCACTTCGTCGATGTTGCCATGCATTGGAGATTCAACGGTGGTGGCGGCGGTGAAAGCGGCCCAATCAGCCGTGGGTACTACCACAGAAGTCGTCGTGTGGTCTCCAGTGGATATACAGGAGAAGGCCGGGACTGCGAATCGAGAGATCAGCGGCCGAGTATGTGCCATGTGCCACACTGGAAAGTGTGGGGGCACCTGTATTGAGGAGGCAAAGGACGAGTTGAGTTAGTAGGTCCTTGACATGTCTACCATGGCCAGTAATCTTGGTTCCAACCCATAAAGTGTCATGGGCATTAAAATCAGCCAGAGCAGAAAAGGTGGGGAGAGTTGGGAAATTAGTGCACCATACATGGTGCGGCGCCTCGCTATCTGGAGGGAGGTAGATATTACAGATGGTAATTTCCTGCTTTGTCCTCACCCTGACAGCTACAGCTTCTAAAGATGTTTGAAGGGGCACAGGTTCGCTACAGACGGAAGTAAGGACATAGATACTAACGCCACCTGACAGTCCGTCAGAGTCAGTACGGCTTTTGTAATACACCCGATAGCCATGAAGGGCAGGGATCCGCATCATGGGAAACCAGGTTTCCTGAAGGGCAACGCAAAAAGCAAATGTAACGCTTAAGAGTTGTCATAACTCGGCCAGGTGGGAGAAAAAACCGCAACTTCATTGAAAAATGATGCTTCCTGTCGTCATGACATGAAGGGACCAAGGAGGAAGATTACGCCTCAGGGTCACCTTCTGCCACCGGTTGAGCATTCGCAGCCAGTATCATTGCATCCGAGTAGTCAGCGAGATCTAGGTCCTCAGGAGATGCCAGAATCTCCAACTCGTCCTTGGGCGCAGAAGTGTTAGGGAGTGGCGGTGCAGGGGGCAACGGAATCTCCCGTTTCCTAACGGACTTGTTCTTTGTTTGTTTGCCCTCTCGTCACTCATTAGGGGCTTGCTGGGAGGGCTTCTCGGAAGTAGCTTCAGGGGCAGAGGAAGATCGTGATGCCCTTCGACCAGCAGCTAATGACTGTTTCATCCACGGGCTGGGGTCTACTTGACTACAGAGCGGGACTGAGGAAGGTAGAGTCTCAAGGGACCCCTTCTGCGCGAGAGGAGCTGGAGGAGGCTGTTGCTTCCCCGGTTGGGGGAGGGACCGATGTCCCTCGTGTTTGGGGACGTTGCTCCTAAAGTAGAAGCTTTGGGAGCAACAGAAGAAGACGTCCCCCAGCCAGTAGGAGGGGGGGATGAAGATGGGCGGCCCTGGGGCCCACTGTAGTAACCTTATATGAGGAGCGTAACGGCGTCATGGAGGGCGACGCTGTCGTAGCGGCAGAAAAAGAGGATAGCATTCGAACATGGTTCAACCTTTCGTATTTTAGTTTAGCCTCGCGGTAAGACAGGCTGTCCAGTGTATTTTACTTCATAATTTTCCGCTCTTTTTTGAGTACCGGGCAGTCTGGCGAGCAGGGCGAGTGGTGATCTCCACAGTTGACACAGGTGGGAGGAGGCGCACGTGGAGTATTCGAATACGGTGAACGTCCGCCGTTTCTATATGTGACGACGGAATTGCACCGGGACGACGTGTGCCGGAATTTCCAGCAATTAGAGCACCGCGTAGGGGGAGGGACGTAAGGTTTGGCGTCACATCGGTATACAATCACTTTGATCTTTTCAGGTAACGATTTACCCTCAAAGGCCAAGATGAAGGCACCGGTGGCAACACTATTGTCCTTAGGCCCCCTATAGACGCGCCGGACGAAGTAAACGCCTCGACGTTCTAAATTGGCACGTAGCTAGTCGTCGAACTGCAACAGAAGATCGCTATAAAAAATAATTCCCTGGATCATGTTGAGGCTTTTATGTGGAGTGACCGAAACGGGAATACCACTCAGCTTGTCACAGGCGAGTAACGGCCAGGACTGGGCTGCGGATGCCGTCTGAATCAGGACTGACCCATTGCGCATTTTGTACAGTGCTGTCACTTCCCCAAATTAATCCTCCGGGTGCTCAACAAAAAATCAGAGGCTTCGTATCCAGAAAGGAGTTCCCATCGGTTTTGCTGCACACTAAATAACGAGACGAATAAAGCTCTCTTCGTTCTGTAGCCCTACATTCTTCCCATGGTGTTGCTATGGAGGGGAACGACTTAGGGTTATATGCCGCAGCATTGCATTCTACCTTCCCTTTCTTACAGACTGCTGGGGCTATTCGGTCCCCAGTAAAAGTGACTTAGTCTGCTCCATTGCGGGTCATCCGCCCTGATGCCACCAACTCCGTTCAGGGGCTCTCCCCACGGGCGCCACCCAGCCACAGCAAAAGCCACCTAGCACGCTGGCCGTTGCCAGGAGTCCTGATGCCCCAAGAAGATGGGCATCTACTTCTTGGCATACGTGGGGAGTTTGCTCCTCAGGCATCAGCATTGCGATCCCTGTGTCGCCAGAGACGGCCCCACCACAACGGACTGGCTACCGTGCTGGGTACAGGGCGCGGAGAAATCTAAAACTGTCATGGGGCGAAAGAGGACAGTAGACAATGAGAGAAGACGACGTACCCCGGAAGGCGTCCTCGCCCAAATAGCTGAATTGCAGGTGGAGATGCAAAGCCATGACAATAAGAGGTGCAGAAGGTCTAATCTAACGGCGCTATGGGTAACTCGTGCACTACGTAAGGCGTCCTTCCCGAAATGGCCCGCGCTCCTGTAGGATTTTGAAAGTGAGAGATCAAACCATGAAGTGGGACCTGAACTTATTGGGCCGATAAGTGGGTGACTCCTTTTAGTTGCCCCGTACGACAGACAGGAATATCTCGGACCTGTTCTAACCCCTGAACCCGCAGAGGGTGCGTCATAATGTTTACCTCGTATGCCACAGTACCGTGGTGTCATTTTTCAACAGGACAATGCTGGTCCACACATGGGTACGTGTCTCTATGAACTGTCTGTGCGATGTAGAAATACTCCCGTATCCAGCAAGATCTCCGGATCTGTCCCCGGAGTTCGGACGACAACTACGTCCATTGCCAGGATATCAAGGATCAGTTACAACAGTTGCGGGACAGCTAGCCTGCTTCAGGAGAGGTACAATAGCTTTAGGATACTCTTTCCGGCAGAATAAGGACATACATCTAGGCCAGAGGGTGTGCAACCTCATACTGTCGACTGGGTTCATACTGCCAAGTTATATGTAAATTTGACTTCATCCTGTAATCATTGAAACATTATCACAAAGCTTTTCCATCCCCCCTTTTGGGGGTAATTACAAATTCCTCTCAAGTAATGCTTCGGTATTACTGTTCGAGTGGTGTTGCTGTCCGGCAGCTGTCCACCATTTCACAGCTGCTTTCTGTGATACAGCATGGACAATTGCTTATAAGGAGAAGGAGACAATCACCCCCTCTCGCAGAGTATGGACATCGACCAAGCCACTGTTACTCCGGCAGCTGCCAGTGCGCTTCACAATGTGAGTAATCACTGTGATGATGTAGCGTAGAAGTCCAGCAAGCAGATGGAGAAAGGAGACGAACCAGTCAAGTAGTCAGTCAGCCCATTATCCAGAAAAAGGTTTCTACGGGAAATGATGTCGCAAGTATCGCAACAGAAGGTGTTTCCACTCAAAGAACTCCATACAACATAATGCGGAAAAATGACGGTGCTATTATTACAGAAGCTAACGAAAGATATACTGTAGTTAGAAACTGCAGGTATAAAAAATCGACTGTGGCTCTGATTGTGTTTATATTGCAAGCAAAACAGAAAGCGTTAGCAAGACACATCAAGTGTCTGTTAGGAAATTAATAAACTTTGATTACTTGAAACTAAAGGCAAAGTTATTAATATTATCTCTGCTGGTAAAAACAAGATCAAATGAAAGTAACGGATGCACTCACAGCCAACCATTTACCAAAATTAGACTTATTTGGAAAACACAATTTAGCATCACTTATATGATGCCAGAGGAAGGTGTTGTTCGAGTAGTCACTGCATAATTTGACGGACAGAAAACACTGTCCGAAATAGAATCAGCTGTTAAAATCATTGGTGTGAAGAGATTCTTCAAAAAAATAATTTGGGAAGAGACACAAACTATTGTGAAACTCCAAAAACGTCGTATAACTTTTGAATCATAGTTTTTTCCTAAGTGGGTTAATCTGCGTGGGACTAGGTATGAGGTGCATTCATATTTCCCCTATCTTCGTCAATGTTACAAATGCCTCAGGTTCGCGAAGATCAGCAGTCAGTGTCGTAGTCTCGAGCTCTGCAGAGCACGGCCTTCGCCTGACTGAATAGGTACTAATTTACAGTGCTTACATTCTGGAGAGGGTCACCTCACTACGGATAAGAGCTGTCCCAGTTCGCTCAGGAAGCGTAAAGAGAACGAGTTTTCCATACTCAACAACACATCGTTCACAGATAATGATAATACATACGCAGGTGTCACAGGAGGCTCTATGACTGGCAATAGATCAGGATGACACTTTTTTTTTAAGGGATTGCAGCTCATTACCAGATATTCATGAAACTGTTCATCAACAAGGAAGTTTCCATTCTTCCATCGCTACCTCAAGACCTTCCCCCTCAGACTGACGCAAAGAAACTGTTTGTCAATCGACGCAACTCTCGCAAGAGACTACAATGAAAAATAAGACAGGTACTTCAGCTTATAAAGTCAACAATCCCCAACATTCTATTCGGAGACCAGTAAATCGACAGTTTAGTAGACGTAATGGATTCCGATCTCAGGAAGTTCGAGACCTTAGGATAATTGGCGGCAACAATCAACTCCTAGATAACACTGCTGTCTGATATTATCAGTTGTGGGACAGTTCTCTACCAGGCAGAATTAGACGACACATATTTCAGGAACAAAACTGTAAGCATTATTTCGAACCATGGTTCTCAGGATCCGCTAGTGGAACGCTTGGTTAGCCATTACCAACGGAGAGAGCCTCCTAAGAGAACTTCACACTGAAAATATATGTGGATCTTGCATAACTGAAAAGTGGTTCAAACTGTAGAGAATTCCCTGTAATCAGGTTGGACACACTATATGGAGAAGGACTTGTTACCGTCTATGGAAAGAAGCTACGTTTTCGAAAGTACGTATCAATTCCTCTACCGCAAGGCTGCAAATAGCTGTAGTACAGTTTAAGTTATTTTCGTGTTATTCTTTCTGTTATCGGGATATTGCTCCCCGAGAAGAAACACAGCGGGACGCACAGTTGTCCCTTCATCATAAAGGAACCTAAGGAATTTCGCGGAATGAGAAAGAAGTGGCAGTTGGATAATTTGAGATTCAGCAAGTTGAGGAAGTAGAATGTATGACGTCGTATACATTTTACTGTATGGAAAATATACGTGAGGAGTACAATAATGACGACACGCGCTTGACAGGTGAAAGTGACATTGAAACATGAGGGGAGCCATATGTAGCTCATCATTTTGTCGGACAGGAAGTAACAAATTCCGTATCCAGCGAAACATAGTAAGGGACAATCGTTGTCCATGGAGCGGGTAGTAAACATAATTAAGCACATTCAAGATCATCTGCAGCATTGTAAAAAAAACAATTCTGAACACGTTTAGGATAAGCCCGCAGCAATATGACCGCGTAGCGCATAAGAAAAACAATGGATATTCAAGGGAGGACAGAACGCTCTTATTACAAAAATTGGTGTTAGCGCGTTTCAAGGATGCTCGATACAATTTACAGGGTGTGCATGATAGTGGCATACTACGTTATGCATATCAAGTTCCTAGCGACATACATTACAGCGAGTTCAAGGGAAGCAGTGATACAGAAGTGGAATGTGTAAGACAATGAAATTTCAAACAAATCGTCAACTTGACGATGCACAGCAAACTGCGGAATGGGCCAAAAATATATAGATGAGATAAACAAACTTATTCCATCGTTCAATAAGAAATGCGTTTTCAACTCCGACCAGTCGAGATTTGAAGAGGAAATACATGTGAAAGAAGCCCTAGAAGTTAGAGGTACCAAGAGAGTTGTATCAAGATCAACTAACGCGAATGCCTTAACGCATTCGTATACAATTATGCTTACTGTTGATCTGGATAGAAAATTGGCTCGAGGTGCTGCGAGGTGTTGGAGGTGCTCTACCACCTGCGATTCTTTCTCGTGTGCACGATCTTGCAAGGACAGTACGGAATATTTACGTCACAGCAAGCAAGAGTGGGAAAATTGGCGTAAGAGAACTACAACTATGGTATGAGTACTGCTTATGGCCAACACCTGGTCAAAATGACTTGCTTTTGCTTAATTACTGGTCTGCATATAAAAATCGTGCTCCGTTAGAGCAAAGAATCCCTCCTGAAAAGTGGCATTGCAGTTCATACCACCTGGAACCACTGGACAAATCCAGACTCTGGATGCAAGCGTTTTCCGTGCCTATAAAACATACACTCCTGGAAATTGAAATAAGAACACCGTGAATTCATTGTCCCAGGAAGGGGAAACTTTATTGACACATTCCTGGGGTCAGATACATCACATGATCACACTGACAGAACCACAGGCACATAGACACAGGCAACAGAGCATGCACAATGTCGGCGCTAGTACAGTGTATATCCACCTTTCGCAGCAGTGCAGGCTGCTATTCTCCCATGGAGACGATCGTAGAGATGCTGGATGTAGTCCTGTGGAACGGCTTGCCATGCCATTTCCACCTGGCGCCTCAGTTGGACCAGCGTTCGTGCTGGACGTGCAGACCGCGTGAGACGACGCTTCATCCAGTCCCAAACATGCTCAATGGGGGACAGATCCGGAGATCTTGCTGGCCAGGGTAGTTGACTTACACCTTCTGGAGCACGTTGGGTGGCACGGGATACATGCGGACGTGCATTGTCCTGTTGGAACAGCAAGTTCCCTTGCCGGTTTAGGAGTGGTAGAACGATGGGTTCGATGACGGTTTGGATGTACCGTGCACTATTCAGTGTCCCCTCGACGATCACCAGTGGTGTACGGCCAGTGTAGGAGATCGCTCCCCACACCATGATGCCGGGTGTTGGCCCTGTGTGCCTCGGTCGTATGCAGTCCTGATTGTGGCGCTCACCTGCACGGCGCCAAACACGCATACGACCATCATTGGCATCAAGGCAGAAGCGACTCTCATCGCTGAAGACGACACGTCTCCATTCGTCCCTCCATTCACGCCTGTCGCGACACCACTGGAGGCGGGCTGCACGATGTTGGGGCGTGAGCGGAAGACGGCCTAACGGTGTGCGGGACCGTAGCCCAGCTTCATGGAGACGGTTGCGAATGGTCCTCGCCGATACCCCAGGAGCAACAGTGTCCCTAATTTGCTGGGAAGTGGCGGTGCGGTCCCCTACGGCACTGCGTAGGATCCTACGGTCTTGGCGTGCATCCGTGCGTCGCTGCGGTCCGGTCCCAGGTCGACGGGCACGTGCACCTTCCGCCGACCACTGGCGACAACATCGATGTACTGTGGAGACCTCACGCCCCACGTGTTGAGCAATTCGGCGGTACGTCCCCCCGGCCTCCCGCATGCCCACTATACGCCCTCGCTCAAAGTCCGTCAACTGCACATACGGTTCACGTCCACGCTGTCGCGGCATGCTACCAGTGTTAAAGACTGCGATGGAGCTCCGTATGCCACGGCAAACTGGCTGACACTGACGGCGGCGGTGCACAAATGCTGCGCAGCTAGCGCCATTCGACGGCCAACACCGCGGTTCCTGGTGTGTCCGCTGTGCCGTGCGTGTGATCATTGCTTGTACAGCCCTCTCGCAGTGTCCGGAGCAAGTATGGTGGGTCTGACACACCAGTGTCAATGTGTTCTTTTTTCCATTTCCAGGAGTGTATTATAGCGCTATCTGCAGCTACGTCGGGCCCGGAACCTCGCCATCTGGAGGGAGGTAGATATTACAGATGGTAATTTCCTGCGTTGTCCTCACCCTGACAGCCACAGCTTCTAAAGTTGTTTGAAGGGGAAAATGTTCACTACAGACGGAGGAAAGAACATAGTAACGCCACGGGCCCAGCGCACGTAACGTGCTACGCATTCCTCAAATTATTAAATGAGGCGGCAGAAATCTTTGACGCCAAACGACATGCCATTTCGTTACAGCTTAGAAATTCCGTTAATGATGGAATACGGAATGTTCAAGAACGACTCCATAGTGTCGGCTAGCACTTCAGCGGTGCAAGATCTCCTCATCTTGGGAACATTATCTGCAATACCGGAAAATAGGTATTCGGATTACGAGGTTTTTAAAAGTGTAAGAACGCCTTAAATGGATAAATTATTGCGAAAAAGTTGACAGAGATAACAAGACACCTGGTGTGTGAAATACAACAAGGAACTTCAGAAACAGTAACTGGAACCGCTACCAGGGGGAAATGGAGACAACTTACTGGAAGAAGTGGTTGACCACTTGTCTCCCTCTTACGTCTGCTGTCTCGCTATTCGCATAGCGGACGTGGTATCCGACCATTTCTTGAGCTCACTGCTAAAAGAATGTCGTGAAGTCCTTGAGAAACTCTCTCTCTGGAATGGATTATGTCCGCTATCCTGTACACTCTGACCTGGCAGATCGTGCATTGACGATTCTCCTATGCACTTTTAACGACATCTGGATGAAAGAGGCTCTTATTCCTGACTGAAGAACGCGAACTTAAAGCAATGTTCAGAAGTCCAACGTCATACAGGTCCATCGCGTTGTCAGCGTGGCGGCAATCCGCTTTAACTCTTAATAAAGCCTGTGTAGACTGTTGACGGGATCCGAGACTACTTTCAGAAACTAGTTTCGAAAGGGTAAAGGAACCCTAGACAGTCTTTCTGCTCTCCACACCGAAATTCTAATTCTTCGAGGTAACATCTCACGGCAACATTTATTGCCATTACGTGTACATATGGTAATGTTCAATTTCCGTATCTACTACAAAAATTAGGCGATATGAACATTCCAGAAGGTTTTGTGATTGACGCTGAAACATTCCTAGAGCACAAAACTATATACGTAAGACTCCAGAATAAATTACTCTGTCCTCGTGCAGCGCCAAGAGGACTGCCTCTAAACTCAATTCTAAACCATCTCCTATTTTTAACATACACACGAGATATGGATGATATCATTTCACTTTACGTTATAACTCTTTAGTATGCAGATGATTTATGCCTTTTTCTGCGCTTCAATAATTTGAAACTCCTTACCTAACTATATACAGGGTCATTTAAGCATTATCTCATTGACTGAATCTTAACGCCCTAAGAGTTTCAACTGATAAATCTATGTAGTTCACTTCAATAGCAGGAGGATACGATTTACTAGCTCAGACATTTTATTATGACTTCCCTCCTTCCCGTTGATGACTACGGAGAAATTTTTAGGTGTGGCATTTAATATGTGCTTAACATGGACTGATCACATATTTCATGCGATCAAGAAAGTAGAAATTAGCACCAACGCAATGAGATCTGCAGCTGGAACTTGGTGGGGTGCAGACCCTTATATACTCTTAAACCTGTACAAGGGCCTTGTCAGCTCGGTCACCGATTATGGATGCTTCTTATATCACAACGCCCTAAATGCGCACTTCATGAACTAGACGTGGTACAATTTCGATGGGTGCGGATATGCCTTCGAGCAACGAGAAGAACGCTTTACTAATAAAAGCTGCTGAACCAGCACTGTTTATTCAACTTCAGTACCTGTCAAAAAATACTATTTGTCACAAGAATCAGCTAGCCTAATAGTAGACTAATCACACTCCTATAGCAAATGAGAGATAATATTCCGCTCACAAGGTCTAAATCGGAAACAAGGAACGTTTGCTCTCTGCTAGTGGCAGCAATACACTCAGTGCATACCATCGATGGTTGGATTCGAACAGATAGCAACATAATCCCATTGGGAACTCCATTAAGATATCTGTAGGAAAACCTCGATATTCATTATAACAGTTGTATGATAAATTGCTTTTTCACAATCAAATCAATTTTCAGAGTTTACATTAATCTTTATTGTCCGCACCATGTTCATGAGTATACTGATGGTGCTCGATATTAAGGGACTTCACAGTAGGATGTGGACTTCTTGTCCCCAACTGAAGTATTCTATGTAATATCGTCTGTCCCTATATGATTCAATATTTACTGCGGAAGCGATAACGATTCGTAAAGCTCTTAGATTTGGTCGTCGTGCTCGCTCCAGAACCTGTGATAGTGTCAGATTCAAAAAGTGTAAGGCAGGCTATTGAAATCCCGAAGTGGACCAGTAAAATAAATATCCATCTAGCGGAAATACGAGGGTGGTTTGAAAAGTTCTCGGAATCACCACGAGAGGTCAGCGCTAGAGCAACGAGTTGCTCACGTGATATTCATTGGACTGTTGCCTGTAAACACGTGCCACGTCAGTGCACTTGGGAGATAGCTGTGGCGGTGACGTAGCTCTGTTGTTGTTCCCGCTTAGTGATTTGCGAAGATGGAAAGAAACGAGATTCGAGCAGTTATTAAGTACTTCGTAAAGAAAGGTATGAAAGCAAAGGACATTCATGCCGATTTCCAGAATAGACTTGGGGGACTCTGCTCCTTCATATTTAACTGTTGCCAAGCGGACAAATGAATTTAAATTTGGTCGGGAGAGCTTAGATGATGATCCTCGCAGTAGTCAGCCAAGATGTGTCACTACTCCAGAAATCATTGCAAAAGTGCACAAAATGGTCGTGGAGGATCGCCGATTAAACGTGCGTCAAATTGCTCACGCTTACCAGGTGTCATCTGAAAGGGTGTATCACATTTTAACTGAACAGTCAGAAATGAAAAAAATTATCTGCAAGATGGATGCCGCAATTCTTGACGCTGGAACAAAAACGCATGAGAATGGGCATATGAGAACAATGTTTGGCCAGTTTTAGGAGAAACTAATAAGATTTTTTGCGCCGGTCTGTGACAACAGATGAAACTTGGGTGCACTACTATACCCCAGAGACAAAACAACAGTCAAAACAATGGAAACATGCTGATTCTCCGCCATCAAAGAAAGCAAAGACAATTCCTTCAGCGGAAAAGGTCATGGCATCGGTGTTCTGGGATGCGAAGGGGATTCTGTTTGTAGATTATCTCCCCACTGGGCAAACAATTACTGGAGAATACTATGCTAACCTCCTGGACAAATTGCAACAAAAGATACGCGAAAAAAGGCCAGGTTTGGCAAGAAAGAAAGTCATCTTCCATCAAGACAGTGAGCGCCCGCACACATGTGCCGCCGCCATGGCAAAATTACACTAACTAGGGTACGAATTGTTGCCACATCCGCCTTATTCACCTGATGTCACTCCGTGAGACTTCTGTCTCTTCCCAAAACTGAAAATTTTTTTTGGTGGACGAAGATTCACTTCAAACGAAGAATTGCTAGCCGGAGTTGACAACTATTTTGCACGCATAGAAGAAACTCATTTTCGAGATGGGATCAAGGCACTGCAACATAGTTGGACCAAGTGCATTAATCTACGAAGAGCCTACATTGAAAAATTATAAAAAGTTTCAGTGATGTAAGTACTTTTTTCCTATTCCCTTCCGAGAACTTTTCAAACCACCTTCGTAACGAGAGAAAGGTTGCTAAATAAACGGAGATGTTTAAGAATTTACTTTCTGTTTGACCTACCTAGTGTAAGACTGGTCTGCAATGACAAGGTTGATCAGCTGGCGGAGTAGGCCAGTGTTCCTGGTTCTGTAATGAACGTCAGTCTGCCATTTTCTGATTTCAAGTTTAGGACGCGGCATCTGGTTGAGGAATAGTGTGCAGAAGATTGACGTGTTCCACTTTGCCATTAAGGTCGGTATGCGCTGCCATCCAATCAGTAATTAGACACAGCCGTTGGATTCGAAAAGTTCCGTAAGCAGGAAGCTGGTAACTACTTTGGCACGAATGCGTACCAACCGGGGTTCACCACAAATCCACTTACATAGCATAGACATCAAGGATAATCCTCTTTGCGACTGTCAGAAGAAAGAAGAAGGAGATGTCAATCATTATTTTCCTGCGGCTCCTTCGAAGCACAGCAAAGCCGTTTACTGTAAAATTCTGTGAAACTGAAGGTACTCGTTCCAATCAGTTTTATTAAGTCATGACGTTCATCAAGTATACAAAGCCATTTTCTGTTTTCTACGAGACTGTAATGAGCATATACGCAATTTTGTCTTCTATCTGCGGTTGCATAAACACTCCAATGTCCAGTTGTATGCTATCCAATCTCTCTTGAGTTCTCTTTTTTATATTCCAGTTGATATGTCAAGATTCCTTATTGTGTTAATTTTATATCTGTACCAGGCTGTTGGCAATATGACACAATAAACAGAAGCAAAAAATAAAGACTGCCACAAAGATAAAGTCTTTAAAGCTGCCATGTCACAATAGTGCCACAGTATAAAGCGAATGCCTCTGGCGGCAAGGAACTAAGATGCCCTTTGCGATAGGTGAACACTAAGCGCCATGGGAGCCACAGAAATCCAAACGTCTGTGTAAATAGCACTCCCTAGCGTTAGTTCGATGATGGTCGTATGAGGCTAAGGGAGTCCCGCAGATCTGTGCTGTGCAGAAGTGTTAGTGCACGGCACTCACTGCTTTCTAGCAGAGACATTGTGTTCACATTTTATTGCGGGAAACCAGAGAGTGACTGCCTGCATGCTTATGTACATGCGTTAATGTCGAAGTTCTTTGTTACCTTGAATATGTTAAAGGCATAGAAATGGACGTAAATAGCATTTCGCACTTCTAGTGGAAAAAGGCTTCTTGAAATTAGCGAGAGGGTCCTTTGAAGGTGACAGGTTGTAACTTTTATGCTTTAACTTTTCTGTCTGTGTGAATATCTAAGTGTAGTTGTCAACGGAGAGTTTTCACTTTTGCATCTCGGTGAAAACTTTTAGATTTTAATCTGACTGTGTACGTGATACAGCTTTACGCTCACTAGTAGCTACATCTGACCATTAACTGTACTGCATATGAAGTTTCTGTGTATGAAACTACCTACGTTCCATCTAAACATTAACGGTACTGCATATGAAGTTTCTGTGTTTAAACTATCTACGTACTTTATTATGAATATTACATGCAATTTTTACAACCACCGTCCATCTGACCTATAACATATGAATAACTCTACTACTGTATACAGTTTTATCTAATCTCAACATTTGACTCTTTAACGCAAAATACTTACGCAACAACTGAACTGAATAATATCGGAATGTACACTACGTGATCAAAAGTATCCGCACATCTGGCTGAAAATGACTTACAAGTTTCGCGGCGCCTCCATCGGTAATGTTGGAATTCAATATGGTGTGGGCCTACCCTTAGCCTTAATGACAGCTTCCACTCTCGCAGGCATACGTTCAGTTCAGGTGCTGGAACGTTTCTTGGGGAATGGCAGCCCATTCTTCAAGGAGTGCTGCACTGAGGAGAGGTATCGATGTCGTTCAGCGAGGCCTGGCACGAAGTCGGCGTTCCAAAACATCCCAGAGGTGTTCTATAGGATTCAGGTCAGTACTCTGTGCAGGCCAGTCCATTACAGGGATGTCCGCGGCTCGTGGTCTTGCGGTAGCGTTCTCGCATCCCGCGCGCGGGGTCCCCGGGTTCGATTCCCGACGGGATCGGGGATTTTCTCTGCCTCGAGATGACTGGGTGTTGTGTGTCTTTCATCATTTCATCCTCATTCACTCGCAAGTCGCCGTAGTGGCGTTAAAGAACTTGTGGAGTGGCGGCTGAACCGCCCCCCACCCATCCTCGAATTACTCTTCAACGGTGGGACGTAAGAAGATGCTTAAAACATCAATGTAGACCTGTACTCTGATAGTGCCACGAAAAATAACAAGGGGTGCAAGCCCCCTCCACGAAGAACACGACCACACCATAACACCACAGCCTATGAATTTTGCTGATGGCACTACATACGCTGGCAGATGACGTTCACCGGATATTCGCCATACCCACAGCCTACCATCGGATCACCACATTGTGTACCGCGATTTGTCACTCTGTACAAGGTTTTTCCATTGTTCAATCGTCCAGTGTTTACGCTCCTTACACCAAGCGAGGCGTCGTTTGGAATTTACTGGTGTGATGTGTGGTTATGAGCAGCCGCTCGACCATGAAATCAAAGTTTTCTCACCTCCCGTCTAACTGTCATAGTACTTGTAGTGGATCCTGATGCAGTTTGGAATTTCTGTGTGATGGTCTGGATAGATGTCTGCCTATTACACGTTACGACCCTCTTCAACTGTCGGCGGTCTCTGTTAGTCAACAGACAAGGTCGGCCTGTACGCTTTTATGCTGTACATATCCCTTCATGTTTCCACTTCACTATCATATCGGAAACAGTGGACCTAGGGATGTTTAGAAGTATGGAAATCTCGCGTACAGACGTATGACACAAGTGACACCTGATCCGTTCGAAGTCCGTGAGTTCCGCGGAGCGACGCATTCTGCTCTCTCGCGATATCTAATGACTATTGAGGTCACTGATGTGGAGTACCTGGCAGTAGGTGGCAGCACAATGCACCTAATATGAAAACGTATGTTTTTGGGGTTGTTCGGATACTTTTGATCACGTAGTGTATCTGGTTTGAGCTATAAGGTAATGCGTACAATGTAATTTTGCAAACTGCTTAGTCACTGTACGATCTTAGACCTTACACAAAACACATTTTTGCGCAATTCATTGCGTAGGCTGCGTCTTTCGCCACAGCATCGGACTGGGGGGAGGGGGGGTTGGAGGCGACTTTTTAACAGGCTGAGAGGCGAGAGGGACCCTGGAGAGCAGCTCACTTGCTCACAGCTGAGTTTTAGGGAAAAGGTTTCTTGTAAGCTGGGTGGAGCATGCTACAAACATTACAAGGTAGTTTTGAAATCTTAGTTTCAAGCATCAGAAACATGCACAGTCTGCGTGATATTGCTCATCCTCGAGGTATGGCGCGCCTGTCAACAGGTCGCGGTCCATATCCCAAAGATACATATCGAGTGGGATGAAGTAGCACACCAATCAACGAATGTGGAGAGGAAAGTTACGATGACCACATCATTTTCAGTTGGCCCCTTTTATAGGTAGAGAGAGACTGCAGACAATTAGGCTACGACATGTAAAAAATTGTAGGTAACCAAAACTTGTGGACTATAGTTAATATAATTGTTCATCGAATATCTAAAAGGCAATTGCTTAACTTTAAGTCTATAATCTCAAATGAACGCTGTGAATATCAAAATAATGTCAACACACCACAAGAATCTGTTTTCCCATTATAGATAATGATAGGCGTATATAACTTTAATGAAGAGACACTTTAACGAAATACAAGAAAAATAAAGAAAGCTGTGAACTCCTACACGGGTATGCGTAGACTCGAGGGTTGCCGAGGCACGCACATACTTCTGTGGGCGATATAGAATAGTGCAGGAACAACATGTTTAGAAGTAGGTATAGCTGTAGTTAATCGGAAAACCTCGAGTTATTCCGAGGCTGCCAGCAACATACCTAGTAATATAAGCTGGAAATGACCTAGTGAGAACTTGAGTTAATTTCTTTTATTTTTAAATTGATTCTTATTTTCATTGTCCTGTTTTGTTTCTATAGTAATATTACCAACGGTTGCTGTTAACATAACTTGTTACTATATACATAATACAAAACATTGTATCTCACCGTGATTATTGAATATGTTCGATCTGTTTAGATTTTTCCGATAACAGATCTAAAATTCGTGGCAACGAATTGAATTGAACTAATCTTAACAGACACTTCGACTGAAAACCATTGGTCCAAGTAGCTGTGCAACATACAACTGCTATTCGTTTGATGCCCCTATCCAAGCGTAAACTTGTATGCCGTTTGGAGTAGGAACCTTCCTCGTACCATCGTCAAGAACGATGATAGGCAGCTTATTTCTCTTGTACAGCCTTGTGCAAACCCAAAATATCATCTGTTTGAAATTTAGATCATTGTGTCAGTCGTGCTCATAGATTCCGTCCTAGCGTATTTGCTCCACTGGTCATTAAAATTGTAAGCGCGTGAAGACGGCATGCAAAAAACGTTAAATTGGTATTAACCGGACTATATGCATGAACAAGCAAATGATTAGCATTTTAGTGTACTCGCACAAAATAGAAAAGAGTAACGCCACGTGTATTAAGTTGCAGATTCCTCACTCAGCAGCCGCATCTGAATGTTGGTCGTTTGTGTGCCTCGTTTAAGAGGAAAAAAGGTCTTCAACATGAGTCAGACAGCGGCAGCATTGTAGCCTATCGAGGC
Source organism: Schistocerca nitens (assembly GCF_023898315.1). Lineage (NCBI taxonomy): Eukaryota > Metazoa > Arthropoda > Insecta > Orthoptera > Acrididae > Schistocerca > Schistocerca nitens. The sequence continues at coordinate 480,593,826 of NC_064614.1, read as the reverse complement.
TGCGTTCGTGAAAACTCCACCCTTACTAATCGGTTAATGTGACAGTACGGCCGTGATCGCGTATGCATAATGAATTTGTTTTTGGACAAGGTTGTCGTATCCGACAAAAATTGACCTGTTAGTGGAGAGAAATGTACAAGAAGTTATTGCAATGAACAACCTATTCTACTCCAGCACTTCCTACATATTTGGATTTTGTTTCATACTTAAAACAGTAGTCCTCACTCGCGTAAAGTACAAGACGAAATGGATGCCACGTGAATCAAAGAGCACACAACAAGACTGACTGAAATAATACAGAAATTATGTAATACGTTCGTCAGCCCGACTGGGCTCTGTCTATTTAGTATCTAAGAAATAATGCGGACAGCAATGAATGGGTACCTGTTTGACATAGCAGAGAGTTGAAATGCGTTTCTGACAACATAACACGTTACGAAATAACAATAAACAACGAAAGCAATTGTATTATATCGTTGATACTTAGATATTTTAATTTGGAAAAGATATTTACTCTCATTATTGAAAAGTAATTGATTGATTGGAGGTAGTTCTTTTGTTGCGACAATAATTTACGTAACCTCAAATTAACGTTTATTTGCATACACTAGATTCCTAGATATTTCAAGCTACATACTTTGAATGGATTGTAATTACTGTTAAAATTTACTGCCTTGAATAAGCAACTGTTGGCTTTCAACATGTTGGTAACTCCGATGTACGAACGAAGTCTTCACGTAATAGCATTATTACAATAGGCATATAGATGAAATAGATATACGTAACTCACTCTTTTCTCAATTTGAGAGCGCCATATGTTAAGTCCCATAGTGCTAAGAGCCATTTTGAGAACGATATAATTACTTCAATTTAAGTAACTTTACTTTACTTTGTCTTCATTCAGTTAACAAGGATAACTTTGCCTCTGAATATTATTGAACAAACAGTTAACTTATTGAGACTTCATTATTAATTATCTTCAGTTTTCTTCTCAGCAAGTAACAAAGCTGGCTACAATAATCCTTTTCTTAGTCTTCTTTTAGCTTTAAACAACGCCTCTCGAATATTTAATAACTGGAAAGGAACTGAACCCTAAGTAGGTGACAATGAATGAGAATAATGAAAAGATTAGATACCTACAGTTTTTACATATGTTACTTGTTATTCAATTAAAGTCACTCAAATTATGCCGCTGGGTAATGTCTCACAAAGTTTCAAATGTGAACGAAAATGAAACGATCTTATAGATCACTGCAACTTTTAAGCCGTCACCTTCGCAGTCGTCGACAATTTCTCTATTGCTCCACGTAATATTGCGGGCACACCTTGATCAACAATTACCAATTATAAGGTAGGATCTTGATGTTATCGGAGACTCTTACATCTGCCAACACTTGCCATGCTGTTGGTGCCTCGCTAGTAATACGTTGATTTTGTATTCCACATATTTCTGAATCGTTTGTTGCATGAAACATATATTTTCGAGAAAATGTAAGACATGTTATTTGTTAAATGGAAATGATCGTATGGCATTGTTGGCCAGAAGGCCCCATTCGGGGGAATTCAGCCGCCGTATTAAAAGTCCTATTTAGTTGCCGCCACGTCGGCGACTCGCGAGTCAATGATGATGAAGGAGACACAACACCCAGTCCTCTGCCGGGAATCTAACCCAGGCCCCCAGCGTGGTATGCGGTAACGCTACCGCTACGCTACGGAGGCGGACATGTTATTGGGTCTTAAGGTGCCAAAGCGCCACACCTCTTCACACAGCATTCTTCTACCGCACGTCACTGTATTTCCCTCTGTGGAATTCAAACGTGTGTATTTTGTAATGGAAGCCATCAAGCCAGTGGAAATTAAAACGTCGTCGTCATACGGGGCCTTCACCTGTCGTGATGGTATGGGATTCCACTGGATACTAAATACGATCACTTCCAGATCTTGTAATTAATAGTGACAATGTAGGGGCAAAATAAGCTGAAGATATGAATTGAAGTGTCTGTTGGGGAGGGCAATCGACTCGGGCAGTTCGTGCCGGAATTTTGACCAAAGTGCTGCGGTGGTGTGCCGACTTACTATATGAAATGGTAAATATGTTCTCCTACAACCAGTGTCTGCAGTGATGTATTATTTCTCTAACGTTATCTTCCACAACCTTAAAGGCAACATCAATAATAAAAAAAGAGGGTGGTGTAATGGTTAGCATTTCTGCCTCGTAAGCAAGAAGACGTGGGTTCGAGTCCTGGACGTTGTACAAATCTTAATTCCTATCTTCAGCTTCCATCATTATCGTATGATCACGTGTGACTCGCATACCCGGTAGTTGGGACGGCAGCCGTTGCATTTCTGACATGTGGTTGTGACTCACGTTAGAGGCCTCCGTAAAGTTATCTTTCAACAAGGTAACGTAAGACCGCGTGTCGGCCGCGGAGCTACCTCGGTACAGAGGATGTTCGATTGTCGTCCTGGGCAATTCATTCTCCATATCAGTCACCCCGGCGACGACATGGCGCCACCCGTCAGCCACTATGATCGATGAACTTGTGCTGGGTCAGAAGCACAATTTGTAACATGCCTTTACTGTTGCCCGGTATCCAGTTGTCAATAAATATCGAAACAAGGATTATATGTGTACATTTGTATCTATGATAATTTGTGTATGTTTGTTGTATATGTTGTAGTATCGATGCTGGGATGATCGCAGCCAGTACCTGTCGGAGGTGGAAGCAGGCAGAGATCGTGCAAGACTCGCTCATCGGCAAGCCCTAGCTGTCAGCGGCAAAGATCACGCTAAGCGCGAGAGCTGGCCACCATCGAGAACACTGAAAGCTTCTCAGAAGAAAAAGAAGAAAGTAGAGGGGCATGTTCGTCTGTAGAATGGTTCCTTGACGATTTTATTATTATTTCTTTACTTTCTCAGACGTTATGTCTGGTTAAAAATGGAAAGTGACGCGGACCTTGATCAAGCGTCACTTCCTTTTAACTGTACGGTATATGTTACATTGCATTTAGGAACTTTCGGGTAATTGAACATGTATCAATAATTACGGATTTATGTAGTTGTATATATAAGTTTGGATGTAGCTGTATTGCATTGATGTACTGGTGGATATTGTGTGGTATGACTCCTGTAGTTGATAGTATAATTGGTATAATGTCAACTTTATCCTGATGCCACATGTCCTTGACATCCTCAGCCAGTTGGATGTATTTTTCAATTTTTTCTTCTGTTTTCTTTTGTATATTTGTTGTATTGGGTATGGATATTTCGATTAGTTGTGTTAATTTTTTATTTTTATTGGTGAGTATGATGTCAGGTTTGTTATGTGGTGTTGTTTTATCTGTTATAATGGTTCTGTTCCAGTATAATTTGTATTCATCATTCTCCAGTACGTTTTGTGGTGCATACTTGTATGTGGGAACGTGTTGTTTTATAAGTTTATGTTGTAAGGCAAGCTGTTGATGTATTATTTTTGCTACATTGTCATGTCTTCTGGGGTATTCTGTATTTGCTAGTATTGTACATCCGCTTGTGATGTGATCTACTGTTTCTATTTGTTGTTTGCAAAGTCTGCATTTATCTGTTGTGGTATTGGGATCTTTAATAATATGCTTGCTGTAATATCTGGTGTTTATTGTTTGATCCTGTATTGCAATCATGAATCCTTCCGTCTCACTGTATATATTGCCTTTTCTTAGCCATGTGTTGGATGCATCTTGATCGATGTGTGGCTGTGTTAGATTATACGGGAGCTTGCCATGTAGTGTTTTCTTTTTCCAATTTACTTTCTTCGTATCTGTTTACGTTATGTGATCTAAAGGGTTGTAGAAGTGGTTATGAAATTGCAATGGTGTAGCCGATGTATTTATATGAGTGATTGCTTTGTGTATTTTGCTAGTTTCTGATCGTTCTATAAAGAATTTTCTTAAATTGTTTACCTGTCCATAATGTAGGTTTTTTATGTCGATAAATCCCCTTCCTCCTTCCTTTCTGCTTAATGTGAATCTTTCTGTTGCTGAATGTATGTGATGTATTCTGTATTTGTGGCATTGTGATCGTGTAACTGTATTGAGTGCTTCTAGGTCTGTGTTACTCCATTTCACTACTCCAAATGAGTAGGTCAATATTGGTATGGCATAAGTATTTATAGCTTTTGTCTTGTTTCTTGCTGTCAGTTCTGTTTTCAGTATTTTAGTTAGTCTTTGTCTATATTTTTCTTTTAGTTCTTCTTCAATATTTGTATTATCTATTCCTATTTTTTGTCTGTATCCTAGATATTTATAGGCATCTGTTTTTTCCATCGCTTCTATGCAGTCGCTGTAGTTATCCAATATGTAATCTTCTTGTTTAATGTGTTTTCCCTTGTCTATGCTATTTTTATTACATTTGTCTGTTCCAAAAGCCATATTTATATCATTGCTGAATACTTCTGTTATCTTTAGTAATTGGTTGAGTTGTTGATTTGTTGCTGCCAGTAGTTTTAGATCATCCATGTATAGCAAATGTGTGATTTTGTGTGGGTATGTTCCAGTAATATTGTATCCATAATTTGTATTATTTAGCATGTTGGATAGTGGGTTCAGAGCAAGACAGAACCAGAAAGGACTTAATGAGTCTCCTTGGTATATTCCACGCTTAATCTGTATTGGCTGTGATGTGATATTATTTGAATTTGTTTGGATATTAAGTGTGGTTTTCCAATTTTTCATTACTATGTTTAGGAACTGTATCAATATAGGATCTACTTTGTATATTTCCAATATTTGTAGTAACCATGAATGGGGTACGCTATCAAAAGCTTTTTGGTAATCAATGTATGCATAGTGTAGCGACCTTTGTTTAGTTTTAGCTTGATATGTCACCTCTGCATCTATTATCAGTTGCTCTTTACACCCTCGTGCTCCTTTGCAACAGCCTTTTTTTCTTCATTTATAATTTTGTTCTGTGTTGTATGTGTCATTAATTTTTGTGTAATGACTGAAGTTAATATTTTGTATATTGTTGGTAGACATGTTATGGGGCGATATTTACCTGGGTTTGCTGTGTCTGCTTGATCTTTAGGTTTCAGATAAGTTATTCCTTGTGTAAGTGTATCAGGGAATGTGTATGGGTCTGCAATGTAACTGTTAAATAATTTAGTTAGATGTGAATGTGTTGAGGTGAACTTCTTTAGCCAGAAATTTGCTATTTTATCTTTTCCAGGGCCTTTCCAATTGTGAGTAGAATTAATTGCTTGGGTGACTTCATTTTGCAAAATTATCATTTCAGGCATTTGTGGTATCATCTTGTATGTGTCTGTTTCTGCTTGTATCCACTGTGCATACCTGTTATGTGGTACTGGGTTTGACCATATGTTGCTCCAGAAGTGTTCCATGTCTGTTGGTTGGTTTTGTTTCCTTCTATTTTCACTTTTTTTGTATCTTCTAAGTCGTTTGGCCAATGCTTGTAATTTCTGCTTCTTTTCATCTAATTGCTCTATCGCTTCTTGTTGTGAGATTTTACCTAATCTTTTTCGTTTTTTCTGACATTTCATTTCTTATAAATTGTGTTAGCTGTCCGATGTCTTTTCTCAGTTTTTCTATTCTGATCTGTAGCCTGTGTTGCCATGCTGGTTTTGTGGGTTTCTTCTGTGTGTTGGTTGGTTCTGATCTCTGCCTAATGTGTATATTTAGTGTAGTGAGTGCTCCTATATAAACCAGTAGTTGTAACTCTTCCATAGTTGTGTTTTCATTTATTTTGTTGTGTATGATTGTGTTGACAGTTTTTATTGTTGTTCTACTTGTGGGTTATTTGGCGGTCTATGCAAGAATGGTCTAATGTCTGTATTTGTGTCTTTGTATTCTATATATGTCAGCTGAAATTTTTCTTCTATATCTAACATGTGTGTCACTTCGTGTTCTATTTGTGCTTGTTCTGGTGGCTGTCTTAAGATTTCGTTTTCCTCTGATTGTTTAATTGATGCGTGTTGTTCTTTGTTTGCTCTGGGATGTTTGAGTCCATTACTGTATTTTCTTCTTCTTCTTCTGATTGCACATTATTTTGTTCCAGTATTTGTTGTACTTGTTGTTTGATGTTTTCTAATTCTGACTGGGGGTATCCTGTTATTTTTGATCAGCTAGTCGTTGTTCTGTTAAAAATTTTAATTCTGGGTATCTGGTAATAAATGTTGTGTATACTTGTGATCTGTATCCAGTTGTGTTGGTTCCTAGGTTTGATGCTTGGTAATAACAGAACATGAGGTGTCTATTAACTTCATCTGACCATCTCATCCTCTGTCTTTTTTTCCTTCTAGGGTGGTTGCAGGAAGCATATCCTGCAAAACACCTCTATTTGGATTTAAATCATTTTCCAGTTGGCTAGCAGTGTCGTTACCATTGTGGGCGGGCATAGGGTTCAAGCGTCGTCCCCGACCATGACGGCGCTTGTCCGAGGCTTCTTTAGTGTGGTGTCACCGCTAGACACCACACTTGCTAGGTGGTAACTTAAATCGGCCGCGGTCCTGTAGTACATGTCGGACCCGCGTGTCGCCACTGTGTATTCGCAAACGTAGCGCCACCACAGGGCAGGTCACAAGACACGGACTTGACCTCGCCCCAGTTGTACAGACGACATAGCTTGCGACTAGACCTACCAAGTATTCCTCTCATTTGCCGAGAGACAGATTAAATAGCCTTCAGCTAGTCCATCGCTACTACCTAGCAAGGCGCCATGTGTATCATTGCTAATTGCTTACTACTATGCAAGAGATGTATTTCAACAAGAACAAGACTACATTAAAGTTAAGTATATTAAAATCTCTATTCTTTTCTTTATAGTTTTTCATCCAGTCTCCTGTTTCAGAATTTACGCCCGTCTGCGTTAGTTTCGCGTGCACCTAGCCACTCATTGTGTCGAGACCTTAGGGAATCGACACAACATTTAGTTCTGTCCTGAACCAACTAATCACACTAAAAGGGGGGTTAGCCCTATTAGTGGTTTGTTCTTTTCGTCGCCTTTTACGACTGGCAGAACATACCGGAGGCCTATTCTTTTAACGGGCCTCCTCGGGGTTTATTATTATTATTATTATTATTACCATTACTGTTATTACTGGGCCTTGATCTGTGAAGTTGTGTATCAGTCCTTGAACAGCTTGGGTCTACAGCGTACCGAATCCCGAAATACAAGTCAAGTAATGGATTTCAATCATGGGATCCGTGTAGGGGAAATTGAACAGGATCACGAAGTGCTAACTTTGATATTAATCTGAATTTTAAGGTTGTCGAGTAAGTTTCTAAAATTGAGAGTTGAAACAGACTCATCCAATCTAGTAGTTTCGTACTGCTCTAAATCAATAGCCAGTAATTGGAAAATATTTATGGGAGAGTTATTTTTGTAGGCTGTGAATTGTCAAAAGGTTTCCTGCACTGTGTAGAAACAGCTTATTTAAGATCGGAACTTACAGTAAACACTTTGTTGGACATTTATAGGTATTGGATTGATTGTCACTACGTACTGCAAATGGTGACCTATTTCTATTCTGTTGAAATTAGTAGCGGGAAATAGATTGTGTGGTTAGCCCGTTACTCGGCGACTGATTCTAATTTGTTGCGTTAAATCTACACGCACTGAAGTAATAATACATCCGCAGAATATGTGTTAATTTACAGTTGTGAGTGGGTAGAAAGCTCACTGTATTGATAGAAACGGATATCGGTAATTATGAAACGGAAAGGTAGTCAGCCGGAATCTTACGGTGAAATAAGCACGGAAGACGTGAAGATTGGATTTAATGGTAAACGCTGGACACTATAGGAACCATCCTAGTAAAGTTAAAGAAAAGAGGGAGCGCGCTACTATTCCCTCGTGTTGAAGTGACGCGTGGCCTTTTGTTTTTTTCCCAGGTAGGGATTACAGTGGGTTCGCTATACGTCAACACCTAAATAGGCTTAATTTTTGATTCGTTTAATTTAAAGCTTATAATGTTAATGACACTTTGGATATTTGTTTCAGGTTTTTTGCATGCATTATCTATTCGTGTGGGTTTTGCAGTCACTCGATCACACATGTACAACGTATTGTTGTTATAGGGAAAGATTATAATAACGCCAAGATGTTTAAAAGGAAAATTATATACCGACTTTTACTGATCATTGAGATCTGTTGTCCTCAACTTACGATAAAAATTACAAAAGCGAAAAATAAGTAACAAAACAATGAAAGTATTATTGATTTTAAAGACTGTTACAATCAGTCATAGTAAGGTTCGAATCCAAAAATTATGGAATGTATGATTTACGACAGTAAAGTATAAAAATAGTGAAAGCATTGATTCTAGTAAAGTCCCAAACTGATACTTGGGTAGATACCGTTTGACATTAAAATACATAATAGCTGATAAACATTGCGAGCGTATCGCTGAACAGCAACAAAATACACTTCTACTTGTTAACAGCGGCAAACTTTAAAACTAATTAATACAGACTCTGTATGTATTTCTTTTTGGCACCGAAAGTAGCGTGAGGAAAGGCAAGTCTACGATTGAAAGTGCGAGATTAATATTTTCTTTGACTGGTATTGTCGACGTGTTTCCCTTTTCTGAAGTTGAAAGTTGTTTAAATAGAGTAATTTTAAACGAGTCAGTTGTAGGCGCGCGTACATCGAATAGTAGATTTTCAATATTTGAATGTGTACATGTCTTACTGAAGAAACTGCAAAAAGGTGGGAATTTAAGGAGATGGGACCTGGATAAACTGAAAGAACCAGAGGTTCTGCAGAGTTTCAGGGAGAGCATAAGGGAACAATTGACAGGAATGGGGGAAAGAAATACAGTAGAAGAAGAATGGGTAGCTTTGAGGGATGAAATAGTGAAGGCAGCAGAGGATCAAGTAGGTAAAAAGACGAGGGCTAGTAGAAATCCTTGGGTAACAGAAGAGATACTGAATTTAATTGATGAAAGGAGAAAATACAAAAATGCAGTGTATGAAACAGGCAAAAAGGAATACAAACGTCTCAAAAATGAGATCGACAGGAAGTGCAAAATGGCTAAGCGGGCATCGCTAGAGGACAAATGTAAGGATATAGAGACTTACCTCACTAGGAGTAAGATAGAGCCTGCCTACAGGAAAATTAAAGAGGCCTTTGGAGAAAAGAGAACCACTTGTATGCATACCAAGAGCTCAGATGGAAACCCAGTTCTAAGCAAAGAAGGGAATGCAGAAAGATGGAAGGAGTATATAGAAGGTCTATACAAGGGCGATGTATTTGAGGGCAATATAATGGAAATGGAAGGGGATGTAGATGAAGATGAAATGGGAGATATGATACTAGGTGAAGAGTTTGACAGAGCACTGAAAGACCTAAGTCGAAACAAGGCCCCGGGAGTAAACAACACTCCATTAACTACTGACAGCCTTGGGAGAGCCAGTCCTGACAAACCTCTACCATCTGGTGAGCAAGATGTATGAGATAGACGAAATTCCCTCAGACTGCAAGAAGAATATAATAATTCCAATCCCAAAGAAAGCAGGTGTTGACAGACGTGAAAATTACCGAACTATCAGTTTAATAAGTCACAGCTGCAAAATACTAACGCGAATTATTTACAGACGAATGGAAAAACTGGTAGAAGCCGACCTCGGGGAAGATCAGTTTGGATTCCGTAGCAATGTTGGAACACGTGAGGCAATACTGACCCTACGACTTATCTTAGAAGAAAGATAAAGGAAAGGCAAACCTACGTTTCTAGCATTTGTAGACTTAGAGGAAGCTTTTGACAATGTTGATTGGAATACTCTCTTTCAAATTCTGAAGGTGGCAGGGATAAAATACAGGGAGCGAAAGGCTATTTACAATTTGTACAGAAAGTAGATGGCAGTTATAAGAGTCGAGGGATATGAAAGGGAAGCTGTGGTTGGGAAGGGATTGAGACAGGGTTGTAGCCTCTCCAAGACGTTATTCAATCTGTATATTGAGCAAGCAGTAAAGGAAACAAAAGAAAAGTTCGGAGTAGGCATTAAAATCCATGGAGAAGAAATAAAAACTTTGAGGTTCGCCGATGACATTGTAATTCTGTCAGAGACAGTAAATGACTTGCAAGAGCAGCTGAACGGAATGGACAGTGTCTTGAAAGGAGGGTATAAGATGAACATCAACAAAAGCAAAACTAGGATAATGGAATGTAGTCGAATTAAGTCGGGTGATACTGAGGGAATTAGATTAGGAAATGAGACACTTAAAGTAGTAAAGGAATTTTGGTATTTGGGGAGCAAAATAACTGATGATGGTCGAAGTAGAGACGGTACAAAATGTAGACTGGCAATGGCAAGGAAAGCGTTTCTGAAAAAGAAAAATTTGTTAACATCGAGTGTAGATTTAAACGTCAGGAAGTCGTTTCTGAATGTATTGGTATGGAGTGTAGCCATGTATGGAAGTGAAACATGGACGATAAATAGTTTAGACAAGAAGAGAATAGAAGCTTTCGAAATGTGGTGCTACAGAAGAATGCTGAAGATTAGATGGGTAGATCACATAACTAATGAGGAGGTATTGAATAGAATTGGGGAGAAGAGGAGTTTGTGGCACAACTTGACTAGAAGAAAGGATCGGTTGGTAGGACATGTTCTGAGGCATCGAGGGAACACCAATGTAGTAGTGGAGGGCAGCAGCGTTGAGGGTAAAAACCGTAGAGGGAGAGAAAGAGATGAATATACTAAGCAGATTCAGAAGGATGTAGGTTGCAGTAGGTACTAGGAGATGAAGAAGCTTGCATGGAGAGCTGCATCAAACCAGTCTCAGGACTGAAGACAACAACAATGTCTTACTAGGTGCATACAAAAGTTAATGCAGGCACTGGTTTGCCCGTAGTTATATTGTAATTACGAGTTTTACGCCCAAGTTGAAAAGAAATCATTTCTATGCTCACAGTCCTATTGTGCTAGTGACGTAACTGATCCATGGTAATTTCTCGTGACATATACGTTAATTGCTTATTTACAAGTACATCGTAGTAATATACAGGGTGAGGCAAAAAGATGTTAGCATTACATTGGTGCCTAATCACATGAATTTAGAAGGTAGGGATTTGATTGCAGTGTTTCAGTTGGACACACATATCACTCAGTGCACTTGTTAGGTGTGTCCATTGTTGACTGTAAGACTCACTGAGCCATTTGGGGAGGGACAGAAGCGGTGACCGCAGTGATGCGGTGCTTCGGGTCGTCCACGCTGGTAGGTTTGCTGGCATAGAATCGATCCTTGACCATGTCCCACAGCCAAAAATCGCATCGCGTCAGGTCGGGTGGAAGTCCTGGCGACGGGGCAGGATCACCTCTACCAATTCAATGCTAACCAGGTAATGCCGAACCACTTGACTGTAACGTGCAGGTGTGCCGTCTTGCTGAAAGTGGCCTCGCTGGAGAATGGTAAGTGGCGCGTTCTCCTTAATGAACGTGCTGAACATGGCAAGGTAATTCTCTCCCCTGACGATCTGTTCTTCAAGAAAAAAGGGTACAGGCACTCCACATTTGCTCACTGGTCACCAATCATTCACCTTGGTGGAATCCCGCTTGTGTTCTCGAAATTCCAGGTGCTTGGTCACCCATCACACAGCTGTGCCTGTTCACACGACCGCTGAGGTAGAACGTTCCTTCGTCACAAAACATGAACAGAATGTAAGGCTCCATGTGCACCATATCCAAGATAATTTGTGCAGCATTCACACGTGCTTGCTTGTCCGCGTTTGTGAACTGCTTCATAATCTGCAAGTGGTATGGCTTCTTTCCAAAATCATGGTGTAAAGCTCTAGCCACTGACCTTTGAAAATATTAGTCTCTAGAGAAAGTCTGCGCGAGGACTTGGTTGGCCTGGCTACCATCGATCCCTGCACGAGGATGATATTATCTTTAGTTGGGACACATCTCTTTCTACCACTGTTCCTTTCAATCGTTTTGAACGGACCCAGTCGTTACAAACTTCTAGAAAATCCTATCAATTTTCAGGTGCGATGGTGCACCACGTCTGGTTCAGGCCTTTTTCTTGTACGTTGCTTGTGGGGAGAAAGACCTACATCCAGGCAGCCATCTTTCCTCGTTTCTCAATGGAATATCGGGATACCATTGTTTAATCTGCGAAAAAAGAAAAAAGAGAACACCCATTTAATGTTAACATCTTTTTGTCTCACCTTGTGTATAATATACACATCAAAAAAGTTTTGCATCACGTCGGTTCCACGAATTCCGGAACCTGTACAGAAAATTGGAATAGAGATAAACATAAACATCATTTCCGCCCTTTTTATTGCTCATGAAAACCACACATTGCATGTTGCATCACCATACAGCGAGACCTTCAGAGGTGGTGGTTCAGATTGCTTTTCGCACCGGTACCTCTAATAGCCAGTACCACGTCCTCTTGCATTGATGCATGCCTGTATTCGTCGTGGCATACTATCCAGAAGTTCATCAAGGCACTATTGGTCCAGATTGTCCCATTCCTCAACGATGATTCAGCGTAGATCCCTCAGAGTGGTTGGTGGGTCGGGTCGTCCATAAACAGCCATTTTCAATCTATCCATGTTCGATAGGATTCATGTGTTGACCATTCAAGCGATGTCGTTATCCTGAAGGAAGTCATTCACAAGATGTGCACGATGGGGGCGCGAATTGCCGTCCATGAAGACGAATGCCTCACCAATATGCTGTCGATATGGTTGCACTATCGGAGGATGGCATTCAAGCGTGTACAGCCGTTACGGCGCCTTCCATGACCACCAGTGGCGTACGTCGGCCCCACATAATGCCACTCCAAAACAGCAGGGAACCTCCACCTTGCTGCATTTGCTGGACAGTGTGTCTAAGGCGTTCAGCCTGACCAGGTTGCCTCCAAACACGTCTCCGACGATTGCATGGTTGGAGGCATATGTGGCACCCATCGGTGAAGAGGACGTGATGCCAATCTTGATCGGTCCATTCGGCAAGTAGTTGGACCCATCTGTACTTCGCTGCACGGTGTCGTGGTTGCAATGATGGACCTTGCCATGGACGTCGGGGGTGAAGTTGCGCATCATGCAGTCTATTACGCACAGTTTGAGTCGTAACACGGCATCCTGTGGCTGCACGAAAAGCATTATTCAACATGGTGGGGTTGCTGTCAGGGTTCCTCCGAGGCATAATCCGTAGGTAGCTGTCATCCAATGTAGTAGTAGCCCTTGCGAGGCCTGAGCGAGGCATGTCATCGACAGTTCCTGCTTCTCTCTATCTTCTCCAAGTCCAGGTTTACAGCTTTGGGCGGGTTTAGTGACATCTCAGAACAATCAAGGGGACCTTGTTTGTGATACAATATCCACAGTCAAGATCTATCTTCAGGAGTTCTGGGAACCGGGTTGATGCAAAACTTTTTTGATGTGTGTATATACAATATATTGTGTTTAACAGATTCCTGTTCCTCGTTGTGGGTTGGGGTTTTTATATTAAAATACGCTATTTGTTGATTAATTGATGTATGTTGCACCTCGAGTGGAGAAAGTACTTAGCCACGTAAAGGGTTTCTGGCTGGGTGCCAGGATTATCTGAAAACCTACACTGTGACGAAATTTACAGTAACGACACCGTTATTTGCTGTCGCTTCCTTTATATTGGAACAGATCATTGAGCAACGTTATTGATTATTAAGTTCTTTCTGCTTGATTTTGTAGTTATTTTCTGCAACACTACTTTGAAATTGACACCTGTAAGTTTGCTCACTGCGTGACTTCGTCTTCTTCCTTCCATTACAGTGCGAACTCGGGCACAGAAATCAATCAGGATGGACATACATGTCTGTGTCTCTCATTCAATCTCACAAGCTCAGTTCGTTTCGATTGCTAGCGAACTATGAGCCACTGTGGCAGATATGTGTTCTGAATTTCACACCTTGTACATCTCCAGATCGTTCTCAAATTTAATCAGGTATTATACCTATTGAACTGCAGAAACACAATGTGTAAAATTTTGTTGTTTGCCGTCCTGCCTGGTGTTGCCGTTTTAATGGCAGCAGTGTTCCGTATCAAGGGAAAATTTGGAAAACCTATGGGACCAAACTTCTGAGGTCATCGGTCCATAAGCTTACACACTACTTAATCTAACTTAAACTAGCTTGCGCTAAGGACAACACACACACCCACGCCCGAGGGAGGACTCGGACCTCGGACGGCGGGAGCTGTGCAAACCGTGGCAAGGCGCACCAGACAGTGCGGCTATCCCGCACGGCCTGTTAAGGGTTCTGATACAGAGAAAGCTATTTACATATGCAGTCACAATGTACTTAATTCATTAGATAACAAATTAAAGGCTATTGGTACTTTCTGTGATCTTTCAAAAGCCTTGACTGTGTGAATCACAGCACTCTCTTAAGTAAATTAGAATGTCATGGTTTCACTGGCAGTGCTGCAAAATGGTTTGAGTCTTATCTAATTAATGGGAAGCAAAGGGTGTCGTTGCATAATACTGTGTTTTAAGCAGTCTGTCCTCATTTGATTGGAAATTAATTACATGTGGTGTTCGTCAAGGTTCCGTCTTAGGACCATTGCTTTTTCTTGTGGACATTGATGTCCTCTCGTCCGCTATTGCTAAGTTTGCTAAGTATGTTTTGCTAAGATGCTAAGTTTGTTTTGTTTGCAGATGATACAAACATTGCAATAAGTAGTAGGTCAAGTACCGATTTAGGAATGGCTGCTAATCAAATTTTCCCTGACATTAATAAATGGTTTAAAACTAATTCACTTTCATTAAACTTTGAATGAAGAGACCTGCTATATGCAGTTCAGAACATGTAACAGATTTCCTTCCAGCATGTGTATTACATATTAAAACATGCAGATTGAAGAGGTCAGTAGTGTCAAATTTCTGGGATTGCAATTCAATTGGGAAGGGTATGCCACAGAATTGCTGAAGCACCTAAACAAGTCTGTATTTGCAGTGAGAATGATGTCATGCAGGAAATGTAAATACAAAATCACTAGCATACTTTGCTAATTTTTATTCTATTATGTCATATGAGATCATATTCTGGGGTAACTCATCAAACCGAGCAAAAGTTTTTAACGTGCAAAAGCATGTAATAAGAATCATTTGAGGTGTAAATTCATGAACATCATGTAGAAACCTATTCAAGGAACTTTGATTTCTAACCACTGCTTTTCAGTATATTTATTTATTAATGAAATTTGTTGCAAGTAATATATCTCTAATCCAACCAATAGCTCAATACATAATATGAATCTAGGAATAAGTGCAATCTACATAATGGCCTAAAATCACTTACCTTGGTCCAAAAAGTGGTCTAGTATTTTCAATAAATTGCCAGCAACCATTACAAAATTGGTTCCAGATAAAGCACAATTTAAACAGAGTTGAAAGACTCTTTGACAGGCAACTCCTTCTACTCTATAGATGAATATCTTTGCAGGGACTGTTAGGCCAGCTTAAGTGAAAATGTCTGTTAGATTTCAGTTTTGATAGCACTTAGTCACAACAGTCAACATTAGGTATTTTGTGTGTCATTAATTTATTAAAAGTGCATAGCTATGTTTCATTCTGACAGTGTATTAACTCTGTAAATATTAGCAGTTCCAGTTTACTGTAATGTTTTCACCTATTTTGGAGATCTCATGACAAATGATCAGGATAGTGAGTATTATATTCAAATGTTTTAGGTTATACTTTCTGACAGAGATCCCAAAATTATGGAAGAACTATAGATGGGTGGAAAAAGACCTAGAGGGCGCCCAAGAACACGGTGGAAAAAGGGAGTGAGAACATCTGCGGGAAGGAGAGGTTTGACCTGGCAGCAAGTGGTGTAAGAAAAGTGGTGGGAGGACCGAGCCAAATGGAGAGGACTCGCCAGCACCCAGACCCGGCAGTAGCTGGAGTAGGATCCGGATACAACAACTTTCTGACATTTTGCACACCCACGACAATTCTCATTTTTGGGTCTATGGAGCGAAAACTGAATCTAATCTAATCTAATCTTAGTGTGATGCGCTAAATAACATGTCGTTCTTGCTATATACTATACGCAGTTGCAATCTCAGCGTTTTCATGTTTATTTCGCTAGTTCCTACGCCATCCTCAGCTTGGTGCTTTGAACCAATATCACTGACGTGGTTTTGCCGAATATTGTGTTTCCACGTCACATTATTAGATGTGTACATTGTTCATTTTTTTTTGTTTACTTTCTACGGAACTTATTTTTCGTAAATTGCCAGGAACTTTGACAACTGTTGGAGGAATATTGCACATGAAGTATTCACACGCACGAAATTGCAGTTCTGATGTCAAGAGCAACATCTGCAGATCAAGAAACATTCATTTTCGCTGAATTTTCTTGAGTTCTGACGTTAACATGATGGTAGAGATGTATGTGACTACATACTGAATGACCAATCTTTCGTAGTTTGAGATAATTATATATTGAACTTCACTAAAAGATATTATTTTGTAACTTTAGTGTGTTACTGTAGTCTTGCAACGCAGTCAAATTATCGTGAATTTAATCATTATGCGGGCTTACCACAAAACCCGTCTTCCCACAATAGTCGAAATTTCAAGGAATACTTTCAGAAATCACAGGCTGTAAACTACAGTTATTAAAATGTAGTAATTAATAATTGGGATGGGTAGTGTGATAGTCACACAAGACTAATTTCCCCACAGACTCGCAGTCCTAACGATCGGAAGCCCAGGCGAGGCTCAAAACGTCATTTTTTTTTTTTTTTCGAGTGGCTCACGAGCATATTGCTGTATACGCATCTCTAGAATTTTTTGGTGATAAATGTCGCGCAAATCGCATTTAAACGAACATTACGCTCTTTAATACTACTACACTACGGCCGCAGCCCTAAGATGATTCCACAAAATAAATACTAAATCCTTTCTAAAAATAAATTCTACTTTCAAACTGAGAACTGTTTTTCTTCACGCACGCATTTTAGCTTGTCTAATTCCTAGCACGTGCGCCTTACTTTCTCTGTATTTCGTTATAGCACAACTAACTGAAAGCTTGTAGTGCTGGTGTGCGAACAACGAACTATGTGCCGAGCTTTATGGAGCCGACGGTAACGACCTACAGTCAGTACACCTCCTGTGGTTACGATGTTCGCCGTTTCCACCAATTGAGAAAAGTACATCGTGTAAAGTACTTGACATTTCAGCAGCTTTTCTGTTTCTTCGTCGTTGCTGAATGGTAATCTTCAAGCATTATCCGTGTTACCACTATTACAGAAGATACATACCTTTAGTCTACAATACCTAAAGTTCTTGATGCAATAATTTACCAACAGCCGTATGTATTATAGAAATTTATTTTATTTTATGAACTTCTATGTGCTACCAGTTTCGGCATTACATTGATTCCATCTTCAAGCCCCTGTACAATGAGTAGACGAAATGTAGTACTATAAAATATTATAAAAAATATAGAACATACGTTAACAATTGACAGGCATCATGTTTATTATGTAAGTGGCTCAAAGAGATATATTGTATATCATTAAAACTATATTTAACATTAGGGAACATATGCTTCTGCCTATGTCATGCTGTTGTTAATAGTTTTCACTGTTTTACTCGAATAAAGCGTGATATATGAACATATGTATACGCTATTATTCATAAAACCGTAACACACAGTTGTAATTTATGAATTTATGAATAATAGCGTACACATATGTTCATATATCATGCTTTATTCGAGTAAAACAATGAAAAATGTATAAATACAACTGACTGGGCTGTGCATGCCTCACTGTTTATTCATAAAAATATTATATGGAAATATGTGAATGTTTTACTAAACAAGTGCTGTACGTTTTAAAACACTCCAGGTGTTCCTAACAATTCATACCCATGGAAGTAACACATTTTTATCAATGACGTGAGTAGTTTTGTTTACAAATTTATGTGTCATGTTGCATATTCTATGCATCAAACATATCGCAGTTACGCATAGTTAGTTGTTTTGGTCTCATTTCCACCGAAACAAATTTGTATTTTCTCTGTTAACTAACCTCATTCAGATATCATTTCAGAACTCGTTAATGTTAGGTGCGACACAATTCTTTTGCTGTTGGAAGTGTGTGGCCATATCGCTTAAATACAGGTTATGGTGAACTGACCGTTATTAAACAGAAGAACAATGGATTCAATGAAGGACTTGCTGTATTTACGTTTTTCGTACCATGACTCCGTTGGGAGAATGGGAAGCATTTAGGTGTTGATTTTCCTAGTTTTGTACCATTGTTGTAGTTATTTTGTCGTTACTCTCATGGACCGTCCATAATGATCTCGTCGTCGACAGAACATTACGCCCATAATCGTCCTACTCCCTCATGATCTTAAGAAATAAGTTCTTGAATGGAATCTTATCACGCTAGTGTAATCTCGTGGGTACTGTTGCTTTGGATGGGTGCACTATGAAAGTATTGGTGTTGTTTCGTAGTAAATTTAAAGTTAGCCAATAATTTGATAGGGTGAGTGCTCTTTTATCCTTTAAACGTTTGACATAATTGAAACATTCCGGTACTGCGACGAGCTTAGCTGCCAGGGCCGATATGTGTAATTATAAATTAAAGTCGCTCTCCTTCTTCGTAGGGGAGACCTGGAAGGAACCTATGTCCCACAGGGACTTCGTCACTAGTGTGTTTAGACAATCGTTGATGGGTACATTCACTCTACCAAAGGAAAAGGAAAACGGAAAGTATTTTGTGATTGTCTTTCTTGTATAGGAAGAGCGATTAATACACTGTTTTGTTTACTCATCGTATGCTTAGAGGTATATGTCCTTAAATTATATTTCCTCTGTAACGGATAGCATAATAGACTATAGGATGTAAATATAATGCCTTTCAATATATATATATATATATATATATATATATATATATATATATATATACACACTCCCTCCTGAAACTACACTTGTCATGCTTCTGGTGATCTTGTATTTTATTTGATACAATATTATACTTGTTGATATTACATGAAGGCTACCTTCATATTTGGCTTGACATCCCACAAACAAACAGTATGGTCCCTGAGATATTCTTTTTTTATTTCCAGAAACGTATAGTTTTATCTTTACAGAATCAATTTGTTATTTTTTGGCTGTAACATGGTCTTTAGCATTATCTGTATCTCAAAATATAATGTTTTTGATACTTCAATAACGCGAAATTTAAACGGATTAATTTATTAGGAAGTGAAGACTACAGAAACAAAACCCACAGTTTTCCAGATAAGAACATCGAACAACATACAGAGCCTTGCCTGTGAGATTATAACTGTGATAACGTACTTCATTTAAACAAATATTCCAGTTAACTAATATTATGCATGGGATCTTGCACCGCTGTAAAGCTACTAGGATAATACGCATCAAGGGGGACGGTGTGCTTGAATGAGATCTGGACACTTCAAGTGTAAAAATTCAGTCAGGATAATATTTCGTATATTTTGTGATATAGTGTCGAACCTTATTTGTCACAAATAACCTAAAATACAACCAAATACCATGTTCACATTTATGCGATTTTGATGTGTTAATTAATTAATGATTATGTTCAATTAATTTAGTAATTCTTACATTACTTGGATTGTATTTTATTTGTGCTGACTGTAAAAGAGCACAGAACTGTATCTTTGTACCGTACTTTAGCATCAAAATGTATATTTTTCTCCTATTTGAATTAAATAACATACTTGCTCTATGCCACGTTGGCATAATCAGAAGCTGGCTTAATCAGATGGTTATAAATTTCAGTTTCAACATTCTTCTAAGCTGATAAAGTGATCTGGGTATTTATTCGGCTCAAACTCCTTAATAAATTTTGTGGTGTTTAATATTATTCTGATATACGTCGATTTTGAAATCACTTTGCTCGGTGGAAACTTGGAACTGATTCCACACGCTTCCTGACAGTGTAGTGGGGCATTCAGTTTCCAGATATTGCGCAATAACAGCGGGAGTAACGTGTCATGTGCTACTAAGGTAAATGATTTCGGGTGGCCGACACTTCTTAGCTTTGCAGCCAACTCGGCACTTCGTGTAGGTACTAGCTGATGTAAACAGTGAATGAATGTCAGTCTTTCTTATTGCGGCGGCGACATATTTGTGTTAAAATGTGCACCCTGACAGGTCCCTTAATCGGGTAGGTAGGTTAGAAAATTTAAAAAGGGAAATGGATAGGTTAAAGTTAGATATAGTGAGAATTAGTGAAGTTCGGTGGCAGGAGGAACAGGACTTCTGGCCAGGTGCGTACAGGGTTATAAATACAAAATCAAATAGGGGTAATGCAGGAGTAGGTTTAATAATGAATAAAAAAAATCGGTGTACGGGTAAGCTAGTACAAACATCATAGTGAACGCATTATTGTGGCTAAGATAGATACGAAGCCCACACCTACTACAGTAGTACAAGTTTATATGCCAACTAGCTCTGCACATGACGAAGAAATTGATGAAATGTATGATGAGATAAAAGAAATTATTCAGGTAGTGAAGGGAGACGAAAATTTAATAGTCATGGGTGACTGGAATTCATCAGTAGGAAAAGGGACAGAAGGAAACATAGTAGGTGAATATGGATTGGAGGAGAGAAATGAAAGAGTAAGCCGTCTGGTAGAATTTTGCGCAGAGCATAACTTAATCATAGCTAATACACTCCTGGAAATGGAAAAAAGAACACATTGACACCGGTGTGTCAGACCCACCATACTTGCTCCGGACACTGCGAGAGGGCTGTACAAGCAATGATCACACGCACGGCACAGCGGACACACCAGGACCCGCGGTGTTGGCCGTCGAATGGCGCTAGCTGCGCAGCATTTGTGCACCGCCGCCGTCAGTGTCAGCCAGTTTGCCGTGGCATACGGAGCTCCATCGCAGTCTTTAACACTGGTAGCATGCCGCGACAGCGTGGACGTGAACCGTATGTGCAGCTGACGGACTTTGAGCGAGGGCGTATAGTGGGCATGCGGGAGACCGGGTGGACGTACCGCCGAATTGCTCAACACGTGGGGCGTGAGGTCTCCACAGTACATCGATGTTGTCGCCAGTGGTCGGCGGAAGGTGCACGTGCCCGTCGACCTGGGACCGGACCGCAGCGACGCACGGATGCACGCCAAGACCGTAGGATCCTACGCAGTGCCGTAGGGGACCGCACCGCCACTTCCCAGCAAATTAGGGACACTGTTGCTCCTGGGGTATCGGCGAGGACCATTCGCAACCGTCTCCATGAAGCTGGGCTACGGTCCCGCACACCGTTAGGCCGTCTTCCGCTCACGCCCCAACATCGTGCAGCCCGCCTCCAGTGGTGTCGCGACAGGCGTGAATGGAGGGAAGAATGGAGACGTGTCGTCTTCAGCGATGAGAGTCGCTTCTGCCTTGGTGCCAATGATGGTCGTATGCGTGTTTGGCGCCGTGCAGGTGAGCGCCACAATCAGGACTGCATACGACTGAGGCACACAGGGCCAACACCCGGCATCATGGTGTGGGGAGCGATCTCCTACACTGGCCGTACACCACTGGTGATCGTCGAGGGGACACTGAATAGTGCACGGTACATCCAAACCGTCATCGAACCCATCGTTCTACCATTCCTAGACCGGCAAGGGAATTTGCTGTTCCAACAGGACAATGCACGTCCGCATGTATCCCGTGCCACCCAACGTGCTCTAGAAGGTGTAAGTCAACTACCCTGGCCAGCAAGATCTCCGGATCTGTCCCCCATTGAGCATGTTTGGGACTGGATGAAGCGTCGTCTCACGCCGTCTGCACGTCCAGCACGAACGCTGGTCCAACTGAGGCGCCAGGTGGAAATGGCATGGCAAGCCGTTCCACAGGACTACATCCAGCATCTATACGATCGTCTCCATGGGAGAATAGCAGCCTGCATTGCTGCGAAAGGTGGATATACACTGTACTAGTGCCGACATTGTGCATGCTCTGTTGCCTGTGTCTATGTGCCTGTGGTTCTGTCAGTGTGATCATGTGAGGTATCTGACCCCAGGAATGTGTCAATAAAGTTTCCCCTTCCTGGGACAATGAATTCACGGTGTTCTTATTTCAATTTCCAGGAGTGTACTTGGTTTAACAATAATAAAAGAAGGCTGTATACATGGAAGAACCCTGGTGATACTAAAAGTTATCAGATAGATTATATAATGGTAAGACAGAGATTTAGGAACCAGGTTTTAAATTGTAAGACATTTCCAGGAGCAGATGTAGACTCTGACCACAATCTATTGGTTATGAACTGTAGATTAAAACTGAAGAAACTGCAAAAAGGTGGGAATTTAAGGAGATGGGACCTGGATACACTGAAAGAACCAGAGATTGTACAGAGTTTCAGGGAGAGCATAAGGGAACAATTGACAGGAATGGGGGAAAGAAATACAGTAGAAGAACAATGGGTAGCTCTGAGGGATGAAGTAGTGAAGGCAGCAGAGGATCGAGTAGGTAAAAAGACGAGGGCTAGTAGAAATCCTTGGGTAACAGAGGAAATATTGAATTTAATTGATGAAAGGAGAAAATATAAAAACGCAGTACATGAAGCAGGCAAAAAGGAATACAAACGTCTCAAAAATGATATTGACAGGAAGTGCAAAATGGCTAAGCAGGGATGGCTAGAGGACAAATGTAAGGATGTAGAGGCTTATCTCACTAGGGGTAAGATAGATACTGCCTACAGGAAAATTAAAGAGACCTTTGGAGAAAACAGAGCCATTTGCATGAATATCAAGAGCTTTGATGGAAACCCAGTTCTAAGCAAAGAAGGGAAAGCAGAAAGGTGGAAGGAGTATATAGAGGACCTATACAAGGGCGATGTACTTGAGGACAATATTATGGAAATGGAAGAGGATGTAGATGAAATGGGAGATATGATATTGCGTGAAGAGTTTGACAGAGCACTGAAAGACCTGATTCGAAACAAGGCCCCCGGAGTAAACAACATTCCATTAGAACTACTGACAACCTTGGGAGAGCCAGTCCTGACAAACCTGTACCATCTGGTGAGCAAGATGTATGAGTCAGGCGAAATACACTCAGACTTCAAGAAGAATATAATTATCCTAATCCCAAAGAAAGCAGGTGTTAACAGATGTGAAAATTACCGAACTATCAGTTTAATAAGTCACAGCTGCAAAATACTAACGCGAATTATTTACAGACGAATGGAAAAACTGATAGAAGCCGACCTCGGGGATGATCAGTTTGGATTCCGTAGAAATATTGGAACACGTGAGGCAATACTGACCCTACGACTTATCTTAGAAGAAAGACTAAGGAAAGGCAAACCTACGTTTCTAGAATTGGAGATTTAGAGAAAGCTTTTGACAATGTTGATTGGAATACTCTCTTTCAAATTCAGAAGATGGTAGGGATAAAATACAGAGAGCGAAAGGCTATTTACAATTTGTACAGAAAACAGATGGCAGTTATAAGAGTCGAGGGACATGAAAGGGAAGCAGTGGTTGGGAAGGGTTTGAGACAGGGTTGTAGCCTCTCCAAGACGTTATTCAATCTGTATATTGAGCAAGCAGTAAAGGAAACAAAAGAAATGTTCGGAGTAGGTATTAAAATCCATGGAGAAGAAATAAAAACTTTGAGGTTCGCCGATGACATTGTAATTCTGTCAGAGACAGTAAAGGACTTGCAAGAGCAGTTGAACGGAATGGACAGTGTCTTGAAAGGAGGGTATAAGATGAACATCAACAAAAGCAAAACTAGGATAATGGAATGTAGTCGAATTAAGTCGGGTGATGCTGAGGGAATTAGATTAGGAAATGAGACTCTTAAAGTAGTAAAGGAGTTTTGCTATTTAGGGAGTAAAATAACTGATGATGGTCGAAGTAGAGAGGATATAAAATGTAGACTGGCAATGGCAAGGAAAGCGTTTCTTAAGAAGAGAAATTTGCTAACATCGAGTATTGATTTAAGTGTCAGGAAGTCGTTTCTGAAAGTATTTGTATGGAGTGTAGCCATGTATGGAAGTGAAACGTGGACGATAAATAGCTTAGACAAGAAGAGAATAGAAGCTTTCAAAATGTGGTGCTACAGAAGAATGTTGAAGATTAGATGGGTAGATCATATAACTAATGAGGAGGTATTGAATAGAATTGGGGAGAAGAGAAATTTGTGGCACAACTTGACTAGAAGATGGGATCGGTTGGTAGGGCATATTCCGAGGCATCAAGGGATCACCAATTTATTATTGAAGGGCAGCGTGGAGGGTAAAAATCGTAGAGGGAGACCAAGAGATGAATTCACTAAACAGATTCAGAAGGATGTAGGTTGCAGTAGGTACTGAGAGATGAAGAAGCTTGCACAGGATAGGGTAGCATGGAGAGCTGCATCAAACCAGTCTCAGGACTGAAGACCACAACAACAACAACTGACAAGAACAAAAATGCTAGACATAGAAGCTTCATTTAATTTCACGATCTCTTCAGAAGCCACTTTTCATCTTTTCGCATTACTCTGATGTCGAAGAAAAATATTCTCGGCCAGCCTGGTTAGCCGAGCGGTCTAACGCACGGCTTTCCGGAGTGGGAAGGAGCGCCTGGTCCACGGCACGAATCCTCCCGGCAGACTTGGGTCGAGGTCCGGTGAGTTGGCCAGTCTGTGGATGGTTTTTAGGCGGTTTTCCATCTGCCTCGGCGAATGCGGGCTGGTTCCCTTATTCCGCCTGAGCTACACTACGTCGGCGATTGCTGCCGCAAACAAGTTCTCCACGTACGCGCACACCACCATTACTCTACCACACAATATAGGGGTTATACTCGTCTGGTGTGAGACGTTCCCTGGGGGTACACCGGGGGCCGAACCGGAGGCGGAGGGGTGAAGTGGACTGCGGTAGTCGTCTTGGGGTTGTGGACCACTGCGGCTGTTGCGGGGACGGAGCCTCTCCGTCGTTTCTAGGTCCCTAGTTAACATACAATACAATACAAGATATTCTCAACGAATGTACATAGTTTCTTGAAGCTACAGTGCAGGAAAAAATTAGTGTTTCCTTTTATAAGTCTCCACTTCAATCGAATTATTGTTGCAACAGTGCATGTGGAGTACATGAAACGATAAGATTTACAGATCAATAGAACAGGCGGTTCTGAGGTATAAGGTATCGACCCATGCTGAAACACCCATATTAGTGCGTGGTGTCCTCCACGGGCGATAATGCAGGCTTTCAGTCTGGCATCCAGTCGATTGTACTGATGACAAATGCTGTCATGCGATACGTTATTCCACGCCTGCTCGATCTGTTCTCTTAGTTTCATAGGGAGTTGTTACTTGGCGAGTCGCGCAAGTCACTTCTCGTCACGTCACATTACACACGTGCTGCATTGGAGATAAGCCTGCCGACTGTGCTGGTCAGAGAAGTTGCTGCAAGTCTTGCAGAACATGTTGTGTTTAACGGGCAGTGTGTGGGCGAACATTACCCTGCTGAAACAAAACATCAAGTTTCTGTTGCAAGAACGACAAAACAACGGGTCTAACAACATTTTGCACGTACCGAGCGCCGGTTAACTAAGGTGAACGAGAGTTGTAGCCATCACACCCCACAACATAAGACCTGAGGTGGGGCCACTCTTGGACGAATGCACTCAGAGAGACAGCGCTCACCAGATCTACGTCGTACGCGCAAGCGACCATTACTTGCGTGTAGGCAGAATCTGCTTTCATCGCTGAAGATCGCTGCCCGCCATTCCATCTTCCAAGCGATCCTCTGACGGCACCAGTCGAGCCGTGCACGTCGATGCTGCAGCGTGAGTGGAAGACGAGCCCAGGGCTGTCGCATTGCTCATAACCGGCTCGCAACAGTTCGTGTTGACACGCCTGGGCTCACAAGCTCTCTTATCTGTACTGTGGTAGCTGTACGACATGCCACTGACGCACTTGGAGCACGACGGTCCTGGCGGGCGATTGTGCTGCGAGGACATCTAGAAACTCGTCTACGGGTGTGACAATGTTCACATGAAGACTGACACCAGCGTCGTTGCACAGCTGACGCAACACGTCCAACTTTTGTGGCAATTCTTCAAAAGGACCATCCCGCCACTCGGAAGCCCCCAATTTGACCCCTTCCATACACGCTCATTTGACTATAGGAAACATGAGTGCGTCTTTGTGGCATGGCTGCTTCACACGTTTGCACCACATCGGGTCTTCTGGCTGTGCGCGTTCCCTATTAAAGGGTAGACACAGATGGCGCCCTCGTATCTATGTCACTGCGCTGTCTGTCCACGGACGATATTGAAACCATTACTAGTACATGTACGAGGGGCGTTCAGAAAGTAAGCTCCGATCGGTCGCGAAATGGAAACGACTATGAAAATCCGATAAAGCTTTGCACAGATGTGTTGGGTAGTGTCTCTAGTATAACCCCAGTTAGCATCACGTCGCTCTTCTCATTTCTGAGCTCGCAGTGAGTGCGTAAAGATGTCTAGAAAATAGTGTCTGCCGCCAAGTACGAGGGCCTGGTGAGAAATTTCGCCTGAAGCTATGCAGCTAACATTACATAACTGTCGTGCTGTTTCTTCTTCAAGACAATTCTCAGCCGCATTCTGCAGGGGCAATGAAGATGCTCCTGCATCGTTTTCAAATGGAAATGTTAGATTACCCACAATACAGTCCGCAATTGTCTCCCCCTGAGTTTCATCTCTGGTCACATGAACCGCTGTCTTTGAAGACAACATTTTGACACAGACAACGAGGTGTAGGCCAGCGTGGAGAATTGGCGGAAAGCACTGGCGGCTGCCTTCTATGATGAGGCTATTGAAAAGTTGGTACA
Source organism: Schistocerca nitens (assembly GCF_023898315.1). NCBI lineage: Eukaryota > Metazoa > Arthropoda > Insecta > Orthoptera > Acrididae > Schistocerca > Schistocerca nitens. Next base: position 480,567,023 of record NC_064614.1, on the reverse strand, counting down.
ACGCTATGACAAAGGTCTAAGTCAGAACGGCGACTACGTAGAGAAGTAGCTGAAAGGTGTAGCTAATTGTTACAAGTAAAACATTTCTGATGTTCACTGTGGTTTCAATTTGGCAATCAATCGGAGCTTACTTTCTGAACAGGCCTCGTAATATCCCAAAGTGGCATTCGCCGTCATTGTATCAAAATCGCTGTCGTCTTTCCCGCTGTAGTACTTTTTCCGGCTGTGTATTTGACAATAGCGATGTTGCTGGAGGCTGGAAAGGGAGCACTACCATCCTGTGGTGAACCGTCTGGTGAAAGTGTACGCTACGTGTGTGGATCGCAGTAACCTGTCGGCGTTACTCGTAATCGCTGCCGTACGCTGCGGCGAGCTTCTGCGCCTGTGACCGCTTGAGTAAGGTAAGTCAAGCATTCCTCGATTTTCATGTCACATGACAGCAATCTGCGAAAAGCCGCGGACTAGCGGTGTAACAAGGGGTAAGCTCTATCTTCACGTATAGAACTGCACGGAAATTGGCAAGAACCTCATTGACATTTAAAATAACTTCGCTCTAGACTACGCTTTTCTAGCTCGCAGTTCCATCATCTGGTCAAAAGAGAAACTAAGGCACCCATGTCGTCGTGGTCTACAGTCCAGAGACTGGTTTGATGCAGCTCTCCATGCTACTCTATCCTGCGCAAGCTTCTTCATCTCCCAGTACCTACTGCAACCTACATCCTTCTGAATCTGCTTAGTGTATTCATGTCTTGGTCTCCCTCTACGATTTTTACCCTCCACGCTGCCCTTCAATACTAAATTGGTGATCCCTTGATGCCTCGGAATATGCCCTACCAACCGATCCCATCTTCTAGTCAAGTTGTGCCACAAATTTCTCTTCTCCCCAATTCTATTCAATACCTCCTCATTAGTTATGTGATCTACCCATCTAATCTTCAGCATTCAACAACAAATCAAGCAATTTCAATGCAGTGTTAATAAAAGTTATTCACTCTTGAGAACTATGGAAATTTCTTAGTGATGAGAACCTCCAGAATGAAATGAGAAACATAAAACATATTGTTGCAGAAGAAGCTCAGTAGCACAGTGACCGTGGTGTAGTGGTTATGATACTAGACTTTTGTATGGAGGATTGTGAGTTCAATACTTACCTGAACCGTAAAATTTTAATTTCTATATTCGGTTCGAGTACATCCTAGAAGTATCCACAAATGTCAAGAATCACTGTACTGAAATGTTCTATAACTGTATACAGGGTGGTCCATTGATCGTAACCGGGCCAAATATCTCACGAAATAAGCATCAAACGAAAAAATTACAAAGAACGAAACTTGTCTAGCTTGAAGGGGGAAACCAGATAGCGCTATGGTTGGCCTGCTAGATGGCGCTGCCATAGGTCAAACGGATATCAACTGCGTTTTTTTAAATAGGAATCCCCATTTTTTATTACATATTCGTCTAGTACGTAAAGAAATATGAATGTTTCAGTTGGACCACTTTTTTCGCTTTGCGACAGATGGCGCTGTAATAGTCACAAACATATGGCTCACAATTTTAGACGAATAGTTGGTAACAGGTAGGTTTTTTAAATTAAGATACTGAACGTAGGTACGTTTGAACATTTTATTTCGATTGTTCCAATGTGATACATGTACCTTTGTGAACTTATCATTTCTGAGAACGCATGCTGTTACAGCGTGAATACTTTTAAATACCACATTAATGCAATAAATGCTCAAAATGATGTCCGTCAACCTCAATGCATTTGGCAATACGTGTAACGACATTCGTCTCAACAGCGAGTAGTTCACCTTCCCTAAGGTTCGCACATGCATTAACAATGCGTTGACGCGTGTTGTCAGGCGTTGTTGGTGAATCACGGTAGCAAATATCCTTCAACTTTCCCCACAGAAAGAAATACGGGGACGTCAGATCCGGTGAACGTGCGGGACATGGTATGGTGCTTCGACGACCAATCCACTTGTCATGAAATATGCTATTCAATACCGCTTCAACCTCACGCGAGCTATGTGCCGGACATCCATCATGTTGGAAGTACATCGCCTTTCTGTCATGCAGTGAAACATCTTGTAGTAACATCGGTAGAACATTATGTAGGAAATCAGCATACATTGCACCATGCAGATTGCCATCGATAAAATGGAGGCCAATTATCCTTCCTCCCATAATGCCGCACCATACATTAACCCGCCAAGTTCGCTGATGTTCCACTTGTCGCAGCCATCGTGGATTTTCCGTTGCCCAATAGTGCATATTGTGCCTGTTTACGTTACCGCTGTTGGTGAATGACGCTTCGTCGCTAAATAGAACGCGTGCAAAAAAATCTGTCATCGTCCCGTAATTTCATTTGTGCCCAGTGGCAGAACTGTACACGACGTTCAAAGTCGTCGCCATGCAATTCCTGGTGCATAGAAATATGGTACGGGTGCAATCGATGTTGATGTAGCATTCTCAACACCGACGTTTTTGAGATTCCCGATACTCGCGCAATTTGTCTGCTACTGATGTGCTGATTAGCCGCGACAGCAGGTAAAACACCTACTTGGGCATCATCATTGGTTGTAGGTCGTGGTTGACGTTTCACATGTGGCTGAACATTTCCCGTTTTCTTAAATAATGTAATTATCCGGCGAACGGTCCGCACACGTGGATGATGTCGTCCAGGATACCTAGCAGCATACATAGCACACGCCCGTTGGGCATTTTGATCACAATAGCCATACATCAACACGATATCGACCTTTTCGCAATTGGTAAACGGTGCATTTCAACATGGGTAATGTATCTCGAAGCAAATACCGTCCGCACTGGCGGAATGTGCGTGATACCATGTACTTATACGTTTGCAACTATTACAGCGGCATCTATCACAAAAATGTGGTCCAACTAAAACATTCATATTTCTTTACGTACTACACGAATATGTAATAAAAACGGGGGTTCCTATTTTTAAAAAAACGCAGTGATATCCGTTTGACCTATGGTAGTGCCATCTAGCGGGGCAACCATAGCGCCATCTGGTTTCCCCCTTCAAGCTAGACAAGTTTCGTTCTTTGTAGTTTTTCGTTTGATGCTTATTTCGTGAGATATTTGGCCCGGTCACTATCAATGGACTACCCTGTATAGTCATACGATCAAATAAATTAGCCCTACAACTTTATGCCTTCATTACACTGTGGCTCGATATTAAAACACATACAGAGTATTCGGAAATTTCCTTTACAAACTTGTAGAACTTTTAGAGGTGAATGAGTACATAATATTTTGATTAGGAACCCTTGTCTGGAAACGTACCGTTTCCATTCTGCGGCGGTTTCGGTTCAGATAAAGTGGTTCAAATGGCTCTGAGAACTATGGGACTTAACATCTGGGGTCATCAGTCCCCTAGACCTACAACTACTTAAACCTAACTAACCTAAGGACATCACACACATCCATGTCCGAGGCAGAATTCGAACCTGCGACCGTAGCAGCAGCGTGGCTCCGGACTGAAGCGCCTAGAACCGCTCGGCCACAACGGCCGACTCGGTTCAGATGTTTAACTCATCCACTTCTACTTGAGGAATTCAATTGGGCGTGACGCAGTACAATTGTCAGGTAATATTTCGAAAGGAAACGTAAGGAAACATCCATTTATCATTTAAGCACATTTATTTGTATTGACACTTAAACATTACCCGTTTACACTGTTCCAAAACAAAAACAAGCAGCATACTTCACGTACATTACAGTACTGTTGTATTGCAGCAGCGGCTCGATGTGGCGACCACCAACATTGTTAAAAACATTGTACCCATGAAGCACGTTCGGGTACACCCTCTACATCCCACCAGGTGTCTCTTTAGTTTGTAGTGCAGCGGCCAGAACTCGTACCAGCGGATCTTCCTGTCTCTACAGGAGTCTCGTAAATCAAACTTCGCATTCCACCCCACAAGAAGTAGTCCACAGGAGGTAAATACGGCAGTGCGGCTGTCACGCAGTTGGACCACCTCGGCCTATCCATCTTTCACCATAACGTCTGTTGAGATGCCCCGAACAGCACATGAGAATTGAAGTGCTGCACCATCATGCTGAAACCACGTTTCCTGAAGGACATTCACTGGCACACCTTCCAAGAACGAGTCAAATACGTTCTGTAGGAAGATCAAGTATGCAGGACCAGTTAGGCTGAGAGGAAGCAGAAGTGGAAGCCTTACACATCTGAAATGAAACCGCCATTGAACGGAAATGATACGTTTCCGAACATGGTCTCCTATTCATAATATTATATACTGATTCTCCTTTACAGCTCCTCGAAGTTTGTAACGGGAATTTCCGAACACTCTGTATAAGTGCCTTCTATTAGTATGATAAATACAAATAGACCTTTCAGTACTTATCTGTGAAAAGTAACTTTTCCTCGTTTCGACTTGTATCCACGGCAGCAAAAACTCGGCACCATTACTGTTGAAAATAAATAAATGTATGAAAACAGTACAAATGTCTCAAGTATCAAAGTTTCGATCTTAGTGCACTGTGTAGATGACAGTCATACCAACGTCACGTGACTATATTGGTTTGACATTGGCGACAGAACGCTATGCTCATTCCATGCATAAGTCGATAACAGCATAATTTTGCGCGAGAGTGAAAACTGACAAGGAGATCATGATACATGTTACTCAAGGATTCTGACGAGATTCAGGCTTGCTGCAGACAGACCTGTCCTGAGTACCTGGCTAGCAGCAGCTCTTCAGCGCGACGGCCCCTAGTTTCCGAGAAAAATCGATGTTGAAGTTTCATGCGTTCTACTATATCTCTCAAGTAAGTTATGTTTCGACCAATCGAAAGTAGCGAAGCGGCTGAGGTTCACAGATATCACGATGATAGTTAAGCCCGAGTAATTTTTTTATTATTTCTTTGTACAGAATATAGTTAAATGTACATGCCATGCAAAGTTATTCAAAAATATTCATTTTCGCTATAATTTCATTAATAAATTAATCGTTACACCAAACTTTCTTCAAATGTGTATTCCGTTTGCACAGAACAGATTACAGAATCGTATTACTCGCTATCCCTTCCATCTCGTGCTATGCTAGAACAAAATTCTTGATGATATTTGTCGGAGTAGCAACCGAAACACAAAGTCGCAGAACACACGCATATTTAATGAAAGCTAGTGCCTTGCTGGCACACAGATTTTAAAGAAGCGATATCGCGAAACTCAGTTCGGTTACATTCAAAAAGACTGTTCTTTCTTCTGTTAGCTTCTATGCGAAACATGCGTATTTGATCATTTATATTAAAGCAGGTTTACTAAACCGGTGCAGAATTAAAGAATCTATTTTTATGGAATCATTTAGCAAGTTTGAAGCATTTTGAATTTTTTTCTGAAAAGATTAGGCTGGTGGTAAAATTAAACATCACTGGGTCGGCAAAGTGGAGTACATTTGAGTAAGATAATTTTTACGGTGAAGATGCTTGCTTTTCTTTCATCTACAAATATTTGATCGTGAAGCGTCTGACAATCACCCCTCACCACGAATCAAGCGGACGGTATCCAAATATTTGACATTTTAACTATGAATCACAAACGGGATACACATATGAAGAAAGTTTGCTGTAATGAAATTATTACAGCGGAAATGACTATTTTCGAATAATCTTTATTGATCACATACACTATTTAATGATAATCTATACGATTAAATTGAAAAAGGTACTCAGTCTAGCTTTGAACCTTATCTGTCAGCTTGATATCCGTAAACCTGGACCGCTCCGTTGCATTCGATTGTCGCAACATGACTTGCGTAACAGGTATAGCAGCTACACGTAAAATTTCAACAATGAGTTTCTCGAAAATTAGGGACCACCACACGAAAAACCAGTAGCCAGGCACTCTGGACAGGCCCTCTATAACGTACCTAGGTCGCGTCAAAATCGGCGGTTGATAGGTTTCCCTGTTCCCTTGTGAGAGTCCCTGCTGCAGTCGCTAAAACAGAATAGGTAAATCAGTAAAGATAAACTGCTGAAACAGTGGCTAAACTTAATTACACAGAAACCAACCATCTGAGAAGTGAGAAAAGCAAGTCAAAGTTGATATTAGAAACGCAGTTACACTATAAATTGGTGCATTTGCCACATCTTGAAAACACGTTAACTGGACAACACACGAAATTAAAAGTTGATGCTGTATATAGTTGAGTTGCCTGCTCTTCATCTGTTTGTATGTTCCAACGTTCATGATTATCTACAGGTGCCTGTGTATACTGAAGCTGAACTGCTGAATGATCACTACTGAGTCGAACACATGGACGAAACATAGTGATAGTTTATCAAAGAAAGCGTGGGAAACAAGCAGCCCGCCGGCCGGATCCGTCTCGCGATTGGCTTCAATTCGGCCCGCGGAAGAAATTCGTAGGAGCGACGTGCTCTCATTGTTCCCCGCCTATGACGCATTCGGATATCCGCCTTTCTGTTGTTTGCATTTTCCCAATTTGTCTTTTGTATATTACAGCACAAATATGCTAAGTTTAACCCATTTAGACTTTTGAACTTCTTAAAATGAATAAAGATGGTTCAAATGGTTCAAATGGCTCTGAGCACTATGGGACTCAACTGCTGTGGTCATCAGTCCCCTAGAACTTAGAACTACTTAAACCTAACTAACCTAAGGACATCACACACATCCATGCCCGAGGCAGGATTCGAACCCGCGACCGTAGCAGTCGCACGGTTCCGGACTGCGCGCCTAGAACCGCGAGACCACCGCGGCCGGCAATGAATAAAGAAATGATGACTTAATGTGTTTAGTGTTACAGAAACAACCCATGCCTATCGATCAGTCACCCGAAGTATTTTTGGACAAATATTTAAATATACTTGCTAATAGTGTTTGTGGGCATCAACACATTAAATTTAAAAAAAAAATCTCTAATGACATGCCAGTGGCCAAAAATGGGAAAGATACTCGTAATTGCTTGTCTCATTGCCGTATTTTGTTTTTCTGTTTCTTCTCGTATTAACATAGTTAAATAATTCTGGCCCATTGTAAACGTATTAGAACACTCCAACTGTTGAAACTGAACGTAATTTATAATCAATTAGCTGCAAAAATGGTTCAAATGGCTCTGAGCACTATGGGACTTAACTTCTGAGGTCATCAGTCCCCTAAAACTACTTAAACCTAACTAAGGACATCACACACATCCATGTCCGAGGCAGGATTCGAACCTGCGACCGTAGCGGTCGCGCGGTTCCAGACTGTAGCGCCTAGAACCGCTCGACCACTCCGGCCGGCCAATTAGCTGCAACCAGTTGCTTTTATGCACGTTTATTTTTCCATGGTAAAGTTTCAAGATGCTTGGCACCCCATCTTCAGATGTTCATATTTATTTACATGTCATGAACATTGTGTCTCTACTAATACCGTTGCGTAGTTCTGCAATGGAAGTTTTTAAGACAACTATGGCACAACTTCGTGAGTAAAGAAACGATGTTAACGACTCGTAAATGATTGTAAATATGTGAAGATGGGGTGAACGTGAATGTAGCCGCAAAAATCATAGTTTCGAAGCATAATTTGTTTGTCGGGAAAGAGGTGCCATTCATATCGGTGCGTTGCCCCATAAACATTGTCACTATAGTTTCAACGTTATGCGCTAGGAGCGCTGCTGTCAGGCCACGTGGCGAACCGGCCAGCGAGTTTAAGTAAGTACCTGAACCAGCCCGCAGGTCATCAAAGGTTGCGCATGCCTGGCTTACGTACTGTCTGCTTGGATGAACAGCTGTGCAGTATCTCAGAAAATACAGTGTGTTTCACCAGGACCCTGACTGGATTCAAATGGTTCAAATGGCTCTGAGCACTATGGGACTCAACTGCTGTGGTCATCAGTCCCCTAGAACTTAGAACTACTTAAACCTAACTAACCTAAGGACATCACACACATCCATGCCCGAGGCAGGATTCGAACCTGCGACCGTAGCAGTCGCACGATTCCGGACTGCGCGCCCAGAACCGCGAGACCACCACGGCCGGCCCTGACTGGATTCATTTATCTCAAAATCATAGATTAGTAGTATGTGTCTTTGCGAGAGCATCAACGTATATTCTTTACTGTTAAAAGGATACCGGCCAGCGGATTAACGACGTGGCCCGCATGTGATTTTTGAGCAGATGAATACCAGGATGGTACCTATGTCCTGCTTCAGTTACACGATTCGCAAATACCTCAAAAACGTTCTTACACTTTGGCACGGGATAGTGGGACAACACTAGACGCAGACAGGCAGCGTACTACACAAATTCCGTCCCGAAGGGGCGGAGGGGTCTAATGGCGAGAGGAAGGGCACTCGACCATTCTCTACCACTAATACTGACAAATCAAAATGAACATACCTGGCCCTTAGAGGTACGGAGTAAGGGCAGGAAAAAGAGGGCAATAATCATATCTGCTTGACTGCCATTATTCAAATATCGATCAAAAGAGAGTCCAGTAAGTTGCCTCCTTCGTGGGTTGCACTGCAATTCCTGAGTATTCGTCCAATGAATGTTTGTCATCTGCCTTTGCTACGATTAATTTTAGTGGTCGTCTCACTTTTAGTCGTACCGCATGCGCAGTCCCAGTTATTTAATGGACGCGACTACTTCTAGCGACTGTTCGACTATCGTACAGTCATACAGTAATAGTTCTTTCTGTCTATTTATGTTCATTATGTTGTATTCGTTTGTGTTGAGTGTCAACTGCCAACCCCTGCACTAAGCGTCGATGCTCTGCAGGTCTTTCTGCATTTCGCTATAATTTCGTAGCGCTTTGACTTTTCTATGCACAGCAGTACCATCCGCGAACAGCGTAAGGGTGCTTCCGGCGCTAGGTTATTTACTTACACTCTAAGGGAAAAAAAGACGCATCTAGAGGAAAATCATCGGAATGGAACGGAAATCTGTAGATGTGATGTACATGTACAGACTAACAAATGATTACAATTTCAGAAAAATTGGATGAGTTATTCAAGAAAAAGAGCTTCACAAATTGTGCAAATCAGTAGCGCTATGGTCTGCCTCTGATCTTATGCAAGCAGTTATTCGCATTGGCATTGACTGACAGAGTTGTTGGGTGTCCTGCTGAGGGATAACGTGCAAAATTCTGTGCAGTTGGCGCCTTAGATGGTAGAAATCCCGAGGAGGTTGGAGGGCCTTGCTCACAATACTCCAAGCGTTCTCAGTTGAGAAGACATCCGGCGACCTTGCTGACCAAGGTAGGGTTTGGCAAGCACGAACACTAGCTGTTGGAACTCTAGTCGTGTTTGGTGGGTATTATCTTGCTGAAATGTAAGCCCAAAATGGCAACAAAGCGGGACGTACTGCTCTGTTGTAAGTGCGTCGCCGATGCCAACCATAACGGTTCTGCTATAAAAGAAAACGCACCCGATACCAACACAACTACATCTACATCTACGTGATTACTCTGCTATTCACAATAAAGTGCCTGGCAGAGGGTTCAATGAACCACCTTCAAGCTGTGTCTCTACCGTTCCACTCTCGAACGGCACGCGGGAAAAACGAGCACTTAAATTTTTCTGTGCGAGCATTGATTTCTCTTGTTTTATCGTGATGATCATTTCTCCCTATGTAGGTGGGTGCCAACAGAATGTTTTCGTAATCGGAAGAGGAAACTGGTGATTGAAATTTCATGAGAAGATCCGGTCGCAACGAAAAACGCCTTTGTTTTAATTATTGCCAATCCAATTCACGTATCATGTCTGTCACACTGTCTCCCCTATTTTGCGATAATATGAAACGAGCTGCCCTTTTTTGTACTTTTTCGATGTCATCCGTCAGTCCCACCTGATGCGGATCCCTCACCGCACAGCAATAATCCAGAATAGGGCGGACAAGCGTGGTGTAAGCAGTCTCTTTGGTAGACCTGTTGCACCTTCTAAGTGTTCTGCCAATGAATCGCAGTCTTTGCTTTGCTCTACCTACAATATTATCTATGTGATCGTTCCAATTTAGGTTACTTGTAATCGTAATCCCTAAGTATTTGTTTGAATCTACAGCCTTCAGATTTGTGTGACTTATCGCGTAATCGAAATTTAGCTGATTTCTTTTAGTACTCATGTTAATAACATCACACTTTTCCTTATTCAGGGTCAACTGCCACTTTTCGCACCATACAGATATCTTATCTAAATCATTTTGCAAGTCGTTTTGATCATCTGATGACTTTACAAGACGGTAAATGACAGCATCATCTGAAAACAATCTAAGACAGCTACTCAGATTGTCTCCTACGGCGTTAATATAGATCAGGAACAATAAAGGGCCTATAACACTTCCTTGGGAAACGCCGGATATTACTTCTGTTTTCGTCGATGACTTTCCGTTTATTACTACGAACTGTCACCTTTCTGACAGGAAATCACGAATCCAGTCGCACAACTGAGGCGATACTCTGTAGGCACGCAGTTTGGTTAGAAAACGCTTGTGAGGAACGGTGTCGAAATCTTTCTGGAAATCCAAACATATGGAATCAATTTGACATTCCGAGTCGATAGCACTTATTACTTCACGAGTATAAAGAGCTAGTTGTGTTTCACAAGAACGATATTTTCTGAAACCGTGCTGTTTATGTGTCAATAAACCGTTTTCTTCGAGGTACTTCATAATGTTCGAATACAGTGTATGTTCCAAAACGCTACTGCAAATCGACGTTCGTGATATATGCCTGTAAATCAGCGGATTACTCCTACTTCCATTTTTGGGTATTGGTGTGGCTTGAGCAATTTTCCAGTCTTTAGCTACGGATCTTGCTGTGAGCGAGTGGTTGTATATAATTGCTAAACATGGAGCTACTTTATCAGCATACTCTGAAGGGAACCTGATTGTTATACCATCTGGACCGGAGGCCTTGGCTTAAGGGATTTAAGCTGCTTCGTTACTCCGAGGATATCTACTTCTATGTTTCTCTTCTTGCCAGTTGTCGATTCGTATGGTAGTTGGTATCCCACAATTGTCTGGGGAGTCATCAGAGACGTCTTGACTGCTCATCGGGGTTCATTTCGAAGCGGGACTCATCACTAAAGACAATTCTATTCAAGTCAATTATATTCCTTGTCGATGTCGTGTCTGGACACGCCCCAGACAATGGTGGGATACCAAACTGACTGTGGCCTGGCACGTATCCCGATATCCGGGAGTGATGCTCTGGGATCCCACTCCATTACATAGCAAGACGTCTTTGGTTGTCATCCGCGTCACCCTTACAGCATAGCGCCACCTCCACGACATTCTACGCCCCGTTTTGTTCCCCTTTGTGGTAAGTCTTCTGGGTTTACATTTCAGCAAAATAATGCCTGCCTGGACACGACGAGGGTTCCTACAGCTTGTCTCCGCGCTTGCCAAACCATACGTTAGTCAGAAACGTCGTCAGATCTCTCGCCAATTGAGAACCTGAGGAATGTTATGGGCAGAGTCCTCCAACCACCTTCGGATTTTGACTATCTTAGGCGCCAGTTGTACAGAATTTGACACGATATTTCCCAGGAGGATATTCAACAACTCTATCAATCAGTACCAAGCCAAATAATCGCTTGCTTAAGGGCCAGATGTGGACCAAAGCGTCGTTTACTACCTCAAATTGTGAAGCTGTTTCTCTTGAATAAATCATCCAGTTTTCCTGAAATTGTCTTCATTTGTTTGTCTGTACATGTACATTACATCCACCAACTTCCGCTCATCGGATAATTTCTTCGTGGTGCATCCTCTTTTTTTTTTAATTTATTTTTTAGTGTGTACAGGGTGGTCCATTGATTGAGACCGGGCCAAATATCTCACGAAATAAGCGTCAAACGAAAAAACTACAAAGAACGAAACTTGTCTAGCTTGAAGAGGGAAACCAGATGGCGCTATGGTTGGCCCGCTAGATGGCGCTGCCATCGGTCAAACCGATATCAACTGAGTTTCTTTTTTAAATAGGGACCCTCATTTTTTATTACATATTCGTGTAGTACGTAAACAAATACGAATATTTTAGTTGGACCACTTTTTTCGCATTGTGATAGATGGCGCTGTAATAGTCACAAACATATGGCTCACAATTTTACACGAACAGTTGGTAACAAGTAGGTTTTTTAAATTAAAATACAGAACGTAGGTACGTTTGAACATTTTATTTCGGCTGTCCTAATGTGATACGTATACCTTTGTGAACTTATCATTTCTGAGAACGTATGCTGTTACAGCGTGATTACCTGTAAATACCACATTAATGCAATAAATGCTCAAAATGATGTCCGTCAACCTCAATGCATTTGGCAATAAGTGTAACGACATTCCTCTCAACAGCGAGTACACCGCCTTCCGTAATGTTCGGACATGACAATGCGCTGACGCATGTTGTCAGGCGATGTCGGTGGATCACAATAGAAATATCCTTCAACTTTCCCCCCACAGAAAGAAATCCGGAGACGTCACGTCCGCTGAACGTGCGGGTGATGGTATGGTGCTTCGACGACCAATCCACCTGTCATCAAATATGCTATTCAATACCGCTTCAACTGCACCCGAGCTATGTGCCGGACATCCATCATGTTGGAAGTACATCGTCAGTCTGTCATGCAGTGAAACATCTTGTAGTAACATCGGTAGAACATTACGTAGGAAATCAGAATATATTGCAGTATTTAGACTGCCATCGATAAAATGGGGGCCAATTATCCTTCCTCCCATAATGCCGCACCATACATTAACCCACTCGCGTTTGTACGTTTGTGACTATTACAGAGCCATATATCACAAAGCGAAAAAAGTGGTCCAACTAAAACATTCATATTTCTTTACGTACTACACGAATTGTAATAAAAAATGGGGGTTCCTATTTTTTTAAAAAAGCAGTTGATATCCGTTTGACCGATGGCAGCGCCATCTAGCGGGCCAACCATAGCGCCATCTGGCTTCCACCTTCAAGCTAGACGAGTTTCGTTCTTTGTAGTTTTTTCGTTTGATGCTTATTTCGTGAGATATTAGGCCCGGTCACTATCAATGGAGCACCCTGTATTGTGGACAGCAGTCGTCCTTTCTACTCCGGTCTGTTGTTGTCGATGATGACGGTGACAAGCACCCGGAAACCTGAACGTCTGTCAGCGCCCGGTTATCGACAGATTATACATTGGATCCAAATCTCGTCCTCAGGTTTGATCACGAAAGTACTTAATAAGAGCGATGGTGTAAAACACGCGGACTGTGGAGCAACCGCGCAGCGAGTTAACGTAGCTGCGAATTGCTCGGCGGGCGAGTGGAGAGAGTGGAGTGGGGCGGATGCGGTGAACGGATTGCGGGCAGCCGGTGCTCGCACTTGCACTTGATCGTCGCGCCGCGCTGCGGCGGAGGCGGAGAGAACGGCGAACGGCGAGGCGCGGTCCGCCACGGTCACTGCGCTCGCCGCGGCTCGCCGGAGCACGTGCAGCGAAGGCAGGCAGGCAGGCCCCAGCGTCAGTCCTCTCGAGCAAGATGCCTTTGCAATACACACAAACACAAGGTGCAATTTCTGGCACCCCAGTTAGTCGCGCCGTTAACCCACCTATTCAATGAATGTCTCAGACAAGGAAGGTTTCCCACGAGGTGGAAAACCGCGAATGTGATAATAATTAAAAAAGGACAGGAAAAAGATCCAACCGAGGTTAAATCCTACAGGCCAATCTGCCTATTGGACCTGTTCGGGAAGCTCCTAGAGAAACTGTTGGCTGACAGATTGACGGCTCATCGGGTACTGTGGGGGATGAGCAGCAGGCAGTTCGGCTTCAGGCCGGGGCGGTCGGCATCTGATGCCATCGCTCTGGCGGCCGAGGTCTGTGGCTCGACCCCGCAAAAGTACGTCGTCGGCATCATGGTGGATATCAGTGGCGCCTTTGACAACCTGTGGTGGCCTTCGCTCTTCTCCTGCTTGCGGGAGAAAGAGTGTCCAGGGCCGCTTTATGGGTGTCTGAGGAGCTATTGTAAAGACAGGAAGGTCTGGCTATCATCCCCTAGCGGGAGAATTGGAAAAGTAATCACAAAGGGGTGTCCCCAGGGCTCTGTTTTGGGTCCCCTGTTCTGGGATATCCAAATGGAACCACTATTAGATGAACTACAACAAAGTGAGGAGGTGCTAGAGGTGATAGCCTACGCAGACGACCTCCTTCTGCTGGTCGGCGGCCGAAGCCGAGAAGACATCGAACCAAAGATTGCAAGGGCCATTGAAAAACTGCACCAATGGTGCCTTAACACAAAAATGAAAATATCTCCTACCAAATCCACATATCTACTGTTAAAAGGTCAGCTTATTAGGAATCCCACAGTTAGAATTGATGGCTCGCCAGTTCTTCGGCGACGAGAGGCGCGATATCTGGGAGTTGTAATTGACGAGAGATGGAACTTCGGAAAACACATAGAAGCCGTAACTCAGAGAGCCCTCCAGTTACTAAATAATCTCATTTCCATTGGACACAAACGATTTCATCTTCCCCCTCACCTCATTAAACTCTATCATAACAGCATTTTAACCTCAGTAGTGGGTTACGGCTCGGGAGTCTGGGCGCACAGGCTCACGCGGGTCGTGCCCGCCATGATAGTGAGAAGAGTCCAAAGAAATATGATTTTAAGATCAGTGGGGGCCTACAGGACATCACCGGGGGGAGCTCTGTTAGTCATAATGGGGCTCTGCCCGTTGGACATTAAAATACGTGAGCAAGCGGCATGGTACTGGGCAAAGAAAGGGAATGGAGAAAAAATAATAGATATTATGGGTGTGAGGGTAGAGGACAAGAGGGAAATAAGAAACCGAGGGGAGGAATTGTGGCAGAAGAACTGGGAGGAAGACGAAACGGGGAGAAGAACATTCCGATTTCTACCTGATGTTAAAGAACGCGGGACTATGCAATATTTTGAACCCTCACGTGGACTCATTCACTTTCTCACTGGTCATGGACCCTATCCGACATATCTATGTCGGTTCGGGAAAAGGGCAACCCCCGAGTGTGACTGTGGCGCGGCGGAGGGAACTCCTGATCATGTGATTTTCGAGTGCCCTCTCTTCAACGACGTGGCGACTGCACTCAGAGACAGACTACCGCACAATGAGACATACAATCTACTAAGACAGGAAGACACTTTCCGTATCTTGAATGCTCTGGCGGAAGAGGTATCGCGAAAGGTCTTAATAGAATACTTGAGGGATCAAGAAGAATAGATATAGAACTCTCAACCAACCGATTATGACCTGGTCCCAGTCCCATACCGCCTGTGCGTGGAATGGCCGACTCCCTTCAGTTGGAAACCGCCATGCATAGGATCAGGGGGATGGGATCTTTTGCACCGATCACGACAAAGCACCGATTATGACGTAGGGTAAGCTAGTTGTAGTAGGACGTAATTAGAATACTAACATAGGAAGCTGCAGCGATTACTAACCTTGGCCGGCCCGGTGCCAGGGGCATGCTCCCCGGGGTTAGCTCGAGGAGCCTGGCCACTCCAAGTAGGTTTATATAATTGCTGGCACACCTGTGACGCTGCAGTTAGTAGTTAATTCTAGGTTAGAAGTAGGTAATAATCAAACTGCCCATTGTTGTTGTAGGAGACTAACACACCTTAGGAATTAAATAGTAGCTCACTAACAAAAATTGTAATCTAAGCTGCAAAAATTTTTCAATCTATGTAACAATAAAAGGCCCACTAATCATGTAAGGAAGTGGGTCACATATGTATAATTACTATTGTATTATTGATATGTCAATAAAGATTTTTTTTTTTTTTAAAACACAAGCATATACTCTGCCTCACAAAAAATGAAGCATCCAGAAGGGAGCGAGGGAACTGAGTGAAGCTACGCGGGTTGAGTCAGGATGTGATATTTATACACTATGTGATCAAAAGTATCCGGACACCCCCAAAAACATACTTTTTTCTTATTAGGTACGTTGTGCTGCCACCTACTGCCAGGTACTCCATATCACCGACCTCATTAGTCGTTAGACTTCGTGATAGAGCAGTATAGAGCGCTCCGCGGAACTCACTGACTTTGAACGTGTTCAGATTATTGGGTGTCACTTGTGTCATACGTCTGTATGCGAGATTTCCACACTCCTAAACATCCCTAGGTCCACTGTTTCCGATATGAAAGTGAAGTGGATACGTGACACGTACAGCGCAAAAACGTATAAGCCGACCTCGTCTGTTGTCTGACAGAGACCGCCGACACTTTCTGAAGAGGGTCGTAATGTGAAATAGGCACACATCTATCCAGACCATCACAAAGGAATTCTAAACTGCATCGAGATCCACTGCAAGTACAATGACAGTTAGGTGGGACGTGAGAAAACTTTGATTTCATGGTCGAGCGGCTCCTCATAAGCCACACATCACGCCGGTAAATGCCAAACGACGCCTCGCTTGGTGTAAGGAGCGTAAACACTGGACGATTGAAGAATGGAAAAACGTTGTGTGGAGTGACGAATCACAGTACACAATGTGGCGCTCCGATGACAAGGTGTGAAATGGCGAATGTCCGGTGAACGTCATCTGCCAGCATGTGTAGTGCTAACAGTAATATTCGGAGACAGTGGTGCTATGGTGTGGTCGTGTTTTTCACGGAGGGGGCATGCACCCCTCGTTGCCTTGCGGGGCATTATCACAGAACAGGCCTACATTGACGTTTTAAGCACCTTGTTGCTTCCCACTGTTGAAGAGCAATTCGGGGATGGCGATTGCATGTTTCAGGCACGATCGAGCACCTGTTCATAATGCATGACCTGTGGCGGAGTGGTTACACGACAATAACATCCCTGTAATGGACTGGCCTGCACAGAGTCCTGACCTGAATCCTACAGAACACCTCTGGGATGTTTTGGAACGCCGACTTCGTTCCAGGCCTCACCGACCGACATCGATACCTCTCCTCAGTACCGCACTCCTTGGAGATTGGGCTGCCATTCGCCAAGAAACCTTCCCGCACCTGACTGAATGTATTTTTGCGGGAGTGGAAGCTGTCATCAAGGCTAAGGGTGGGCCAACACCATACTGAACTCGAGCATTATCGATGGAGGGCGCCACGAACTTGTAAGTCATTATCAGCCAGGTTTCCGGATACTTTTGATCAAATAGCGTATGATTAAAAAATCGCGGCAAATTTACAAGGAACTTTGCAGCATGAGTCCACTTATCAGTACGTTTTTGCAACCTCTTTGACAAGGGTTAATGCACTGATTAGATTAGGAAGAATGTCAAAAAGTAGTTGCATCCTCTTCTGATGCAAGTTGACTCACAACTGTGTAACAGTTGCTTAAAATCCTGAATACTGGCGCTGAGACGGAGTCGAGTTCCAAGATGGTCCCACATATTTACTATCGGTGACAGATCTGGTGTTCTAGCTGGCCCTGGAGGTACCTCAGCATCATGCAGTTCAGAGAGAGATGTGCCATGCGTGGACGAGCATTGTGTTGTCGCAAAGTGGAACCACGATTCTGTCGCATGAGAGGCAGCACATGAGGACGCAGGACGTCTGCGACGTACCGTTGTGGCGTTAAAGTCCCGTCAGTCACTACTAGCCATTACCCGAGTTTATGCTCGAATGCTGCCAACACAATGACGCAAGGAGTAACACCACCGTGCCGGCCGGGGTGACCGAACGGTTCTAGCCGCTTCAGCCCGGAACCGCGCTGCTGCTACGGTCGCAGGTTCGAATCCTGCCTCGGGCATGGATGCGTGTGATGTCCTTAGGTTAGTTAGGTTTAAGTAGTTCTAAGTTCTAGGGGACTGATCACCTCAGAAGTTAAGTCCCATAGTGCTCAGAGCCATTTGAACCATTTTGAACACCGCCGTACCTCTCCAAAATATTGGAGAAATGGGACCCCGCTCCAGACTGGCGCCATACTCTCGTATGATGCTCCTCCAGCGCAGAGCAGAACCGCGATTTCCCACCAACACAATGCGGCGCCATTCACTAGCAGTTCACGGTTCCCTGCCATGGTACCACTCCTAATGCAGACTCCTAATGACAGCCTACGTAGTTGGCTAGTCCGGTTGCTGTTAATCTCCGAGCAACTGTGCGGGATCTCACAGAATGTTGCAGAAAGTTCATTACTCCTTCTCCGACGGCAGGCGCAGTTCTGTATATTGAACAAGCAATAAAAGAAACCAAAGGAAAATTTGGAATAGGAATTAAAATTTGCCGATGACGTTGTAATAGTGTCAGAAACAGCAAAGGACTTGGAAAAGCAGCTGAACGGATGGTGTCTTGAACGGAAAATATGAGACGAACATCAACAAAAGCAAAACAACGATAATGGATTGTAGTCGAACCAGGGGATGATGGAATTAGATTAGGAAGCGACACACTTAAAGTAGTAGGCGAGTTTTGCTGTTTGGGCAGCGAAATAACTGATGATGGCTGAAGCATAGAGGATGTAAAATGTAGACCGGCAGTGGAAAGAAAAGCACTTCTGAATAAGAGAAATTTGTTAATAGCGAATGTATATTTAAGCGTTAGGAAGTATTTTATGAAGGTATTTGTGTGGAGCGTTGCCATGTATGGAAGTGAAACATGGCGATAAACAGTTTAGACAAAAAGAGAATAGAAGCTTTCGAAATGAGGTGTTACAGAAGAATGTTGAAGATTAGATGGGTAGATCACATAACTAATGACGAGGTACTGAACAGGATTAGGGAGAAAAGGCATTTGTGGTACAACGTGACTAGAAGGAGAGGTCGATTGATGGGATACATTCTGAGACATCAAGGGCCGCTGTTGAAGTGTTGGAATGACGGTGCGTAAAAGACTCTCACAGCGTTTACCAGTGACGGTACCCGTAAAGGGACCCGCATGACCTATCTGCTCGAAAAAATATGGCCCTACGGTAGACGATGGCGGCAACGCGCACCCTACAGTTTCCTTTGCAGAATGAAGCAGTTTCGGTTGACGTTCTGGCAGATTTTCCGTTGCCCATATCATGTGTATTGGCATGTCCTTGGAGATGGAAATGGACTTCATCTGTCCACAGAATGTTCCATTGTCTTCTTCCATGCGAGCAATAAAGTATAGAGCAAACGTACGTCTTACTGTCAGGTCAGCATATAGCAGCTCCCGAACATGAGTAATTTTGTATAGGTAGCAGCGCAGTATGTTTCGTAGAATTTTATACACCGTCCTCACAGACATCTCGAAAGTTCAAGCAGTTCCCCGTGCACTGCATGTCTACACACCACTGCTCGAGCCCACATCTTCGACAGACGTTGGACCGTTTCACCCCCTCTGCCACAACGCATTTTAAAAGAACCTGGCTTTTCGAATTTCTTAATCATTTTCTTCAGACGTTTGTCAGACATCAGATCAACGCCATTTTTCATACCTTTGAGAGTTAGGAACTTCTGGCACTCAGTTGCCGTCCCTGTAAAAGAGGTTTACCACAGCGCGCTATCCTTCATCCAGATAGTAATGGCGAGCCTCTCAGAAACAAATTGAGGACCAGCCATGTACCTCACGCCTTTTATTTGTGTGTTCTGTCGCTACAGCACCATCTAGTGCTTTTTTTTAGAACGTTTTCCCTTTTTCAATAATATTCTGTTCAAATTTGACATCGTTCTGAGCAGTGGTTCTTTTTACAGAGTTTTGAAACTGGAATTTTTATTACAGTCATGCCATATTTCGTGATGAAGAAACTGCAAACCGCTTCCATAAGCTAAGGTCACTGCACCAAGAATTCAACACGAAGATCTGTACTAGTAAGACAAAAGTAATGGCAATTGGATGAGCTGTACATGTAAGATAAAAAAACTCCATTTATAACAGGATTATAGAACAAATAAAAAGATTGAAATACCTTGA
Organism: Schistocerca nitens; assembly: GCF_023898315.1. NCBI lineage: Eukaryota > Metazoa > Arthropoda > Insecta > Orthoptera > Acrididae > Schistocerca > Schistocerca nitens. Next base: position 480,547,164 of record NC_064614.1, on the reverse strand, counting down.
AAATCAAATAAGTTATCTAGAACATCAAGGTGAAAGTAAAAACAAACATACAAAATTCCAATATATAGGAAGGAAAGAACTAAAATTGAGTATTACAAAATTATGCGTTTTGCGCTCTACGACAGCGAGACCTGAATACTTACAAAACGACAGAGCAGTAGCAATGAGGCCTCTGAAATACATTTCTATATGTGAAAGGATGTGCAAAATTAAATAAAATTAAAATGTAGATATTAGAAAAGAGTAAAAACTTTAGTCAGTAAACGGTGTAACAGATGAACGTGGATTTGAATGGCAGGGCCTTGTGGGAAGAATGTCTGAGCAGCGATTACAATTACAAGCAATGTAGTATGTAACACATGGAAAAAAAGGTCTTGGAAGACCCAAGAAGAGATGTCATGAAAAAGACTGAGCCACGAAGACTGGACAGGCATCACGTCTAATTCCTGAAAATGAAGATGCTGCTGCTGCTGATTTTCAGATGATGGTACTACCCAGATTGTAGATACTTATCGAAAATCGCCATCAGCCGCTGTGAAAAACCTTTTTTACTGCTACCGGTGTCGATTACTGCAAATCATAATCATAATCAGGTAGTTTTTCAGTCAGATGATCTGTGTGGATAGGTTCAAGATGCCCAAAACGTCAAAAACGCAAGCGCGAGGCCGAACTTCAGGCAATCATAGAAGTACTACGAATCGAATCCAATCCAATTTCCAGTCTTCCCATCGGAGTCAGCTCTTCTTTAGAGAGGCAGGATCCAGGGTGAGGTAGCCGGTTCGGACAGCGATTGTAGCCTAACGACGACCCCGAAGCAAGCTCCGGATGGTGGAAATGCATAAGCATTTGGCGCCTGGCCCAGGAAGCCCAGTCGGAGGGAACTCGCTGCCCAGGACCCGTGCGCCGGCTCAACTCTCGGCGCCATCATACATTCGGCCTTGCCTCTTGTCGTGTGGTTGGCGTAGAAAAAAATGGTCTGTCGTGGCAGTGGGGTCCGCAGGCGCTTTGATCGCCGTCTGGTGGCCTGGCCGGAACGCTGGGCTGTCCGCCGAGTTCCGTCGTTCCGAGGCCCGCTGCATCTGCTCCGTGGGGGCTGAGCACGCGGCAACCCGAATGACGTAGGTGTGCGTGGTGCCGTCGGCGCCTGATGTTTAGGGCACCACGGCAAATCCTCGATCTGGCAGAAAACCCTAAGATATTTTAGGCTTACGTTGAATCAATAAATTGATCAAAGCCACGTGTCAGACACTCAGACAGCAATGGTATCGAAACGGACGATCTTAGAAATAAGGTCTAAATACTGATCTACTTTCCTAGCCAAAACTTTTACGCTGAGGAAGATCATATTGTGGTTCCTCCTTTAAACTGTCGCACGAACGTCAAAACGACATATCGATGTAAGCGACAGAAAAAACTGATATAGTTCACCAGAAGAAAAGCGACTTGACGTAATGGGTTATGATGGAATATGATTCTACATAGGTATGAGAAAAACTTTCTGATCTTTTAGCAGCAGTGAACTGCAGATCGCTGGAAGAGCAAAGCGTTCCCATGATTGCAAAAATTGCGCAAATCATTCCAGTCTTCAAGAAGAGTCGTCGAATAGCTGCACAAAACTAGAGGCCAATAAGTCTGGCGCCATTTTGTTGCAGAGAAATGGAAGATACGAGGCGTACTCGGAAAGTCAGGTCCGATTATGCGCGAAATAGAAGCCACTGTGAAAATCCGATGTAACTTTGCACGGATGTGTTGGGCAGTGTCTTTAGTGTGCCTGTCGATCGCCTCATGTCGCTCTTTTCAGTTCAGAGCGCAAAGTGATCACGTAGAAATGCCTAAAACAACAGTGTCTCCCCAAAGTATGTGGAGCTGGTGAGAGATTTTGCCTGAAGCTATGCAGCCCACATAACAATAAATGTCATGCGTTTCTTTCTTCAAGACAATTTTCAGCCATTCTGCCAGGGCAATGAAGACGCTCCTGCAGCGTTTTCCATGGGAAGTATTTGATCACCCACCATACAGCCCTTAACTGGCTCATTCGGTTGTTCACCTCTTCTCACATAAACCGCTGGCTATGAAGACAACATTTTGGCACAAACAACGAAAGGCAGACCAGCGTAGAGAATTGACGGAAAGCACAGGTGGCTGCTTTCTGTCACGAGGGTACTGCAGAGTTTGTACAACGCCCCGACAAAACGTCTAACTCGGAGCGGCGACTATTTAGAGAGGTAGCTGGAAGACGTAGCTAACTGTTCCGAATAAATTTTTTTTGATTTTCACTGTGTTTTTCATTTCGCGACCGATCGGACCTTACTTTCCGAACAGCCCTCGTATTTTATTCTTCAATATTATAAAATTTCTGAAGACCGAAAATCGCTCTAGGAGAGGTCTTCCATCTGTCGACGGCTTCGGAAAACAACAGTCGTTTGAAATCCAGCTCATTCTGTTCTTCCACGACACCGAGAAAGCGGCACATATCGGCTCTCCAAGCTGACGCACCGTCCGTCCCTTGACTTCCAAAAGGCGTTCGATTCAGTATCGCACAGTTTCTAGTAAACATAACACAGCATTTCATTCTAAACGCAAATAAATCTGCAGACGTAAGAGCAACTTCTGGTGAGCCCCAAGAGAGTGTTATAGGACTCTCACTTTTTCAATCGTGTGTAAATGACCTCCAGGATAACGTCGGAAGCTCCATGAGGCGTTTCGCGGATGACGTTGTTGTGCACAGAGAAGTCATAACGCTGGAAAATTGTGGCAAAATTCAAGAGGATCGTCGCTTGGATCAGGGACTGGCAGCTGACCCTCGGCATAAACAAATGTAACGTATTACGAATGACAGACAGAGAGACCCATTATTTTATGATTATACAATTGCAGGACAAACACTGAGAGCAATCACGTCCATAAACTGTGTAGGAGTATGGGCGCAGAGCGATCTAAAGTGGAACGACCACATAAAACTAATCGCTGGTAAGGCAGATGCCAGATGGCAATTCATTGGAAGAGCCCTAAAGAAGCGTACCAGATCCGCAAAGGAGGTAACTAACAAAACCCTAGTTCGACGAATACTCGAATATTGCTCGTCAGTCTAGGACCCGTACCAGACGGGATTGATAGAGGAAACAGAGGACATCCAAAGAAGAGCAGCACGTTTCGTTACAGATTCATTTAATGAGCACGAAAGCGTCACGGAGACGCTCAGCTAACTCCAGTGGCGCTGTGCATCGCGCTCTGGTCTACGGTAAAAATGTCGAGAGCGTACGTTCCTAGAAGACACAACCAGTGTACTGCTTCCTCCTACGTACATATTGCTAAAAGACTATGAACGTAAAATCAGGGAGATTCGAGCTCACACGGAGGCTTACCAACAATCGTTCTTCTAACGAACCGTTCGCGACTGGGAAAGGAAAGGGGAAGTGAAAGTGATAGAGAAAGTACCCGTACCGCACACCATAGAGGTGGCTTGCGGAGTGTTCATGTGTATGTAGATATTAAGCTGTCGATATATGGACAATATAGATACATTTGACCGATATACTGGGCTCATGAATTTGCTACATAATGTTACATGTTACTAACTGTAAGTGATCACTGTTTTTCACGTCCCTGTCAAATGAACCAACAAAACGAAATTCATTATTTCTACTATCAATTTGATACAGCACTTAATAAAATTATACATCTTGTTAAATTCATAAAACGCACAGTAAATATCAGTGATTATTTGAGAGGAGCAAAAAAAAGATGAAACCTCGAAGTAGAAACTTTAAAAATGGTACTCAACATGAAAAATCGTTGGTACGCCACATTCTAATGCTAGACTGATTTTTGGCTTCGTCCATCGTTGTCATCAGATTTGTTTCTACGCCTAAATCTCTGCTACGAAGCTGGAAAGAGATAGAACCTATCATATTAAGAGCGCTTGACAGGAGAAACCAATTGCACAGCGAATACGGCTCTTACACTACATAATTGTTTCCACTGAATACATAATGACGAGTTGAACAAAACTCGCCTCCAAATATATCTGAAGAAAACACGTGACAGATGCACAGAAACGCCAAAAACAAATGTCAGAACTATAAGAAGCACCTGAACATGAATCCAATGAGTTTTCGACACACTGGGCAATGAAAAACATTTTGTGATATAGCAGCGTCAGTCACACTCTAGTCGTGAAGAAAATGAAATAAATACATAGCCCTACTCTCTAAAATTAGGCAGGCTGCTAGCTTGAAAGCTACTGTTCAGTAAGATTCGGACAGGAGGTTTAAGAACAGAGAGCACATTTATCTTCTCTGCCTCTGTTTCTGGTCCCAATGTTCAAAGTATACGTTTTTGGGAGTTATTACCCTCGTTACAAGTCTAGTTACAGCGCTACCAGACAAGGTATCAACATCGGAGCCAAAGACTGAAATGGTCGCAATAACAGATCCTTCAAATAAATTATCACATCTCAGGTGATTCCCACTGAACATATCGAAGAAAATGAAAACGTCCCTGTCCTGTGCTGCGTACCTTGACCCAGCAGAAATATACCTCTGCCCGTCACCAGCTGTTACCACAGAGCGAATCCTTTACAGCTTGTGAGAAAATCTCAGTAATGTCTACTTGACAATCTAGGTTTTAGCAACACGATAACAAAGTGTTGTTGCAAGCTATGTGTCAGCTGAAGGGCTATTTTCAAAGAGTAAAAAAATAAATGGATTGTGTAGCAAGCTCTTTACAACGTTACCTTTTTAATGCAGTCGCTCGAAAATATTGAAGGTGAGGATACTTCACTTATTTGCACAAATCGCTATTCCTCATTAAAACAAAAATTGTGTAGCTCTCACTTTTACAGAGAAAAATAGTCCTCCTGCAGCAACAAAAAAATTATTTTTCTCATTTTTATTTTTCTTACTAATGTTGTGGTATATACGCATTACTTACGACGTGTAACGACATACGAGGTGTGGCTAGAAAAAAACCGGACTAGTACTGGTGAAACAATAAAACGAATGCAATAAGGCTGAAAGTCGCGTGGCCTGTCACGTGACTCTCGCTCCGCCTACTGCTCGAGTTTCATCTGCCTCCTGCACTCAGTCTGCCCGTGGCGTCTGTTTTAAGTAGTTGACGTTTTGTCTGTGCGTCGGAAAATGTGGAGTGTACAGAAAGAACAGCGTGTTAACACCAAATTTTGTTTCAAACTAGGAAAATCTGCAAGTGAAACGTTTGTAATGTTACAACAAGTGTACGGCGATGATTGTTTATCGCGAACACAAGTGTTTGAGTGGTTTAAACGATTTAAAGATGGCCGCGAAGACACCAGTGATGACACTCGCACTGGCAGACCATTGTCAGCAAAAACTGATGCAAACATTGAAAAAATCGGTAAACTTGTTCGACAAGATCGCCGTTTAACAATCAGAGCAGTGTTTGAGTTAACAGGAGTTGACAAGGAAAGTGTCGAACAAGTTTACCGATTTTTTCAATGTTTGCATCAGTTTTTGCTGACAATGGTCTACCAGTGCGAGTGTCATCACTGGTGTCTTCGCGGCCATCTTTAAATCGTTTAAACCACTCAAACACTTGTGTTCGCGATAAGCAATCATCGCCGTACACTTGTTGTAACATTACAAACGTTTCACTTGCAGATTTTCCTAGTTTGAAACAAAATTTGATGTTAACACGCTGTTCTTTCTGTACACTCAACATTTTCCGACGCACAGACAAAACGTCAACTACTTAAAACAGACGCCACGGGCAGACTGAGTGCAGGAGGCAGATGAAACTCGAGCAGTAGGCGGAGCGAGAGTCACGTGACAGGCCACGCGACTTTCAGCCTTATTGCATTCGTTTTATTGTTTCACCAGTACTAGTCCGGTTTTTTTCTAGCCACACCTCGTATATTGCCACTCTTAAGATGTTTTGAAGACAAATGATCGTTCTCTTGTTGGTAGCAGTCAAGTGAAACACGTCCAGTAGAAAGTATTTTTAGATTTCAGTCACGTAATACAGAAAAAAATACTCGTTCTGTAACAGCTCTTGCGTAAGAAGGCCATTCAAACGAAAATATTATTGCTGCACTGATAACCGGATTTACTACTTCAAAGCAGCATCTTCAGACTGTAAATTATGCCAAGTAGCAAGACGCCATGCCAAAGTACCCACTTCCGTTCGTCGTACTGCAGTATGTTTCTAGCTTTTATTGAGTCATTGCTTACCTGACTTTGAAGATTATTTATTTATGTTTAATTTGTGGATTTGAGTGAAACACAACACGACTATTTTAGAAATGAATACAGATAAAAACTCTTCTGCAAAAGATGTTGACACTTGACAGTGTTCTTACTCCATGTGTTTTAACCTAATAAAAACAAAAACTAGTTGATATGTTCGCCAGCTTAGCGGCAGACTGAGACGTTCTCATTGTCCCCGCAGGTGCCACAACAGACGATGCATCGAGAAATGCGGTCACAGTGATAACTACAAGTTGCCATGCATTCGAGGAACGGCCGAACGTGAAGGCCGGCTGGCAGTGTGTCGCGGGAAGCGTGTGCAACGCGTGCGGTGCCGGAGTGCTGGCGTTCGTGCTTGCGCATGCGCGAAAGCGGCGCCGGGTGGCGGTCGCGTTGCACATCCACGCTTCCTGCGCTGCTGCAACCCGCACAGCCTCCCCCACCCTGCTACGCTTGCGTCATCCCCATGCGTGAAGCTCCTTGCTGGCCCCGGCACCGAAATCCTTCGGGCTCAGCGCCGTCCTGCACATGTGTCTAAAACTATACACACCAGGTCGCAGAAGATTTCCTCACCTCCGTGGTGTTCACTTTAAATGGATTACGGGTTTACTGATCAGAGAACATTTCGATCATCTCGGGGAAGCGTTCCAGACGGCCACACAGAAAAAAAACAGCGCGGCGACAACAGAACTCGCACTTACGCCGCTGCTAACTACACAGGCAGCGCTTCCATCGATCACAAAGTTGATGCCATACAGCATCACAGCTGTTTTTAGCCGTCCGCCTAGCTCCGGCCTGTTTAAGGAGCTCGTTGTCTGATATCGAACTGCTCTGATTTTCTAACTAACGTGACACAATCAAATGGGATTCTTCGCTTCATCTATCGATATATGTATGGATTCTCCAAGAGCGGACTTCCTGCCTAGATGACAACTTTGATCTGTGCTGATCTGGCTTTCTCTTAGTCTCATCGGATTTCCTTTATACTTTCCCTCTCTACAAAGTCCAAAGAAGATAGGCTATGGGAACTGTAGTTGTCAAAATTTTGAGAAATATCGATGACTAACCTTTCGTTAAATCGTCGCAGTGATTTCGACCCTGTGAAACATGGGAGTAATATATATATATGATTTCTAATATCTCACAAAAAAGTGATTCTCAACTGAAAAAAGTTGTTAATTTCAAATAGGATTTTCCAAGAAACAATTGTACTTACAAATAACTTTCCAAAAAGGGATTGTAATTAAAGCGTACAGATCCGTTTGTTTCATTTTGACAGTCTAGCAGCCATTGACAGCAGCACGTGAACAATAAATTCATTCCCGATGCAGGTAAAATCGGACCATTGGCCTTTGGGGCAACGGACATTCGCCTGACAGCTCTTGACTCCTTTTCAAGTCTTTTATGAAAGTATTAATAAATACGAAATATTGAGCGTTATTTCGATTCATTTGCAGTGTAATTTAGGGCAAAAATTTAAAATAAAAAGTACAGCGAGGTTTTCGACCCCTCGACCCTCGGATTGCCGTTCTCTACTCTTTGCGCTGCGCCAACCATTTGTTGGACCTAAATATCTTCCCATACAAAATTCAAACCCATCAGCCATTAAACCCCAGGGCCATGGAACAGCGCTTGTGTTTTGCCAGCACTATTGTCCACAGAATTGACGAACAGGACTTTGATGTGAATTTGGTTTGGTTTAGCGACGAAGCCCACTTTCATTTGGGTTCGTCAATAAGCAAACTTGGCGCATTTGGGGGACTCAGAATCCACATTTAACGACTGAAATCTCTTCAGCCTCAACGGATGACTGTGTGGTGTCCAATGTTCAGTCACGGAATAGTCGGTGCGATATTCCTTGATGGCACACTGATTAGCGAACTTTATCCAAAGTGGCCCTGATTTCGACAAGATGTGGTTCATGCAAGACGGAGCTCGACCCATCGATGCAGGAGAGTGTTTGATGTCCTGGAGGAGCAATTTAGGGACCGCATACTGGCAGTCGGGTACCCAAAGGTCGCTGGCATAGGCCTCGATCGGCCGCCGTATTCCCCGATCTGAACACATGCAACTCCTTTTTGTGAATCTATATTAAAGACAAGGTATACAACAATAGCCCCAAAATCATTGCTGAGCTGAAAGCAGCCATTCAGGAGGTCATCGACAGCATCCATGTTCCGACACTTTAGAGAGTCATGCAGAATTTCGCTATTCGTCTGCGCTACATGATCGCCAATGGTGGCAAGCATATCGAACATGTCGTAACCTAAATCCGAATATCTGTAGTGACGTTTACATGTTGAATAAAGTGTGTGTACGCCGTAGTTTGTAAATAATTTACGTTTTTTCCATATAGTTCAATAATTGTCACCCTGTAAGTTCAGTCGTAAACATTTTAAAGACGCGCCAAAAACAGTGTAAGAATCATGCTTGCAAAATGTTTACATAATCACCATTAATGATACTATACAAATAACGCAAAACGTAACTAATGAAAACTTTCATTTTTTGCAGTGCAATTGAAACAGCTGAAAGCTAAAATCACTTCTCATAAAGTAATAATATAGAGGTGTTCTTGGTCCTTTTTCGTGGTTCATCCAAAGCTAGTAAAGGCATATCACACAGTGGGCCTTCGCTTTCGACATTTAAGAAGGTGATGACTCAATTACCGACGTGTTTCTCGTGAATATGATGCATATTTGCCAGAATCCCAACGGTTTTAGGTGTTAATCAGAGAGATTCTAAGCCAATTGTATTAACATACTATTTAGCCATCTCATATCTCAGTAATTTACTGCCATATCAGCTCATTCAATAATATTTCTCAGCTCCTCCTTAACCCTTGAGCAGGCGCAAGTATTCCTTTTATGTTAGTAGTTGTGTAGTGTACTTGGTATTCCGTACTAATCTACCACACCTCCATCACTTCAATGGAACCATATTTAAGGAATACCGTATTTGTTAGTATCTTATCATTATTTCAAGTTGTTTAACTGACACTCTTTGCTACAGGTGGCATGCTTCTAGTACTATTATGTATAGGAGTCCATACTATGTACAACTTTGTTAATTTTATGGGCTAAAGCATTTTAGTCTTGTTATTTACATTAAATGATTTCATTTGTTAAGATTCACAATTTCTAATTTTATTATAATAAGGAAAAATGCTTTCATGATTTTTTTTACTGACACTGCAGATTTTCTTCCATTTATGCTATCTGTCTATCCCTAAGAAATATATCTCATTTGCAAGCCCACTATTACCTTTACTACAACCATCTTCAGGATCATACTCCTGCTCACTTTACGAATCACTCTTGCTACGGTCAATGACTTCATCTTCTTTAGCAGAAGAGTCATCATTCCCATCTGAAAATTCGTATTGGATAGCTCAAAACTTTTCATGGAACTTCAAGAAAATAAACGTCTTTTGCATATTATAGGGAATTTGCATACAAAACCAGAAGCAAAAGAGTAGCTACATTAGTGAAAAAAGAAGAACGAATATTCAGAACCATTCTAATGTAAGATGCGACAATGAGATCAAAATTATAATTTTTCGACTACAAATGAGTAATTTTATACATAAATTACAACTGGTTTTACGTTTTACTATTTGAGCGATTTGTCTCTCTGTCTGATTTATCCGCTCCTACAGGAATTTGAGAGTGTTCACCTCTACTACCTTGGTGTTAGTATGCCATGGCACTAGTTTCCTGTTGTTAATGCAGCTACAGCCATAGATTTGAAACAATGCAGAGATAGTGCACTTCATGTCATTGCACTTCTTGCTTCTCTAATGGAACTGAAAATTACTGCAACCAAATTCAGTAATAAAATCTTAAGACTAACACTGAGTTTGTGCTGTATATTTTGTAGAATAAACAAGTAGCACTTGATAATTTCATCACTCTGCTGGAATGTCGTAAGTTATAATAATTATTACTATACTTATATTATTAATTCATTCAAATGAGCTTCTCTGTCGTTCATGGTGAAGCTTTAAGAATTGAAGAATTGGATGTATGTCATATAGGAACCTAATAATAACAAGTTTCATTCGAAATCTAAGAGTTGGATCGGACTATGGTTCATCGGCATTATTTTTATAGGTATTTCGTTTTAGTTGTATATTTCTGTATATCCATGAGCAGTAAAGTGTTACTTTAATTTACTTTTGTAGGTATTATCCCTTTTATGTAGTTTTTTCTTTAGCTGCTTAACTGTTAGTGCTTCTTTGTTATCTCCCTGATCATTCCTATAACTTTTCTTGTTTTTAATAAAACTATTTACTTGTTTTACTGTCAATTTACTATATACTGCTGTATTTATTTCAGTGTTTTGATTTTTTCCTTCTTGTGCTAAAATATATTCTGTTTCTATTATGATGATCCTAATGTGTGTGTTTGTTAGTTCTTGTCAATGTTACATGTAAGATCTTTCTCTAACAATTATGCTTCTACTTCCATCAATTGTTCGCCTGTGAGATTCATTATTCTTGGGTAACACGGGTGTTTGAAGTCTCGACATTGTGGATCTGTGTGTGTGTGTGTGTGTGTGTGTGCGTGTGTGTGTTATCCGGCAGTTGTTTTCTTATGAAACATTTGATTTTTTTTCTTTTATGTTTTTCTTCTATTTTGCTGACATTTTCTTAGTCATCTGTTCCGCATTATCTACCAGGTGCTAGAGAAGTGTAGGACTGTTCAAGTAAATTGCTATCTGCAGGTTCAAATTGAATGGTTGTTTTTTTTCGTCGAGCTTTTCTGCATACTGTTACCTAATTTATTATTTAACGAAGATCTCTGAGCTCCTTACTTGGCTTTGTGTGCTATTTGATAATCACTACTTAACTTAATGTAAATGAAATTTGGAAGCAAATGATAACCATCGCACTTTTTGATGAGTTTATAGTTGTTTATTATCCTGCAGACCTGGATGAGGGGCTCCGTGTATGTGTTCTAGGTCTGCAGAGGAAATGCTAGGCAGGCAGTAGTGATATTACTAATATCTGCAGCAGTTCTTCCTCAGTTGCTACTTCAATTATGTTTGTTAGAACAAATGTTACCCACTCCAGTGCAACATAATCTCAAGTAGGTCTAAAATCTAAATTAATGAGAAGTATATATAGCCAGCCACTAACGTCAGTTATATTTTTCTAGGGCAAAATTTTATAGATTATCATCTCCTCCCTGAAAATGGAGTTTGATGACGTGAATCAATATTGGAAAACTTCTAAAAACATCAGGCGATGATAGCTCGTTTTTTTAACCAACGTTCCCTAGGCTTCATTTGCAATAACAGATCTTGCACAAAATCGCAGACAATGATATCATCAAAATTTTGTGAGTTTCAGTTAGAATACAGTTACTTAATAGCGCAAAACTGCTGTATATAGTAAGTAAAGGAACCATTTTACATTTTATTCACAAATAACTATGAGTCCCTTTCAGAAATAGCAAGACAAGAAATAGGTTTTTCGTTTAGTTGTGGAAATGGCTCTACTTCAAGTCTTTTTCTCACAAAAGGTTAAAACACGAAATAAAGCTACCATCTGCTTGCGGCACCTACAAAGTAAATACAAGTATTTTAGATTCATACTACTCACAACTGCTACATCAAAACCAGAAAATCTAGAAAAATATGCCAGTAATATCTTCTCGAAACTGCTCATAGCGCAATGTTTCACCTTTCTAGGCACCAAAATCGAAAACTAACTAAAAGGGAATAACAACTCATAGATGCCAGAGAACACCGACAATTACTGTTCTCCAACTGTATAACATGCTGTATTATAATCTTCTTCCCTAAAATGGTGATTGGTGAAGTGAACAGTTACTGAAACACTTATGAAATAGGTCAGACGAAGGATGTTTGGTTTCTGTATCACAAGTGGAAAATTATCTTAACCAGACCTAAAACTGAAACTAACAAAAAGCAGTATTAGGCGGTCAACAACATTGATTATATTTTCTAAAATGGATCATTATGCATTAACATCTGCTGCCCTAAAATTGTGTTTAGTGAAGTGCAGCACTCTTGAAAACTTCTAAAAACCTCAGGACTTGGTTTTTGCACCCACCGTTACTTCAACATTATTTGCAATAACAGGGTCTGCTCTCCACACCATGGACAACATTATCGTAAAAATTCCGCGCGTTTTACTTAGCGTATTAACACTTAACAGTGAAAAACTGTAGTATATAGCAAGTTAACAATCAGTTTTTACTTTTTGCCCACAAATACATAAGATTCATTTCATAAAGCAAAGCAAAAATAAGTTATTTATCTAGCTGTGGAGATTGCTGTAACTTCAAATCTTACTTCTCAAAAAACATCGAAGTATGAAACCAGAGCATTATGCTAGCAACTATTCGTGACAAGATGCATAGGTTTGGCATATACTGGTCATAAAAACTACACAAAAACAGAAAATCTAGCAAAATCAGCCAATAATGTCCTCTCAAACTGCTCGTAGTATAATGACTCAGTGCATTAGGCCCTCGAAGTAGGAAACGAACACGTGTTGGCAATGGCACACTATGTCCGACGCCATGCAGACATTGTGCAGTTTCCAACACAATTGGACGAGAATGACGCTATGTTCGGCCAATCTTTGCCACAGGATGCTCTCCAGCCTTTTTCCGGAAAAAGTGGTGTGGATTAAGGTCGAGTTAAGAAATGTTATTGGATGAGCTAATATGGCTGTAAATTATTGATTTCTGACTGCAGAAAATACGTGTAATGAAACTGGCGTAGAAGCTCTCTGATGAGGCAGTTTCAAGAATTAGGCGGATTTATGAAATATTTGAGAAACGTGACTGGACCATTAAATAAGGAGCTATTATTGGGAGAGCTAAGTATGAGTCATTGCTTAGATGCTCTCTGATTGACCTGTTTACATTAAAGGAGCGTGTCTTAGGAGTGGGGAGGGAGTAGGGACCGGAAAGTGTGTAGCTTAGTACTGGCGAAGGCGAGAGTGGAGAGTGTAGTGGTGAGTAGAGGGGAAGAGGGGAAGGAGGTGAGTTCTACGTCAAGTTTTATCAACAGTCGCCGTTGCATTCCTACCTCCGCAAATGTAGAATCTCCGTATGATCATGCGTTTGTCGACAAACTGTTTATGATATTGTATTCTACTACTTTACTGTATGTGGAGCGTTTACGTGGAATGGAACTGCGGACACGCTTTTGGCTTTTGATGTAAGAGAAACCACGCAACGAGTACAGTTCCAAAAACACGTTATCCAAACAAAGGACTCACTGGTTCTCTGTGAATCGATGTTTCCACTTGTAAATAATCGTGTTTCCCGCATTATATTCCGCTGTACTGTTGCGAGTGGGAACTTCACTTAAGAAGAACTTACAGACATGCCTTTGACATTAGGTGCCACAGGAACCACATGAGGCATAAGTTACAGAATGACGTTACCCAAGCAAACCAGCGACAGAACATGTTCTGCTCTAGATCGACGTTTGTGTGAGAGGGACACATTAGAGAGAAGTTTTTTTGCTTGTCGTACAACTGAAAGAATTATAGAATGCTAAATGTCCTCGATGATAGAATGGTCGGAATAAACCTGAAGAATTATAGAAGATTTCAGAATGTAAACTGATTTTGAATTGCGCTATGCTTTTGTTAGCGAACGTGTATTGCAAGAATGGAAACAGCTACACAGGGTCTCTTAGGAAACTCTGTGCAGTACTCGGTCTTCATAAAGCGCCAAATAACATTTTCCACGCTGATTAAGACACTGAAAAAAAAACAGGTTCTTAAATTAACAAATTTCCTGGTGTCATCGTATCATTGATACTAGCACATGATTTTGTTACAGTAAATGCACAGAAATCGTTTCATGTCGTCTTTACCAATGAGATTCCTCACTTCCAGCGATACAGCGTATTCTACCTAACAATATTCTCTTTCATGCATGCAAACTGCAGTTAAAACGTAAATAGAGATTTTTTAAAGTTTAAAACAATTCTGCTACCTTCGGTTGCGTAATTTTTATTATTTGAATGTTTTCATCGTCATTCACTCGGGCATAGGAAAAAAGAGAATCATTTTAACAAAATTTTAGCATCCATACGTGGCGTTTGTTTTTAATCTACCAAAAGTGTATTGATAATACGGACTTACGCATAAGAAAAGTAAGGTAAGAGAAACCGCTCTAAGGGCGACAGTTTATTGATTTTATTATAGCGAAGGTTTGCGTGGATAGTCATTCTTAATAATATGGCGTATGTCGTTTCGAATTACTTTGTGCACCAACTAAATTGTTGCAATAAGGAGCAGAAAAGTTCACAGCAGTACCCGCAAGGAAAGTGCATCCACAGAGATATTGGATTTATGGCGTCACCGTGTCGTACTGTTTGAGAGCGGGGATAGATGTACTCCCGCACTAAATGAAGCTCGTTTCCATCGAAAGATTTCACAGTTTTGAAAAATTATTGTTTCGGCATTTCGCTGTCATCTGTCATACCTCTGTGTCTGTTCTGCAATCGCATGAGTCAGTGGTAACTCTCACAGTGCAGAGGACAGCCATTCAAATCCCAGTCTAGCTATCCGAATTTAGGATTTCTGTAGTTTCCCTAAGTAGCTTAAGATAAATGCTGAGATGGTTCCTCTGTAAAAATGTCATGATGACTACCCTCCCCTTGAGGCCGGTATACAATGTTGGCTAGCTCTATTTTTATGATTTGACGCCTTGTAAGGTTCCTATGCACATGTATTAAAGATAATAAGAGATATTTTTGAAAGAACAAGCCTGAAACTTGGTTGAATCTAGGCACGGAACCCTACAACATAATCTGTAAAGGCAATGGAGTTATATATTAATGAGTGCTGTCGAAATTCATACACAAAGTAAGTGATTTGTTAGTAGAGAGAGGTTACATGTCACATATCGTTTCCCATATGAAAATCTCAGGATATAGCGAAGAGAATACAGTATTATATTTTTTTCATTCAAAGTAAACTGATTTACAAGATTAATTAATTTATTGTATTTTTTGGAACAACGGTTAGCATAATTTGCAGGAAGAATAGGAAGTGAATTTCGTTGATATCTGCGATGTCTCTATGCAAGGGCTTACGGAAACCTTCTCAGCTTACGCCTATGCTTTTGAAAATAAGGAGAAACCTAAACAAATGTTTTAGTCTACGCTTCTCAAATGCCATTGTAGTCACAGTGTCTGGTGTTTTCGATTTCCCTTTATCTTTCCTCCCCTAAGCGTCATCGGCAACGAAGAAAGATAAGAAGCGCTTTACAAGCAAACGCTTCAGTCATTAGCAGTGCGCAGCTACACATTAAGACTCACTGCCGCTCACAGTCTGCGAAGTACAGGTGCTAAGTGTGCCTGAGGGAAAACAGCCTTCCGTTTGAGCCACTGAAATGACGTCCACTGGCTCCATCTCTTAATGCTATATGCACTTGGCTTTGGTTTAACATAGTTTACAGCAAGTGTATATTCGTTTATAGATGTTTGCTACGTTAAATAATAGGTTCGGATGCATTCGATGCTTTTATAAAAGAGTTAGATAATAATAATGTTTTGTTGATACAATAACATCATCGGCCAATAAGTTTATGTATTTCAAATTTTGGATTACACGTTAATTAGCATACTTATCATCGTGCAGGCTTGTACACTAACGTCACCTTTTTCTGCGATATAGTTTTGTTTACATGTGTTGTTGAAGTAGCTGTGTGAATTTTTCATTCGAATTGATACAACAGAATACAGTGTTATCCCAAAAATTCTTCGTTTTTGACGGTTTATTGCCAACCGAAATTCATCAAAGTTGGTGAAGATTCATGTGGAACATGCATCTTAATTTACAACGAATTTCATAAAAGCGAAAATGAATTTCATAGTAATGCGGTGCTTGAACCATTATAAATCTTCTAACTTATCTCATGCAACAAATTGTTACTATAGTGAATAAGAACAAAAAAGGCACTATCGAATTATTATTATTATTATTTTTTTTTTTTTTTTTTGTGTGTGTACGACAGGGATTTTTCTAGTGAATTTTCTTGCATAGGGTAAAATGTTAACCGTTGAAATTGGCGAAAGTTTTCAGGAGTTAGTGTAAGAAAAAACAACCGCGGTGAGGCTTCGATTGTAATCGAAACAAAATCATAATTTATCACGGCAGCGCACTTGCTAACAAAGGAACTTAGCAATAGGAAAATTGGAGTGAGGGTAGGAACTGTTAGAACGTCCATTAGGTTTGGCACATTATATCTTCAGCTATTTCCCACATCTAAAGAAAGTGGGTGTTGTTCAACGTTTTGACTCCGGG
The DNA here is from genome assembly GCF_023898315.1 of Schistocerca nitens. Classification (NCBI taxonomy): domain Eukaryota; kingdom Metazoa; phylum Arthropoda; class Insecta; order Orthoptera; family Acrididae; genus Schistocerca; species Schistocerca nitens. The sequence goes on along the minus strand of NC_064614.1, from coordinate 480,530,640 downwards.
AAAGACGTCACGGTAGCACTCGACGGTTGCTTTGCGGAGTTACCATAAAAGCACTGGAGTGTTCAAAACAAACAAGGAGTTGATGACAGCATTACTGCTACATCCCTAAAGCTGCGGTTTGCTAGCCCCACTGCGTCGTGAAAGGAAAATAAAGAGTCGATACTGAAGTCGCGCAGCACTAACTAGCAGTGAAAGCAATGGGGAAGGAATAGCAGGTACGACTTTTTGAAGGAACCATCAAAATACTAAAGTGAATATAGTAATTTTACATCAGGATGGCCAGACAGGGATCTATACCACTCTCCAGAATACAAGTTCTTTAGCTTAACAACCGCTCCATCTCGATCTATAGCAAGTGGGACTAACTACCCCATTGATGGCATAATGAAATTTTCCGAGGGGTAAAAACAAAAACATTTCGATTACGGTTCAGACACAGAACTAATGAATATTGAAGAAACATCTGTATCATCACTATTTCCTTAGATTCTAATATTTAGTGGATAATTAATCAATAATTGCCTTAAATATTCAAATACAATATGGCAAAGCCACTCTTTCGTGAAACGAATTACTTACATTTTAGTTGGTTTCGCAATCTTCATTGGTACGTTCGCGGTTCCATCGAGCTGTCTTCTCGTTTCTCGTTCAATCTTTCGTCTGTTGCTTGTTTGCTACGCGACGTGGCCAAGATATTCAATAACGAATATATTTTGAAACTGTAGAATGGTTATTATTTTGTTGTCTAGGTGCCACGACCGTTTTAAGTGAATGAAGGAATAATTTCATATTGGTGCCGAAGTAGAATCACTTGGACACTGCAAAAACAGGTAACTGAAGTTACACTGATAGAAAAAATAATCGCAGTACTAAACAATATTTAACGTAGAGCAATGAAATTTCGGAAATATATTTGTCTAGGTAACAATTTAAGCGGTTAACGTAGCAAATACACAGGCTAATGTAAGTGCGAGGTAAGCCATTGCAAATGTGAATTGCTAGTACATTAATAACCGGTGTAACAGCCAGATGTTAAATGCAAGTATGCAAACGTGCATGCATTGTGTTGAACAGGTGCAAAAAAAAAAAAAAAAAAAAAAAGGCTCTGAGCACAATGGGAGGTCATCAGTCCCCTAGAACTTAGAACTACTTAAACCTAACTAACCTAAGGACATCACACACATCCATGCCCAAGGAAGGATTCGAACCTGCGACAGTAGCGGTCGCGCGGTTCCAGACTGTAGCGCCTAGAACTGTACAGGTGCCGGATGTAAGTTTGTGGGACGGAGTTCCATGCCTATTCACTAGGTCGGTCAGTACGGGGAGGGGGTGGGGGTAAATGCTGTTTGTGGATGACGCTGGAATTGTCGTCCGATGATGTCCCGTACGTGCTCGACTAGAGACAGGTCTGGTGATCGAGCAGGCCCAGGCAACATGTCGGCACTCTGTAGAGTATGTTGGGTTACAACAGCGGTTTATGGGCGAGAGTTACATTGTTGGGAAACACCCCCTGGAATGTTGTTCAAGAACTGCAGCACAAGTCGAATCATCACACTGACATACAAATTAGCAGTCACAGTGCGTAGGATAACCACGAGAGCGCACTGCTGTCATACGAAGTTGCACCACAGACCGTAACTCCAGGTGTAGATCCGGTGTGTTTAGCAAGCGGACAAGTTGGTTGCAGACCCTCAGCTGGTCTCCTAACCAACACACGGCCATCATTAACACCGAAGTGGAAACAGCTTTCATCAGAAAACACAACAAACCTCTACCCTACCCTCCAATGATATCTCACTTGACGTCACGGAAGTCGCAAAATGCGGTAGATTGAGGTCAGTGGAACGCACACTACAGGGCGTCTGGCTCGGAGGTGTTCTTGAAGTAACCGATTTGTAACAGTGCCAGCTGCTGCTCAAATTGCTGCTGAAGGTGCAGTATGATGCACAAGAGTAATAGACTGAAGGTGTTCCCTCTCGGTAATGCCACGTGACCGTCCAGAACTCGGTCGTCTTACGACCATACATTCATGTGACCACTGTTGCCAGCAATCATGTACTGTGGCTACATTCCTGCCAAATCTCTCTGCAGTACCGCAGGAGGAACATCCAGCTTCTCGTAGGCCTGTTATATGACCTCGTTAAAACTCTGTGTTGGTCATGGCGTCTTTGTCGCCTTAAAGCCATTCTTGACTAACACCAATTCTCCACGTCCAGTCTGAAAGGTAACTAACGCTCATGTCCGTTACAGAGTGTATTTAAAGCAAACCTGATTTGCATCCTCATAGTGGCGCGACTAGCGCCATTCTCATGCGAATGGTGTGAAATATAAATAGACATCATCTCTCAGATTTAGAATAACGCCGGCCAGCTTTCGTTTCCATCGTGCAACTCCTTCTAGATGTCGCGATTGTTTTTCCATCAGTGTATTTACACAAAACAGAATATTTTAGTGAAATCTTGTTGGAGTGTATCTGTTATTATCAGGAAAAAAGCTTTAAGGATCCTGGTTCCATTGTCCATAATTTACAAGTGTGAAGGCGGATTTTCATTAACAGTAGCAATGGAACCAAATCGAGAAGACGAATAAACCATGACCATGACATAATGGACGCCGACCGACATGAGCAATTAGCAATACCAACCATATCACTGCCTCTTTCTTCCTTGGTTTAATAAAATACATACGAAATATGTGACTTTCATTTCTTTGAACATTACCTAACTGTTGTTTATCTTACATTGTTTTAGCCGATCGTTGTGGCCGAGCGGTTCTAGGCGCTACAGTCTGGAACCGCGCGACCGCTACGGTGGCAGGTTCGATTCCTGCCTCGGGCATGGATGTGTGTGATGTCCTTAGGTTAGTTAGGTTTAAGTAGTTCTAAGTTCTAGGGGACTGAAGACCGTAGAAGTTAAGTCCCATAGTGCTCAGAGCCATTTGAACAATTTTGAACATTGTTTTAAAACTATGATTGTTAAATATTTTCTCTAATTTAAAGTGATGGTTAAATGCAAACATTTTAGGTCGGGCTTGAACACGTTTGTAATGAATATCAACTGAAATTACAAATTGCTGTAACAAGAAACATCTTTTGTATCGTACTTCCCACTACGCGTTTCAGATGATTATACTTTCATATTTAATTTATGGAGGCATAACATCCGCAACGCGGAGTGAAAAGTGGAACACAATAATGTCTCTCATCGCAGAAATTAATACTTTCAATTGATATTAACATCAGGTCCTAAACATTTTTGGAGGGGTATTGCCTGTTACTGGATCTAATTCAAGGGAAATTGTGTCGGAAAGGATGGGAAGAATTGCTCATATAAATAGCAGGTGTAATAATTTGTAAGGATATAAAATGGAATGACCGCACGGACTTAGGCATAGGTGAAGCCATGGGTAGACTTTGGTTCAAGGGTGGGATACTGTGGGTATGCTATCAGCCTACAAAGAATGTTGCTTACAAGACACTCGTTTCACCCGTTCTGGAATACTGTTCAAGTATGTGGGGCTCATATTATATACGACTAAACAGGGAATATTGAACGTCTACAATGAACTGCACCGCATGAAGGTCGGAGGTATGTTTGTTCGACCCACGTCAGGACGTCGTAGAGATCCTAAAAAATTTTTGGAAGATGGCTGCCAGCAGCCCTTAAATAATGTATAAAATGCATATTTGAACTATCAGCTGTTTTTATTTTAAACCCAAATTCTACTGGTTTCGGTCTTGGACCATCTTCACTGATGAAGGGTTAAAATGGTTTAAGCCGCTATATTGCATCAGTCATTACTTAAAATGTGTGTGCGTTTCATGAATGTAAATATACGACACAGAATTTTAAAAGCAAACATCAAAATAAAAATTATATACAGTGTAGTAGTCAACTTTTCTCTATACAATTTGTATTTGGATGTTTGCTTTTAAATTCCTGTATCACATATTTATATTCATGGAACCTACTACACATTTTAAGTAATGACTAATGCAATGTGGCAGCTTAAACCATTTTAACCTTTCATCCGTGAAAATGGTCCAAGACCGAAACCGGTCGAATTTAGATTGAAAATAAAACAGCTGATGGTTCAAAAACACATTTTATACGACCCTAAAAAACCTGAGCTGGCAGAACTCAACTATCATGCAGAAGACTAACTACAAAGCTTCAGGAACCAGCATCGAGTGCGGAATCCGGGAATGTACAGCAGCCTGCTGCGTATCACCTCTGCAGGTACTCAGAAGACAAGACTAGGCTAATTACAGCATGCAGAGGCATTATAACTATCATTTTTCCCACGCTCTGCATGTGAATGGAATGGGATGAGACTTCAATAGTTGGTAGAATGGAGAGTACCTTTGCCATGTGTTTCACACTGGTTTGCAGAGTATAGATGTTAACATTAAGAAAAACCCGAAATTAAAAAAGAAAACAGCAACACAGCGGGTAAAATTGTGTTTATGGGTTTTATTGATTTTTTGGACTTTTTTTTCATATTGACAGTTAAATATTTCAATCTAAATTGCTACGATTACTTATTTAGAACATTAACCCATTCTCATAACTAGTTTATTAGTGCCTCGTTTCTTGCCCAGCCACCACTGCATCCGTTGAGAGAATCTCTTCCACCTGCATGCTTGTTTGGTCAATACTAAGAAATATTTTAGGAAAGAAAAAACCAGAGAAATTAGTCTATATATAGAAAGGTCTATAAATTTCTGCATGCTTCCAAAAATTAGTCAATTATACTTTACAGTTACTGCGACTGTACATCAAGTTAATATTTTTATGGTAGAGTATACGTTAATTAGCTGCGTTCGTATACTACAAGTAAGTTAAAACACAATATTAATAAAATAAATTCTTGTAATAGTAAACAGTTGCCTTCAACAATACGAACGCTCTTTCTAATTTCTGTGAGGCTAACTACACGCATCAAAAAAGTTTTGCATCACCTCGGTTCCGAGAGTTCCGGAACCTGTACAGAAGACTGGAATAGAGATCAACATAAACATCATTTCCGCCCTTTTTATTGCTCATGGAAACCACACATTGCATGTTGTACCACCATTCAGCGAGACCTTCAGAGGTGGTGGTCCAGGTCACTGTACACATCGGTACCTCTAATACCCAGCAGCACGTCCTCTTGCATTGGTGCATGCCTGTATTCGTCGTGGCACACTATTCACAAGTTCATCAAGGCACTGTTGATCCAGATTGTCCCACTCCACAACGGCGATTCGGCGTAGATCCCTGAGAGTGGTTGGTGGGTCACGTCGTCCATAAACAGCCCTTTTCAATGTACGGTATTTCAGGTATGTTCGATAGGGTTCGTGTCTGGAGAACATGCTGGCCACTCTATTCGAGTGATGTCGTTATCCCGAAGGAAGTCATTCACAAGATGTGCACTATGGGGGCACGAATTGTCGTCCACGAAGACGAATGTCTCGCCAGTATGCTGCCGATATGGTTGCACTATCGACCGGAGGATGGTATTCACGTATCGTACAGCCGTTACGGTGCCTTCCATGACCACCAGCGGCGTACGTCAGCCCCACATAATGCCACTCCAAAACAGCAGGGAATCTCCACCTTGCTGCACTCACCGGACAGTGTGTCTAAGGTGTTCAGCCTGACTGGATTGCCTCCAAACACGTCTCCGACGATTGTCTGGTTGAAGGCATATGCAACACTCATCGGTGAAGAGAACGTGGTGCCAATCCTGAGCGGTCCATTCGGCATGTTGTTGGGCTCATCTGTACCGCCTTGCATGGTGTCGTGGTTGCAAAGATGGACCTCGCCAATGACGTCTGTAGTGAAGTTGCGCATCATGCAGCCTATTGCGCACAGTTTGAGTAGTAACACGACGTTCTGTGGCTGCACGAAGAGCATTATTCAACATGGTGGCGTTGCTGTCAGAGTTCCTTCGAACCATAACTCGTAGGTAGCGGTCATCCACTGCAGTAGTAGCCCTTGGGCGGCTTGAACGAGGCATGTCATTGACAGTTCCTGTCTCTCTGTAGTTCCTCCACGTCCGAACAACATCGCTTTGGTTCACTCCGAGAGGCCTGGACACTTCCCTTGTTGAGAGCCCATCCTGGTACAAAGTAACAATGTGGACGCGATCGAACCGTGGTATTGACCGTCTAAGCATGGTTGAACTACAGACAACACGAGCCGTGGACCTCCTTCCTGGTAGAATGACTGGAATTGTAACTCTTCAGGCTTTCCCGGCGATCTAATGACATCTTGGGTTGTCGGGTGTTCTGCCGGATATGAGCGTCGTACTTGCACGATATTTCGGTCACGTAGCTCGTAACCTTCATCAGGTGCGACTTGAGACTGCTCCTCGAGTATTTTTTTTTTTTTTTTGGCACATTTCATTCCCTCCCTTATGGGGAGGGCGGGCCTTTTTAGAGCTTGCTATTTGCTCTTTTTCGGCCGTTGGTGTTCAGTACAATTTCTGCTTTTTTGTCGTCGACGACAAGAACTGTGGAGATCAGGTGCAAAGAACATCAAAGGCACACTAGATTAAGACAGGTGACTAAGTCAGCCATTGCTGAACACTGTCTAGAACTAGATCATGCCATGAAGTATGAGGATACCAGGATTCTAGCACAAACACCCAGATTTTGGGACAGTGTTATAAGAGAATCGATAGAAATTAAAATGGCTGACGATCTTATGAACCGTGACACAGGGTACCAGCTAAGCAGAGCCTGGGATCCGGCTCTGGAATTGTTAAAGGAGCAACGGGGCCAGCTGCAACACTGCACAAACAGAAGAACCAGAGACATGGAGATGGAAAACGAGCTCCTGACGGACTGCCAGGAGCACCAGACCGAAGATGGAACACCCAGAAGTGGGACTGGTGGGCGCGGACCGCAGAGGGAACATCCAGAGCCGCAGTGGACGAAAAACGGAGCGGCAACGCTCCAACAGGTCGTGGTGAGCGGGCGCGGACCGCAGGGGGAACGCTTGGTACCCCAGACCGTAGATGAAACCCCCAGGAGCGGCGTTGGTGGGCGCGGACCGCAGAGGGAATATCTAGAACCGCAGCGGACGGAAAACGGAGCAGCAACGCTCCAGCAGGTCGCAGGGAATGGGCGCGGACCACAGAGGAAGCGCCTGCAGCCGTTGGTGGAGGGGGAAGGCCATAGGCATAAATACTGGACCAGGTCCACTCGAGGAGCAGTCTCAGGTCGCACCTGATGAAGGTTACGAGCTACGTGACCGAAATATCGTGCAAGTACGACGCTCATATCCGGCAGAACACCCGACAACCCAAGATGTCATGACTGGAATTGATCGGCTGTCGGACCCACTCTAATAGGCGCTGCTTATGCATGGTTGTTTACATCTTTGGGACGGTTTAGTGACATCTATGAATAGTCAGAGGGACTGTGTCTGTTATACAGTATCCACAGTCAACGTCTATCTTCAGGGGTTTGGGAACTGCGGTGATACAAAACTTTTTATGGTGCGCCTATGTAACATTTCGTATGGTAGTTAAATTTTCATACTTAAATTTATTATACTTGGGCTTTACTGGGTTTTTTGGTGTTTTTTATATGATATAATATCGCTGATCCACTGTCACCCAACCTGTCAGAAAAGTAGCATACATGGAAACCAACTAAGATCGGATATACATCTCCAGTGTACACATAGGAGACAGTAATATTTCTAAAAAAAGACAGGACCTGACAGCATCGAAGTTACATGTAAGAGCACCTGTTGATGACAATATGTCGAAATGGGCTCGTCGTGAATCATATAAAGCAAAAACAATTTACAGAGTATTGTAGTTGGCTATTATTGGTAATATTGTTTACTATTTTTTTCTTAAAAAGCTGCGTCGTTGTTTTGGGTCAGGCTAAATTACAATTATCCTGATAGATGTATAGTATATCCAAGAAATCCCTAAGTCAAATCAGAATATTGTATGTTGTATATTGGCGTTCTTACATGTAAAGAGTACCTGTCCAGCTGGTCCTTATGTCCACCATAGTGCCCTACACTGCAAATGTTCATTAGTCTTGGACCTACGTTGAGCCACATGGAACTGGATTATTTCCCCGTAATGAGTTGTCTGGTATGATAACGTCTGGGCTTCACGGAGGGAATTTCAGTGGTGATTTTGCTGAGCTACGCACTCTCCAACGGCCTCGAAACTGTTCATCGAGGCACTCGTACACCTGAGTAGCAACGTGTGCCGGAGCTGCATAACCACATGATCCTCGATTCCCTTCTCTTCAAGCTAAGGTGTCAAGAACGTCTGCAATATAGCTTTCAAAAAAATATGTATGGAAGTGGTAAAGTGGTATCATTCCTGGTACGTATAATAACATGAAACCGATTCCTTTACAACTATTGTATATAATGGGAAGTTTTCTTAGAACAGAGAACCATGAACTGTGATAAATCGTGCATCCACCAGAAAATATCATCATTGAGTGAGAAAGCCATTTAGCACCTGTGCCAAGTAAGCACGGCAGGCTGCAACTCCTGTTCCATGTGGTTGACAGGTAATTCATTCACAAATATTGGTCTCAGACCTTTCATTTTCAAATTTTTTCATTGGTTTTAAAGCAGGGATTTCAATAAAACAACTATTTATTTCCCTAACTGTACAACGTGAAGAGGGTTACGGGGATTTCTCAGACAGTCTGCAAATGTAGATGTATACAGGGTGGTCCATTGATCGTGACCGGGCCAAATATCTCACGAAATAAACGTCAAATGAAAAAACTACAAAGAACGAAGTCTAGCTTGAAGGGGGAAACCAGATGGTGCTATGCTTGGCCCGCTAGATGGCGCTGCCATAGGTCAAACGGATATCAAGTGCATTTTTTTAAATAGGAACCCCCATTTTTATTACATATTCGTGTAGTACGTAAAGAAATACGAATGTTTTAGTTGGACTACTTTTTTCGCTTTGTGATAGATGGCGCTGTAATAGTCACAAACATATGGCTCACAATTTTAGACGAACAGTTGGTAACAGGTAGGTTTTTTTTTTTAAATTAAATACAGAACGTAGATACGTTTGAACATTTATTTCGGTTCTTCCAATGTGATACATGTACCTTTGTGAACCTATCGTTTCTGAGAACGCATGCTGTTACAGCGTGATTACCTGTAAATACCACATTAATACAATAAATGCTCAAAAGGATGTCCGTCAACCTCAATGCATTTGGCAATACGTGTAACGACATTCCTCTCAACAGCGAGTAGTTCGCTTTCCGTAATGTTCGCACGTGCATCGAAAATGCGCTGACGCATGTTGTCAGGCGTTGTCGGTGGATCACGATAGCAATTATCCTTCATCTTTCCCCACAGAAAGAAATCCGGGGACGTCAGATCCTCTGAACGTGCGGGCCATAGTATGGTGCTTCGACGACCAATCCACCTGTCATGAAATATGCTATTCACTACCGCTATGTGCCGGACATCCATCATGTTGGAAGTACATCGCCATTTTGTCATGGAGTGAAATATCTTGTAGTAACATCGGTAGAACGTTACGTAGGAAATCAGCATACATTGCACCATTTATCAATAAACACTTCCGGGCTAAGTTGCCGTGGTCGATCTGTAAAACTTCTTCTCCCTAACGTTTCGTTCTCAACTACGGAGAACATCTTCGGAGGTGAGTCAACGACTGGCTGCTAGGAGCTGGGGCCGCCGCTTATATGGATATCGTAGAGGGCGCCACCGCACGTCACGTGGCGTCGATGTGCAGCTATCTCTGGCTATCGTCTGTTTTCAGTACAATGGCGAATTTTATGAACAGATCGATGGGGTAGCCATGGGAAGCCCCCTAAGTCCCGCAATTGCGAATTTATTCATGGAATATTTTGAACATCAAGCACTGCAGTCGGCCAAAAAACGCCCCTCGAAGTGGTATCGGTATGTGGATGATACCTTTGTAATATGGAATCATGAGGAAGAAGACTTGAATGATTTCCTGGTACACTTAAATAGCATCAACCCAAAGATTAAATTTACTATGGAGAAGGAGAAGAACGGACAACTTAACTTCTTGGATGTATCAGTTATCAAACAGGCGGATGGGACCTTAGGCCATAAGGTCTACAGGAAAGGTACACATACTGATCGCTACCTCCATAAGAACTCAAACCACCACCCTAGGCAAAAGAGGGGGGTCATAAAAACATTAGTGGATAGGGCCAATAATATTTGTGAACCAGGCTACTTACAAGAAGAACTAAATCATTTACGAACAGCTTTTGCAAAAAATGGTTATACGAAAAACGAGATTAACCGAGCACTTCACCCAAATAGAAAAATGCCTAAAAATAGGAGAGAGCAACAACCATCAGCTGGAAAAGTATTTCTTCCATTCATCCATAATATCACGGATCGCATTGGGAAAGTACTAGCCAAGTTTCACGTAGAGACCATTTTCAGACGTACTAAGAAAATTAGTGAATGCCTACGATCAACAAAAGATGCTCGTCACCCCCTAGCCACCCCAGGGGTATATAAAATTCCGTGCAGTTGTGGGAGGGTTTACATAGGAACTACAAAAAGAAGCATCAATACACGGTTGACGGAGCACAAAAGAAACTGTCGCTTGGGACATATCGACAAATCGGCAGTAGCGGAACATGTTTTTAAGGATGGAGATCACGAAATAAAATTTGGTGAAACCAGTGTGCTAGCGAGTACGTCGCATTATTATACACGTATGTGTAGAGAGGCAATTGAAATCCACAAACATCAACACAATTTTAATCGTAAAGAAGAAGGATTAAAATTGGATAAGATATGGCGGTCGACGTTGCATCAATCACGTGACAATCGATTGCCCGCAATCGAGAGAACAGACGATAGCCAGAGATAGCTGCACATCGACGCCACGTGACGTGCGGTGGCGCCCTCTACGATATCCATATAAGCGGCGGCCCCAGCTCCTAGCAGCCAGTCGTTGACTCACCTCCGAAGATGTTCTCCGTAGTTGAGAACGAAACGTTAGGGAGAAGAAGTTTTACAGATCGACCACGGCAACTTAGCCCGGAAGTGTTTATTGATGAAGACGCCGGCCGTGAAAGCCTACATGGAATGATTGCACCATTTAGATTACCATCAATAAAATGGGGGCCAGTTATCCTTCCTCCCATAATGCCGCACCATACATTAACCCGCCAAGGTCGCTGATGTTGCACTTGTCGCAGCCATCGTGGATTTTCCGTTGCCCTGCAATCGATGTTGATGTAGCATTCTCAACACCGACGTTTTTGAGATTCCCGATTCTAGCGCAATTTGTCTGCTACTGATGTGAGGGTTAGCCGCGACAGCAGCTAAAACACCTACTTGGGCATCATCATTTGTGGCAGGTCGTGGTTGACGTTTCACATGTGGCTGAACACTCCCTGTTTCCTTAAATAACGTAACTATCCGGCGAACGGTCCGGACACTTGGATGATGTCGTCCAGGATACCGAGCAGCATACATAGCACACGCCCGTTGGGCATTTCGATCACAATAGCCGTACATCGACACGATATCGACCTTTTCCGCAGTTGGTAAACGGTCCATTTTAACACGGGTAATGTATCACGAAGCAAATACCGTCCGCACTGGCGGAATGATACGTGATACTACGTACTTATACATTTGTGACTATTACAGCGCCATCTATCACAAAGCGAAATAAGTGGTCTAACTAAAACATTCATTTTCCTTTACGTACTACACGAACATGTAATAAAAAATGGGGCTTCCTATTTAAAAAAAAAAGCAGTTGATATCCGTTCGACCTGTGGCAGCGCCATCTAGCGGGCCAAGCATAGCTCCATCTGGTTTCCCCCTTCAAGCTAGACAAGTTTCGTTCTTTGTAGTTTTTTTCGTTTGATGCTTATTTCGTGAGATATTTGGCCCGGTCACTATCAATGGATCACCCTGTATACATATACATAGCATTATAAGAGAGTTATGGGAAGAATGTCCAAATGTGTATGTATTCCTAAGGGACCAAACTGCTGAAGTCATCGGTCCTTAGAGTTACACACTACTTAAACTAACATAACCTAACAATACACACACCTATGCCTGAGGGAGGACTCGAACCTCCGGCGGGAGGGGCCGCGCAATCCGTGACATGGCGCCTCTAACCACGCGGCCACTCCGCGCAGCTGGGAAGACTTGTAGGGACGTCAGTGACAGGTTCAAGATTAGACCCATAGGAATGGGAAGAGGAGGGGGGAATCAGGATGGAAGGGGAAGATGAGGAGTACTCATTTTGTTTGAATAGAACGGTTGCGTCGTATTTGCAGCTATAAATGAAACTTACTATCAAGTGCAGATGGCTACACACTGGATAACACCAAAACGTTGTCAGAGGAGAGTATTGGTCGTGGGGACGCCATTTCCGCGTGTGAGGCGCGTAATCGAAGGCGACCTTGAGCAGCGCGAGACGGGCGGCGGCGGCCGGCCTTTGCGGGGGGAGGGGAAGGATGGGTAAGGGGAGAGTGTCGTAACGAGCAGTGGCACAGGCACGCGAGAAACGCGGCCGCCCCAGCGCGGCGCCCCGCCGCACGCCCGTGTCACAGACAAAGATATATTACTCTGTGCCCGTGTCCGCGTGTCTCGTCTTCACGCGCCGTCGCCGCCTGTGTCGTCCGCCGCAGGAGCGCGGGCCGGCAGCCGTGTCGAAACCTACCGACAACCTCACTGCCGTAATTAACGTGGGCGTGTTTTCACTAGTTACGGAATTGCCCGAGTGTTGACTGGCATAAAAGGTCACTTGATCAAGCGAGTAAAATTTGTAGCGTTGCAGATATTGTTCGCAACAGTGACTGATGCCTCTCTCACCTTTGTGACGTCAAGCAGATATTAAAATTTTTATAGTCACACTGAAGGGCCAAAGAAACTGATGCACCTGCCTAATATCGTTTAGGGCCCCCGCGAGCCCGCAGAAGTGCCGCAACACAACTTGGCATCGACTCGACTAATGTGTCAAGTAGTGCTGGAGAAAACTGACACTATGAATCCTGCAGGGCTGTCCATAAACCCGTAAGAGTACGAAGGGGTGGAGATCTCTTCTGAACAGCACGTCTCAAGGCATCCCCGATATGCTCAATAATGTTCACGCCTGGGGAGTTTGATGAACTGGAGAAGTGTTTAAGGGGGGTAGGACGTCAAACGGGCCGACTTGGAGCAGGAGAGGCACCACACGACATTTTAATTTCCACTGTCTATACTTCTACAAGTAAATTCATAAAACTTTGTCAGCATGACCAGGAAGTATTCAGGATTCACACTCGTAGCAGCGGAAGTTCAAAAACATAACAAAATAATTTTTTTACATGTGAAATTTCATAATTTTTTCACTTGCTATTAGCTGCTTTTGTTGCTATAGGTACACTTTTCTTCATAAGTAAGAGAGACTGTTCGATGAATTTTGCAAAGCATACAAACCATACTTAGAGGTGTCTGAAACTCTAGAATCTATTTAATCTATGAAAAAATGAATGAGCTGTTATGTTTAAACTTTAGGTTTAGAAAAAAATTAAATTTTATAGTTAATCATCTCAATTTTTACCACAGTTTTTAATAGATTTGGAAAATTCTAGAGTTTCATACACCTGTAAGCATGGTTTGTATGCTGTGCAAAATTCGTCAAAGAATCTCTCTTACCTTTGAAGAAAAATGTACCTATAGCTACAAATGCAGCCAACAGTAAGTGAAAAAATGATGAAATTTCATATCTAAAAAAAATTTATTTTGTTATGTTTTTGCACTTCCACTGCTATGAGTGTGAATCCTGAATCCTTCCTGGTCATGCTGACAAAGTTTTATGAATTTATATGTAAAAGTATAGACAGTAGAAAATAAAATGTCCTGTGGTGCCTCTCCTGCTCCAAGTCGGCCCGTTTGACGTCCTACCCTCCTTAAACACACAAGAGTCTTCCTGTAGCCACTCTGTAGCAATTCTGTACGTGTGGGGTGTCGCATTCTCCTGCTGGAATTACCCAAGTCCGTCGGAATGCACAATGCAAATGAATGGATGCAGGTGATCAGACAGGATGTTTACGTACGTGTTGCCTATCACAGTCGCGTCTAGACGTATCAAGGGTCCCACATAACTCCAAGTGCACACACCCCACACCTCTACGGAGCCTCCACCAGCTTGAACAGTCCCCTGCTGACATGCAGGGTCCATGAATTCATTAGGTTGACTCCATACCAGTACACGTCCATTCGCTCGATACAATTCGAAACAAGATTCTTCCGACCAGGCAACATGTTTCTAATCATCAACAGTCCAATGTGGGTGCCGACGGGTCCAGACGAGGCGTAAAGCTTTGTGTCGTGCAGTCATCAGTGGTACATGAGTGGGGCTTCGACGCCGAAAGCCCATACAGATGATGTTTCGTAGAATGGCTCGCACGCTGACACTTGTTGATGGCCCAGCACTTTGCGGAACGGTTGCACTTGCGTCACGTTGAACGATACTCTTCAGTCGTCGTTGGTCCCGTTCTTGCAGGATCTTTTCCCGGTGCCAGCGATGTCGTAGATTTGATGTTTTAGCTGATTCCTGATATTCACGGTACACTCGTGAAATGATCGTATGGGAAAATCCCCACTTCATCGCTAGCTCGGAGATGCTGTGTCCCATCTCTCGTGCCCCGACAGTAACACAACGTTCTAACTCACTTAAATCTCGATAACTTGCCATTGTGGCAAGAGAAAACGACCTTATGTAGGCGTTGCCGACAGCGGCGCCGTATTCTGCCTGTTTACACATCTCTGTATTCGAATACGCATGCCTACACCAGTTTCTTTGGCGGTTCAGTGTTTTTATGTTAACTATGCTTCTAGCCATCGAGACTGCAGCACAATTATGGCGGCATCCCATAAACATCAAATAGGGATGAACTGTATCTCATGCTTGGATACACAAATGATTATCATTTTGATGTAACCGCACAAATCAGATTGGAATAGTGTTACTTAATTCTGTATGTAAGGAAAGATGACGCAGCGGGTTTCTCATTCAGATATCACGTTACAATGCTAGTTGTTGCTTTCTGAAAGAAGGAGAAACGTCTATCAACACGTTCCGAAATTCGACAACACCCTATCGAGTTTGCTATTTATTATTCCGGGACACTGCTGCTCGCTTTAGTGGGAACACCACGACTGACATGCGAATCTCGAATAGACGGGTTCAAGAGAGCTACACTCAACTCCATGCAACATCTCTTTGGCCCCACGCAACTAGCACCCGAGAGGAGAGACACTGCTCGCTCGACCGTACAGAATCGTGCAGTAAAATTTATTCGTATATTTTTCTCACTATAGTGCATACTTGCAATAACCTTGCGGGTGTTTCAGTTTTGGTGGTCGGCAGTGCACTGTTTTTTCGTTTAGTGAATTTGAATGTCCTCAGACAGATTTGTTCCTTTCTGTGGTTCCTGTGGAGTTATCGGCATCCTGAAAAGGCGCTATAGTCTTTCCCAATTGATACGGAGCTTTGCAATGACGGTCACCGAGGTATTTAAGGCGACTCTCAGCGACGACGAGGAGATGGGAGACACAGTATTTTATTATAATAATTAAATAAAATGTAGCGCAAAATCTTTGTAATTGTTCTATGTGGTTCATGCCATGAAATGTTTGATTTCTCGTCTGACTGTCGAACGAAAATATTGTCCGTCATCGTATATAGTCTGTACAGTCGTTGTATACGTTATGATCATTCTGATTTATCAAGAACAGTCAGGTAGTGTAAGTTAATAAATTGAAGATCGAGAATAAATTAAAAAAAAAAAAACAGAGACGAATTTTTTTTAATTATTGGTGAATAGCTCCAGTTGGGTGAATAGCTCCAGTTGGGTGAATAGCTCCAGTTGGGTGAATAGCTCCAGTTGCTTACCTCGATTAGAAATGAAACTTTGAAATTTGAACAGTCCAAAGCTAAGGAAATTGGCATAAAATATATTTAACAGTATGTAGGCCTTCTCGGAGGGAATAACCATAGATATATATGGAGTGAACATTCAGTTGCGCAGAACAGAATTTTTGTAACCACCATACGTTGCCCCCGAAGTCCTGTGGCTATACAACGGCGTAAGGTTTGCCCGTAAGCGCTCTGTGTAGTTTCAATGTTGGATCATGCCGTGCCAACCGGTCCAACCTTCATACTTCAGCATCTGAGATTTTGGCGAAATGTGGTATTTAGTTTCTAACATTTACCAAAGTAATTCCACCAATCTTTAGTTACTGATGTCTCTTATTTTAGGCGTTTCACTCTTTTAGCTGAGGGTGGTCAAAATAGAATGCGCAACATTCCGATTTTTTGTAATTTTTAACAGTGACATTTGCTGCTTTAACTCACTGCCAAGTGTACCAACTTAAAAATTGCGCAGTTCAAAGCTGAATAGCCTGGTTACCATAGCAACTCAAAGTTGAAAAGATCTAATATTTTCCATAGTTCGGCCATTGAGTTTTCTAAACAAAATCTTTAGGTAATCCTCCTTTTGTAAGAATATAAACTACTTTACGCTAGCAAAGTGACCAAGTCCTAAGCATTACAACTAATTACCGGTAGTTTCAGGGACATTTTAAGCTAAAGACGCTCCAAAAAATTTCACATCAATTTCTCGTCTTTTTGAAGTCCTGTATCTAAAAAGGGACATCTCCACGTCTTTAGTCTTGGCTATCATTTGAAAGAGATCATTTTCCTTCACAGGAATGTTTAATTTGTTTCTTCGGGACGCTTTTTGAACAGTCTTTAAATGACAAAGAATGATGTGTAACAAAATGCTTAAGATTTAAGATTTTGCTTATATCATTTAATGTGGCAAATATATGTTTTCCTAGATATAATGTTGTTTCATTTTCATTCTAGCACAGATATTAACATGTTCTGGAAGGTTTAGTTGAATGTTTTTTATGTGATTACTACAGTTGAAAAAAATTGTATTCAAGAATATTTAGAAATTTGCATCTGGTAATCGAAATATTAGGCATATTTATGAATTTCTTTGCATCAACGATGTAGTGAAGATCAGCAAATGTTAACATTGTCTCACTATCTGTGAAGCTTTTTTAACATACTACTGCCGTTTAACCGTTTATTTTTTGCGTGTAAAGCGAAGAAACGTTTCCAGATTTTACTACCTATCCAAGTGATGAAGAGGCTGATGAATTGCCGAAGGGTACCACTGGAATTCGTATCAATTCTGCATGGGCGATCTCAAATATATAGTCCTGCAAACTCGTACAAACTGATATTTGGTGAAGAATGGACGATTTGCATGTATCAGGAGGCTTTCCTTGTGACGGAGTTTGAGTTTTTACAAAGAATTTGTTGCAATCGCTTTTCGAAACCACATCCTCACGTTTGAACAAATTTGAGGCTGATTAGTCAGTTTCGAAAATTTTCATACTTTCCCTGAAGCCCTTCCATGGGCTAAAGAAACCTGTGACCTGTGTTAGTACTATCTAGAGTGCATACCACAGACTTGAGCAGTATTCTAGGATGGATAGCTCGAGTGTTTTTGAAGAAATCACCTCTGTAGACTGATATTATTTCCACAGTGTGCTACCAACGAAACGAAGCGTACTTTCTGCTTCACATGCGATTGTCTTTGTGATCATTCTGTTTCATATTTCTCCAAATTTTTACACCAAAGTATTTGTCTGAGAAGTGGTTCCCAACATTTCCAAGACCGTCGCCCCTCACTTATATCAGATGACCGCTTCTAACTCACAAAAAGTGTAACATCTAATTTTAAACTAGAAAAATATTTTTATGCATTTATTTTTAAAACTATGAAAAATAAATAATGTTTAGTTAATGCTCGATCAAATAAAACTCACATATCGTCTGTGCGTTTTATAGAAGCAAAGGATAATGAGTCAGTGGGATGGTCAGTACTGCTCCTGGCTTAAATTTGCTCACAAATTGTCGTAAAGAGCTGAATACCAGGCTGATGACGTTTTCATCGCCTTTATCGGACAGTGACGATGATTTCGAAATGAAACTTGATGCGGAAATAGTTAATGCTAGCTTAACTTGTTCTGATGCCTCGCCACTAAGCCTTCAGATAGAGAGCTTACGGAATTCATAAACCTGTGCAAAACGTAAGCTCTGTCACGCGAACACAATGGTGCGCAGAAATATTGCTTCAGTTATTGGCTCAAACAGTTCTGAGCTGCACAGTTGCCAAACTGAAAATATTTCGCTGATTAAACTGCCGAATTAAAACACAACTTGTGCATTTCAAATGTACTCGAAAACTGAAGCTCCTTTTTTGGTTGCAACTGTCTGCTCCTTGGAAAAGAGAAGAACTGAATGCAGTGTTTCAGAATGAATGGTTAAAACTGGACGGAAGTTAAAAAATGGAAGGTGGGTATAGTAATGCGACAGAATAAGAAACGATACAAACTAATTTTATTGAGAAGGGCGAATTATGTCGACTTTGACCTGGCGGGAAGGATAGAATTGGTGATGAAAAGATTCAAAAGCGCCCAATTTGAAATAACTGTTTGTTGCATAGTCTGAGGTTTCTCTTCGTTGCTGACCATCTCTTTGTCAATGATTAATTGTTTCACCATTAATATTATTTGATGACCGGCTGGGTGAAGTTTATTAAGCGCAGATACTATTACTTTATTATATCCTTAATCGGAAAGTACGACAGCGAGCTCTAGCGCACGCAATGTGGCTTAGTGTTTAGCATCGCTGTCTGGCATACCGCGGGTCGCCAATTCAAACCCGAGCACTGCAAATACGTGTTATTTAGTATTTATCATTTCTGGATTTTTTGAACTATTTTTTATTTGTAATGTTTATTTATTCTACAATATTCCATGTTTGTATAGATACCACCTTCTATAATATTCAATGTTTGTATAAATAGCTGCACGTTTCGTCGAGGAGGTCATTTCTGTTCTGGCTGTACGTTGAGTAATAAACGTACTTCATGCTATAAGTGTTGTACTTGATTGACGTCCCTGACTTCGAATTCGGAGTAGATCGTGATTTCGACGTGATATTGTTTTATGGAGAAGCTGGGAACTTCAAAACATGTAAATCATCATGGCTCCAATTGGGTACCGTAAAAGTGTTGCCTATACGACAGGAACCGCAATACAAGCAGTACAATGTTGCTGTCATCCGTATATTCAGGAGACAGATGGATTCCAAAACAGAAGTATGTCAGCTGCACATTAGACATCCAGCCGTGCTTTCTGGAGACGCTGGTCAGGAACCGACGAAATGGCTGAAAGAAGTCGACTAGCAGCCAAATACAACAGTTTGGTCGACATGATGTGTATGGCAAATGTGTGCTTTTGCTTGGACGGCAAAGCCCAGCTGTGGTTCGAGAGCAATGAAGAGAGGATCAGTAAGTAGCTGGGACAACTCCCGGGCCGTACTGAAGAAAACGTTCGGCAAAAATCAGCAGGAAGTCCGCTTAGCGGAAGAACAATTGAAGAACAGGACCCAACGTCACGGGGAAACGACGCAGCCGTACATGGAGAATGTTTTAGGCCCATGCCACGTCGTAAATCCGAATATGACGGAAGGCAACAAAATCTTACATTTGATAAAAGCAGGGATGGGAAAGACCGATTGTTAAAACTGATACCGCTATTTTAGTTTTGAATAACCGGTATTTTTCAGTGTTTGTTCGCTCTCGGTTAGAAAAGATGTTTTTTATTTTTTATTAATAATCAATTAAAAAAATCGAAATATAAGTCATCCACAGCAACAGTCTCAAAATTTTTCGTTTTTAAATAAACCTTTCTTAAAAAAGAAGTAATTCAGAATGAGATTTTCACTCTGTAGCGGAGTGTGCGCTGATATGAAACTTCCTGGCAGATTAAAACTGTGTGCCGGACCGAGACTCGAGACCATTGCCTTTCGCGGGCAAGTGCTCTACCAACTTCTTTTTTTTTTTATCTCATTTTGTTCTATATTGTCCGATGACACTCGTTCAGGTTGTTCGTTGATCCGTTCACTCAGTTATTTTATTACAGAGGGTAACTAAACCCTCTGACCGAACACGCTGAGCTACCGTGCCGGCACCAACTGAGCCACCCACGCACGACTCACGCTAATGGCTACGCCATGTCTCCGCAATATCCTTTCTTTCAGGAGTGCTAGTTCTGCAAGTTTCTTAGGAGAGCTTCTGTAAAGTTTGGAAGGTAGGAGACGAGGTACTGGCGGAAGTAAAGCTGTGAGGACTGGGCGTGAATCGTGCTTGGGTGTCTCAGTTGGTAGAGCACTTGCCCGCGAAAGGCAAAGGTCCCGAATTCGAGTCTCGGTCCGGCACACAGTTTTAATCTGTCAGGAAGTTTCAAAGAAGTAATTTTTATACATAACATCTGCGTTACTTTGAAATATTGCGTTATTACAGAAAATGGCTAAAGCCGACAGAAACATGCAACAAACACATGGCCTAAGAACTGGTAAGCACAGATGAGACAACGATGTCCGTGTTGCCGTGTATCGTGGTTTAAGGTACGCGTGTACGTGTAGTGTGTAAGACTTGGATCCACGTGGTCTATGTGGCAAATTCTGGCTGTCGTCACCGGACGTCCGTCGTACGGCAGAATAGCACTAACCCTAGTCTGGAAATATTTTTACGAAGTGACGAACAAGAATCAAAATGCTTCATTTTCTTTAAAAGATTAAAGTTTGTCTGCCAGTTCCATGAAATAATAAAAGAGGCAAGAGAGTATGATAAGAGTAATAAATTAAAAACTTAACAACTGTTCATTCATAACGCACAATAAAAATACAAAGTAGCTGATTTCCTGCAAATGTCTACATAATATGCCTTTATCTACCTGTAGCCTTTGAAAACGGACAAATTAACACGAAAAACAGGCTTCTTCAGCCTCAGTTTTCACCCTTTAGCCCTGAATATTTGTAATGCCCAAATACTGATATGATCCCTGATACAGCGTCATTTTTTAGTATAGTTTCAAAAAATTAGAAGCAGTGCGAGAATACAGGTGATTTTTTTCTAGTATTCAACCACTTACGGTTTATTAGGAAATAATAGGAACGAAAAACCGAAAACGGTTATTTCAGAAACCGGACATTTTGAATGGTTTTAAGAGTCAGGTTAAACAAGCGTAGCAAAAACCGATATAAACGAAAACCGGTTGTTTCAACGACAGTCGGCATCCCAAGATGAAAGGAGTCGCAGAAAACAGGTACGAAGCTGGTGTAATGAAAACTACGCCCACTGAAAGTCAGAAAGGGTCGAGGAAGGGTCGACTAATCCTCTTCTCTGACAGGTAGAAGATCTTACGGACGCTACCTAGAGATTCCCGAGCTCGCATCTTCAAGTCGTACCATGCAGAACGCAAGGAACTGAGAAGGTCAATGTTAAAATTGCCTCGACAACTTTCTACAAGAAATCGATACACTTTGCAAAACCAGCGAACGTATATGATATGCTGTTTGAGATCCTAGTCATTTGACTAAATCTTCAGAAACGAAAATTGCCACGATTATACAAATATCAGTTGGTAATTATCGTGAGATTCCTGAAGGCAGCAACCTTTCATAAATTTCACGACTAAGAAGATTTTTTCCGAAACTGTTCCCCACTTTATTTCGGGGCTACGATTTTTCTTAACTTTATGTGTTTCGATAGCGTTATGTAAGAGAATTTCTTTTTTAAAAAGCCAAATTAATTAAAAATAATCTTGGATCCACTTTTAATCAGGCACGACTGTCTAATTCAGCTGTTAATCAATAAAAAATAGGCTACCTAATGATATCGATATTGATGACGCAATTTTAAAATTTGCAGCCGAAAAAGAAGGAAGACATTCTAAGCTACTACTAGTCACCTGCCACAAAGGAGATCTTCGGTTACTTGTTCTGCTTTCTTAATAATCAATTAAACTGTGTGTTGTTTTTTAACGCGTTTTCATCCATAAAAAACTATTTACGAAGTAGTTAATATTAGACATTGATTACTTAATCATGCATGTGAAAAAACTTCTATACACAAATGTTGTATTTTATGCTTTTGTGATGTTGCCAATTTGGGGGAGGGTTTGACAAATTGAAAGTCTGCAGCGGGTTCCAAACTACCTAGCTACGCCACTGCGTATCGTTAGTCTGAACGAGAAGAAAATATTGGACGTGGAGGTGACCAAATAGCGACTTCCCTACACAGTCCTGTACAAGTTCGAAATTGATTACAGCAAATGTCGCCGAGACATTCAGTAACATTTAAATAGCTCATGAGTCTTATCTTTACATATTTAAAGTGTGTGAATGTGTCTTAGAAGCTTTATAGGGAAGGAACCACCCAGTAACTGCGTGGAATTATGTGAGACACCACGGAAAACTAAATTTGGGGTTATCGGCCACAGAATCTAGTCCATGTTTTAAAAAAAATCAGATTTCCATCACACTTTATCCAGGCTTTGGAGAGGCTAAATGACAAAAGTAAATTGTTGTCATTTAGGCGTGTTCAAAATCACCTTATAAGCATCAACATTATATCTGTTTTCAATTTTTTTTCTTTTTAAGTTGCTATTTACATTTTGTACATTTTTCTATCTATATGCAGCTTCTGACAAATTTAGTCAAATTTTGTAGGTAGGAGCAAGCCCTAATCTCATCAGCATCTTCGTACATTTTTACTACTGTTCTTTTTTCCAACCTTTCATCCCGTTTCACTTACACTGTTTTTCTCGTTTACCATCCATAATAAGCTCTGCCCTCATTAGCGCGCACGCTGAATTTTCTGCCTCTCTTTTCATACATCTGATTACATCATTGATTTTAAGATTTGGTTTAGCAAGTATGTTATTAATTTCGTGGTGCCAGCCTTCTACAGCGTTGGTTATTCGATGGCACCTTTTGTAGCAATTCCAAAGGCTGATAGAGTTTTCTTCATTTTCCAACCATCTATCTACAAAGTAGTCAAAAAACTCATGACGCCTAGGGACGTCTGGTGCCTGTGAATGTATCACGAGCCAGCCATCACAAACATCTTCAGACCGTAGAAACACTAGCGCAGCACATATACAATTTACTGTCACACTTATTCATTTTCTTTGTACACGCGAGTAAGTCCTAGATGTTGTACTTTTCTCCAGAGAGACCTTTTCATGTGGAAATAACATCCACGCTCTTCCTTTGTCGGTAGTACAACTTTAATCGCAGAAATCGCAGCTGATACGAAATCTGTGGTCACGTTTGCAGGTTTGCATTCTGGAATATTTTCCACCAGAAGACGAATGTATGTCTCTTTTCTTTTGTTTGGCATAATGCAAGGGAAGTGGATAGATATTTGTCTCTTTATTCGTGCTCCCAAAGTCGGCGTGAATGGCGTATATTTGCGAAAACTTTTTTGCTACAGCACTTGAACTTACCATCCACCCACTTTTGTCGTCGTTTAACAGAAAACTGCTGCCATTAGTAACTCTGCTTTGAAAGGTCAGTTTCGTCTCTTGTCTTCGGATCTTTCTAATTTCCCTGGGGTTTTTCCCGCTGGTAGTATGAAGTTCTCTTCGTTGCTTGCTGTTCTGTCATTTCAGTGACAAAATCATACTCTCTATCGTGCAGGCATCCCAGGTCCTCCGGATATAGTTCGGAAATAGAAGTGTCTTCCTCTCCTGCCCTTTTCTTCGCCTGGTTCTAAATCTTCCTTACTTCCAAACGAGCGTCATCCGGAGCTCCACATTGATGCTCGAGTTAAAAAAGCATCATCGAATACTTGGTTTTAAGCATTCCTCGATAGTGATTTGCTTTCTGTCTTCAACAGCACCACGTCACAGACGGGTCTTCTTTCGTTTTCTTCACTATGTAAGAATAACCTTTAGCGGCAACATGGCTTACCGCGAATGGTCGTTAAAACGTCTATGTCGGAACTACTGTGACAGAAATACACAAGTCGCACGATATCGGCTCTACTACAACTAGAGCGGTAAAAAGGCTATTTGTGCAGACAATCGGTTATTGTGGCAGAGGAGGTCTATCGGGGCACAGTTCGGCCGTGTCTAAGGAGCAGGTAGTTTGAGTAATTACGACGGTCCGGGTGCAGGTAAGCCGTGACAGAAAGGGACCAGGTATTGGGCACAGATTTCACAGATTGCTGGTTGGGCACAAATATCAAATGGTTCAAATGGTTCCAATGGCTCTGAGCACTATGGGACTTGACATCTGAGGTCTTCAGTCCCCTAGAACTTAGAACTACTTAAACCTAACTAACCTAAGGAAATCACATGCCCGAGGCAGGATTCGAACCTGCGACGGTAGCGGTCCCGCGGTTCCAGACTGAAGCGCCTAGAAGCGCTCGGCCACTCTGGCCGGCGCACGAATTTCACTGGGCACATTTTTCATAGATTGACCAAACTCTCCTGGTAAAGGATTTCACAACGACAGGGGAATTGATCAAGTGGGTCCAGCGAATTGAGAAAATGCAACAGAAAAAGTAGGATGAGAGATGTATGGCAGACTTTCGAATTTGGTCCCTATGGAAGTTGTGAAAGACGACCATGAGCTCGCTTCCCTCATACCCCAGATAGGAAGAAAGGAGATACAGCAATGCATGGCAATCACAAATGTCGGACCGAGAACATAAAGATAGCAGCCACGAATGTCGACCCCGTACGTCACGAGATTATAGAGAACATCGAAGAAGAGGTGTATCGATCTTTGGCACCAATCGTCCGCCGTTAGTCGAATGAGACATAAAAGAACATATGCCGAAACCTTCAAACGACAGCCCAGCAAACGATCAACGCAAGTACATCAATGCCTCCGCCAAGTACAACACACTGCAGAGAAACGGACATTTAGAGGACGGAGAATAACACATCACCTTTTTAGAGATGGTTGTGGGACTTGGCTGTTCGATACAGGATGTCAAATTAAACGCCTTTCAGTCGTCAAGTTGCCAACCTTACTTTATTTGGCAATCAGTTTTAGCGTTTTACTACGCCATCTTCAGGGCCCTGACTGACGTGTAGGAAGATTTTACTTCGGCTGTGATCAAAACAGGGGCCAGCAATACTGGTATTAGTAGATTTTTACTATAGCGATCACTTCAACCGTCATCTGCCGCTATTAGATCGATCACTTCAACCATCATCTTCCGACTACTAGATCAAACAGTCTGTAGATGATGGATGAAGTGATAGCTACAGCAAAAATCTACTAATACCAGTATTGCTGGCCCCAGTTTTGATCACAACCGAAGCAGACTCTTCCTACACGTCGGGCAAGGCTTGAAGATAGCGTAGTAAATCGCTGAAACTGACTGCCAAATAAAATAAGGTTGGAAACTACACGGCTGAAAGGTGTTTAATTTGACTTCCACGCACCAGCATGTTTTCACGGAGGGCGTCCTTGACTAATGCACTAAGCGTTGACTCACTGGACAGTAAGCAATTTCTTCCCAATCTGGGGGATATTTTTCACTTTTTGGCTATTACGACGACGCAGCTCCCTCGCGGTGCTCTGTACGTCAAATGGGGACGTTAAGCTCGGCAGATCGCTTCGTGCTATTCAAGTGTAGTAGGCCATGTGCCGGTACCGGGTTCCATCCTCTTCCTTCTGTCATCATTATTATGCAACACAAAAATAACACTACACTTTACACACACCCATTACACTCACCTGTACTCCAAAATACACATACAACACAGCTCTCACCTGTTGTTGTTGTGGTATTCAGTCCGAAGACTGGTTTGATACAGCTCTCATGCTACTTTTGTACTGTGCAAGCCTCTTCATCTTCGAATAACTACTGCATCCTACAGTCTTCTGAATATGCTTACTGTACTCATCTCTTGATATCTCTCTGCGACTTTTATCTCCCCTCCGCCTCCCGAAGTCCCCTTCAGTATGAAGATAAAATCAGAGAGACTAGAGCCCACACAGAAGCATACCGACAATCCTTCTTTCCACGAACAATACGAGACTGGAATAGAAGGGAGAACCGATAGAGGTACTCAGGGTACCCTCCGCCACACACCGTCAGGTGGCTTGCGGAGTATGGATGTAGATGTAGATGTAGAAATGGTGATCCCTTGACGTCTCAGAATGTGGCCTGTCAACCGATCCCTTCTTCTAGTCAAGTTGTGCTGCAATTTTCTTTTCCCTCCAGTTCTATTCAGTACTTTCTCAGTAGTCATGCTATCTGTCCATCTAATCTTCAGCCTTCTTCTATAGCACCACATTTCAACGGCTTCTACTCTCTTCTTATCCAAGCTGTTTATCGTCCATGTGTAATTTCCGTACATGGCTACATTCCAGATAAATACCTCCAGAAAAGGCTTCCCAACACTTATATCTGCATTCGAAGTTAAAAACTTTCTCATCTTCAGAAACGATTTGCATGCCATATAAGTCTAATACTTCGGCCAATGTCAGATGTATTGCTGAAGCAGCAAAGCTCATATACAACTTCAAGTGTTTCGTTTCCTAATGTAACTGACTCAGCATCGCCTGATTTAATTCGACTACATTCCATTTCCTTGTTTTGCATTTGTTGATGTTCATCTTATATCCTCTTTCAAGACGCTGTTCATTCTGTTCGACTACTCTTCCACGTCCTTTGCTGTCTCTGAAAGTATTACAATGTCATCGGCAAACCTCAAAGTTTTTTATTCCTTCTCCCTGGATTTTAGTTCCTATTCCAAATTTTTCTTTGGTTCCCTTTACTACTTGCCCAATGTACTCTACATACTGAATAACATCGAGGATACTCTACAACCCTGTCTCTCTCCCTTCTTAATCATCGCTTCCCTTTCATGCCCCTCGACTCCTATAACTACCGTCTGGTTTCTACATAAGTTAAAAATAGCCCACCGCTCTTCGTATTTTTCCCATGCTACTTTCTGAACTTCAAAGAGAGTATTCCTCTCAGCGCTGTCAAATGTTTTCTCTAAGTGTACAAATGCTATAAATGTAGGTTTGCCTTTTCTTAATCTATTTTACCAAACTGATCTTCCCTGAGATCGGCCTCTACCAATTTTTTTCCATAATTCAGAAAAAAATTCGTGTTAGTATTTTGCAACCATGATGTATTAAACTGATAGCTCTGTAATAATCACACCTGTCTGCACCTCACTTTTACATATCCGCAAGATATGGGGTCAACAGTGCCATACGATATTTACTTACTAATAAGTGCACGAGGCTGGTGACTGTTTGCCGAGTAAACAGCGTTTTGTACCGTGACCTGATTTGGAATACGATAAAAAAAAGTACGCAATTGGCTAGGAGGGACAAGGAGTGAATGGTTGAGATTAAGTTTCTGCTGCAAGGCTGTTACAACATCCACCTGAGGAGTGCGTCCGCCACAGAGCTCCTGTTCGCACCTTCCACGTTGTGTTACGCTTAAAAAGCGCTTTCAGCAACAGAAAAACGTTCAGCAGGCGCACGCTGTTGTAATCAACGAGCTTGCAAACGCAGTCAGGCACTCTACAAAGAAGCGCAGTTCTCAATCATGAGATCAGAGTATATTGCAATTTTAAAATCTGTTTAATGATACCCACATGCGACCGACGATCGCTACAGAAATTTGTTCATAAATATGTATAAATCACCCGTTATAGAGTTGTTCTATAATAATTGCACGTACTTCGTCTCTTCTGACCTGTGAAGCCATTCAGTTTGTCAGTGTTGTTGAGGAAGTATATTCGTAGTTGCACTGTCCTACACAAACCCACGCGGAAACGACGAAAAGATGGATGAAGAGGAAAATATACATCAAGTCTTCAGACCGTAGAAACACTAGCGCAGCACATATGCAATTTACTGTCACACTTATTCATTTTCTTTGTACACGCGAGTAAGTCCTAGATCTTGTACTTTTCTCCAGAGAGACCTTTTCATGTGGAAATAACATCCACGCTCTTCCGTTATCGGTAGCACAACTTTAATCGCAGAAATCGCAGCTGATACGAAATCTGTGGTCACGTTTGCAGGTTTGCATTATGGAATATTTTCCACCAGAAGACGAATGTATGTCTCTTTTCTTTTGTTTGGCAATAATGCAAGGGAAGTGGATAGATATTTGTCTCTTTATTCGTGCTCCCAAAGTCGGCGTGAATGGCGTATATTTGCGAAAACTGTTTGCTACAGCACTTGAACTTACCATCCACCCACTTTTGTCGTCGTTTAACAGAAAACTGCTGCCATTAGTAACTCTGCTTTGAAAGGTCAGTTTCGTCTCTTGTCTCTTGTCTCTTGTCAGTATTGCCTCATGTGTTCCTACATTTTATCGGAAACCAAACTGATCTTCCCTGAGATCGGCCTCTACCAATTTTTTTCCATAATTCAGAAAAAAATTCGTGTTAGTATTTTGCAACCATGATGTATTAAACTGATAGCTCTGTAATAATCACACCTGTCTGCACCTCACTTTTACATATCCGCAAGATATGGGGTCAACAGTGTCATACGATATTTACTTACTAATAAGTGCACGAGGCTGGTGACTGTTTGCCGAGTAAACAGCGTTTTGTACCGTGACCTGATTTGGAATACGATAAAAAAAAGTACGCTGTCCTTAGGTTGGTTAGGTTTAAGTAGTTCTAAGTTCTATGGGACTGATGACCACATCAGTTAAGTCCCATAGTGCTCAGAGCCGAGGTTGGTTAGGTTTAAGTAGTTCTAAGTTCTATGGGACTGATGACCACATCAGTTAAGTCCCATAGTGCTCAGAGCCATTTGAACCATTTGAACTGCCAATGGGCCTGCCTATGGCAAGACGTGGGGATCCAAATCACAAAGCATATTAGACCAAGTCATTGAAGATGTTAAAGGTTGAATCGAGCGCCAGCTTTCGCTGCTGCATCAGCACATCTGCGGACACCGTTTTCTTCTGTGAGTTTGACACACATTCTCATAAGAAGCGACTTATTTTAAATTTCCTCTGTGCTCTTTAGTTTAAGCTCGTTAATTTCGTGCCTATTTGTTTATTTATGGGGCACAATTCTGCGTTTATTAACTGTTTAGACCATATTTTCGCCATCTTTAGTATGGATCGGAACTATGATTGCTGTCTTTAGATGCGAGCTGAGTCGGTGACCCTTCGCTCGCAGGTCCAGGTGGTGTTAGCTTCGGCCACACAGCTTGAGGCTACTGCCAATGGCCGGCCGCTGTGGCTGAGCGGTTCTAGGCGCTTCAGTCTGGAAGCGCGCGACCGCATGCCGCTGGCATGGATGTGTGTGATGTCCTTAGGTCAGTTACGTTTAAGTAGTTCTGAGTTCTAGTGGACTGATGACCTCAGGTGTTAAGTACCATAGTGCTCACAGCCATTTACTCCCAATGCAGCCGGCCGGGGTGGCCGAGCGGCTCTAGGCGCTGCAATCTGGAACCGCGCGACCGCTACAGTCGCAGGTTCGAATCCTGCCTCGGGCATGGATGTTTCTGATGTCCTTAGGTTGGTTAGGTTTAAGTAGTTCTAAGTTCTATGGGACTGATGACCACATCAGTTAAGTCCCATAGTGCTCAGAGCCATTTGAACCATTTGAACTGCCAATGGGCCTGCCTGTGGCAAGACGTGGGGATCCAATGGAACATCCAGCACATCCCGTATGTCCCTCGATTGGTCTGTTATTGTGTCCGCCCCAGCTGCTGCCTGGACTGAAGTTGAACCCTCATCTGTGGTCGACTGGAAAATCGTTACAAGGCGTGGCAGGCAGCAAAAGGCCTTCAGAGCAACTGATCGGAGGGCCTGCCTGGTTCGTCTGACCAACAGATTTCGGGTACTGCCTGTGGCTGACGAAACCCCTAAGCCAGATGTAATCGCTCTCCCTGTTCCAAAGGAAGCCTCTCGGCCCGCAATGTTTGGGTGATCACAGAGGGTTGGTTTACTGGTAATTGTCAGTTCCTACATTAGGCGCGCAATGGGGTCCCTCGAGCGATATAACTGCCAAGGAGAGGAAGGAATCCAGGGTGCACTGTGTGTGCATACCAGGAGGAGTCATTCCAGATGTGGAAATGCTGCTTCGGGATGCCATGAAGAGCATAGGGTGCAGCCAACTGCAGGTGGTGACTCATGGTGGTACTAACGATGTGTGTCGCTCTGGAACAGAAGAGATTCTTTCTGGGTTCAGGTGGCTAGTTGAAGTGGTCAAGACCGCCAGTCTTGCTTGTGAGATGAAGGCGGAGCTCACCATCTGTAGCATCGTCGACCGAACCAACTGTGGTCCTTTGGTACAGAACCGAGTGGAAGGTATAAATCAGAGGCTCAGGCGGCTCCGCGACAGTGTAGGCTGTAGATTTCTCTACTTGCACCATTGGGTGGTGGGTTTCTGGGTTCTGCGTAACAGTTCAATGGTCCACTACACACAACAAACATCGAAGCGGCTACATGGGTAGCGGGACGGTTGGAGTGGACTGGGCGGTTTTTTTAGGTAAAAGGTCTTGGGAAACTGCAGAAAGGGCGTTAGTCTAAAAGGATGCCGGGAAAACACAGGAATTTAAAGCTAACAACAACCGGTATTGTAGTTGTAAATTGTCATAGCTGCGTTGGGGAAGCTAATAGAAAACACTGACTCTCAAATCGTTATAGGTATAGAAAAATGGTTAAAGCTGGAAACAGGTTCAACCGAAATTTTTACAAGGGACCTAAACGTGTTCAGAAAGGATACACTAAATACAGCTGATTTTAGAGTGTTTATTGCTGTCAGAAGTAGTTTACCTTGCAGTTCCTGTGGGTTTGTATGGGTAGAGGTTATACTTGGCTGCCGGAATAAATTAATACGAGGCTTGGAACTTAAATAGTGGCAACTATTTATTCAGAACCGATACAAAAGAGTTACATTTTTGTACCTGTTACTGTCCTTCAAAGTAGTCACCAGCGTTGTGTAGAACCCGTTGCCAGCGATGTGGATGGCGTAGTATACCGTTAGCAGAGCCTGTTCTGTCGATGGTGCGAATGGAGCGGTCTAAAGGTATGGTGATTCTCGTGTACGACTGTGGTGGTGTTATCCGAACGCATTACGATCCTCCACGGCAGACCGTCAGTGCACAGTATTACTGTTCGTTTTTGGTGCATCACCTGCGACCATCTTTGCGAAAAAAGCGGCGACACTTTCTGCACAACCCACCCATCATTTTGCACGACAATGCGCGGGCGCATACAGCGCAAGCTGTGGCTGCTCTGTTCGGTCGATGGGACTGGGAAGTACTGTACCATCCACCATACTCCCCGGACTTAAGTCCTTGTGACTTCGATTTGATTCCGAAGAAGGAAACACTTCGTGGCATTCGCATCAGAGCTGTTCCAGAGATTCGACAGCCAATAGACCGCTACATTCGCATCATCAGCAGAACAGGCTCTGTTAACGGTATACTACACCTTCCACATCGCTGGCAATGGGTTCCACACAACGCTGGTGACTACTTTGAAGGACAGTAACAGGTGCAAACATATAACTCTATTGTATCGGTTGTGCATAAATAGTTGCCACTGTTTAAGTTTCAATCCTCGTAATTGGTTCGTTTTACTGATACGCTGACTCAGACGATGCAAATGTTTAACAGTTCAAAGAAAATCTGAATCTAATTTCAAACAGGTACACTATTCATACAATTACGGTTGGTGGTGAGGTCAATCTACCGTCGATATATTGGCAAAAGTACATATTTAAAGCCGACGGTAGGCACAAAAGGTCGGCCGAAATTGTACTGAGTGATTCCTCAGAAAATTATTTTGAACAATTAATTCAGGTGTCCACTAGATGTGTTAATAGTTGCGAAGAAATACTTAACCTCTTGTTGTTGTTGTTGTTGTTGTTGTGGTCTTCAGTCCTGAGACTGGTTTGATGCAGCTCTCCGTGCTACCCTATCCTGTGCAAGCTTCTTCACCTCCGAGTACTTACTGCAACCCACATCCTTCTGAATCTGCTTAGTGTATTCATCTCTTGGTCTCCCTCTACGATTTTTACCCTCCACGCTGTCCTCCAATGCTAAATTTGTGATCCCTTGATGCCTCAGAACATGTCCTACTAACCGGTCCCTTCTTCTTGTCAAGTTGTGCCACATACTCTTCTTCTCCCCAATTCTATTCAATACTTCATCATTAGTTATGTGGTCTACCCATCTAATCTTCAGCATTATTCTGTAGCACCACATTTCGAAAGCTTCTATTCTCTTCTTGTCCAAACTATTTATTGTCCATGTTTCACTTCCATACATGGCTACACTCCATTCAAATACTTTCATAACGACTTCCTGACACTTAAATCTATACTCGATGTTAACAAATTTCTCTTCTTCAGAAACGCTTTCCTTGCCATTGCCAGTCTACATTTCATATCTTCTCTACTTCGACCATCATCAGTTATTTTGCTCCCCAAATAGCAAAACTCCTTTTCTACTTTAAGTGCCTTATTTCCTAATCTAATTCCCTTAGCATCACCCGACTTAATTCGACTACATTCCATTATCCTCGTTTTCCTTTTGTTCATGTTCATCTTATATCCTCCTTTCAAGACACTGTCCATTCCGTTCAACTGCTCTTCCAAGTCCTTTGCTGTCTCTGATAGAATTACAATCTCATCGGCGAACCTCAAAGTTTTTATTTCTTCTTCATGGAGTTTTAATACCTACTCTGAATTTTTCTTTTGTTTCCTTTACTGCTTGCTCAATATACAGATTGAATAACATCGGGGAGAGGCTACAACCCTGTCTCACTCCTTTCCCAACCACTGCTTCCCTTTCATGCCCCTCGACTCTTATAACTGCCAACTGGTTTCTGTACAAATTGTAAATAGCCTTTCGCTCCCTGTATTTTACCCCTGCCACCTTTAGAATTTGAAAGAGAGTATTCCAGTCAACATTGTCAAAAGCTTTCTCTAAGTCTACAAATGCTAGAAACGTAGGTTTGCCTTTCCTTAATCTTTCTTCTAAGATAAGTCGTAAGGTCAGTATTGCCTCACGTCTTCCAATATTTCTAGAGGAATCCAAACTGATCTTCCCCGAATTCGGCTTCTACTAGTTTTTCCAGTCGTCTGCAAAGAATTCGCGTTAGTATTTTGCAGCTGTGACTTATTAAACTGATAGTTCGGTAATTTTCACATCTGTCAACACCTACTTTCTTTGGGATTGGAATTATTATATTCTTCTTGAAGTCTGAGTGTATTTCGCCTGTCTCATACATCTTGCTCACCAGGTGGTAGAGTTTTGTCAGGACTGGCTCTCCCAAGGTTGTCAGTAGTTCTAATGGAATGTTGTCTACTCCCGGGGCCTTGTTTCGACTCAGGTCTTCCAGTGCTCTGTCAAGCTCTTCACGCAGTATCGTATCTCCCATTTCATCTTCATCTACATCCTCTTCCATTTCCATAAAATTGTCCTCACGTACATCGCCCTAGTATAGACCCTCTATATACTCCTTCCGCCTTTCTGCTTTCCCTTCTTTGCTTAGAACTGGGTTTCCATCTGAGCTCTTGATATTCATACAAGTGGTTCTCTTTTCTCCAAAGGACTCTTTAATTTTCCTGTAGACAGTATCTATCTTACTCCTAGTGAGATAAGCCTCTACATCCTTACATTTGTCCTCTAGCCATTCCTGCTTAGCCATTTTGCACTTCCTGTCGATCTCATTTTTAAGACGTGTGTATTGCTTTTTGCCTTCTTCATTTACTGCATTTTTATATTTTCTCCTTTCGTCAATTAAGGTCAATATTTCTTCTGTTACCCAAGGAGTTCTACTAGTCCTTGTCTTTTTACCTACTTGATCCTCTGCTGCCTTCACTACTTCATCCATCAGAGCTACCCATTCTTCTTCTACTGTACTTCTTTCCCCCATTCCTGTCAATTGTTCCCTTATGCTCTCCCTGAAACTCTGTACTTAACCTCTTAGTAACAAATAATGCTGCGCACAAAGGGAACATCATGACGAATAGAGGGATCAGTGACTACAAGGCTGTTGTAGCATCCAAACCCACCAAAAATAAATACGAAGTACATCTGTTTAAAAGAAAGCAGATAAAAATTCACTTTTTTGTGACGGCCTTCGTAGCGACAACACTTTGCTGTAGAAACGGCCTACGAAGTCACCGCCACACTTTTAATAGCGGGCCGACCGGTCCGCTGGAACAGTGAACAGAAAGATGAAAACCCAAACACTCGGATTAAATGAAAGTCGGTACTTATCTTTATTATCGACGATACAGAACACAGTGGTGAACATGGTCTACAGAAATCTGTCTAGTTCGAATCGGTGCGGCTAGGTCGGCGTCGGCTGACGACAAACAGCAACTCTGCTGCGATGAACACACAACGGACTAGCAAGTACACAATTCGGTGGCGAGTCTACAACTGAGCGGCGAATACAGAACTGTCCTAGCGCTCGCGACTCCAGCGCTTAAGAAGCCAGAAGCCAGCGGTGGCGCGCGCAGACTTGCGGCGATTTCCTGTATCGCTGGCGCTGCTTATGCAGACGGCGTCCGGACTTTGATGCCGCCAACCTTTTTGGCAGCGGGCTCGGTTGGCATTACTGGCTAGGATATAACACACTTGATCTGATTAGACCATAGACCAGATGTGGTTTGAATTCAAAGAAACAGACTGAGGTGACATAAGTCGTGGGATAATTCCCAATATCGAGTCTGACCTAGTTTCGCGCGGTGTAGTGCAGCAACTCGACGTGGCACGGATTGACAAGTCCCTTGCAGAAATATTGAGCCATCCTGCCTCTATAGCCGTCCATAATTGCGAAAGTGTTGCCAACTCAGGATGTTGTGCGCGATCTGACCTCTCCATTATGTTCCATAAATGTTCCAGTGAAGGTATTTCGGGTGACCTGGATGGCCAAATCATTCGCCCGAAATGTCTAGAACGATCTTCAAACCAATCGCGAGCAATTGTGTCCCAGTGACATGGCACATTGTCACCCACAAAAACTGCATCATTGTTTGGGAACATGACGCCCATGAATGGCCGCAAATGGTCTCCAAGTAGCCGAAGAAATCCACTTGCAGTCAATGATCAGCCCATTCGATTCAAACAAAGCCCACATCATAATGGAGCCAGTACCAACTTTCACAGTGCGTTGTTGACAACTTGTCTCCGTGGTTTAGTGGGGTATGAGCCACACTCGAACCCTACTATCAGTTCTCACCATCTGAAATCGAGACTCATCTGACCAGGATATGGCTTTACAGTCGTCTAAGGTCCAGCCGATATAGTCACGAGTCCAGAAGAGGCTCTGCAGCCGATGGCGTACTGTAAACAAAGACACTCGCGTCGGCCGTCTGCTGCCATAGCCCATAAACACCAAATTTCTCCGAACTGTCCAAACGGCTACGTTCGTCGTACGTTCCACATTGACTTCTGCGGTTATTTTCGCGGTGTTGCTTGTCTGTTAGCACCGAGAACGCAAACGCCGCTGCTCTCGGTCGTTAAGTGAAGGCCGTCGATCATTGCGTTGACCGTGATGAGAGGCAATGCCTGAAATTTGGTGTTCTCGGCACACTCTTGATACTGTAGATCTCGGAATTTTGAATTCCTTAACGATTTCCGAAATTGAATTTCCCATGTGTCTAGCTCCAACTCCCATTCCGCGTTCGAAGTCTGTTAATTCCCGTCGTGCAGCCATAATCCCGTCCGAAAATTCTTCACATGTATCACCTGAATACAAATGAAAATTCTTCACATGTATCACCTGAATACAAATGAAAATTCTTCACATGTATCACCTGAATACAAATGAAAATTCTTCACATGTATCACCTGAATACAAATGAAAATTCTTCACATGTATCACCTGAATACAAATGAAAATTCTTTACATGTATCCCCTGAATACAAATGACATCTCCGCCAATGTATTTCCATTTTATACGTTGTGTAAGCGATACTACCGCCTTCTTCATAAATACATATCCATATCCCACGATTTTCGTCACCTCAGTGTAGGATCGACGGAGTTGAGAGGCATATCCCACAAAAATTGATAAGCGATGGCACTGATCTCCCATGGCACACAAAACGAGTCAGAACACTGTTGCAGAAGCAACGAATAGAGGAAGCCAAATTTAAAACAACGCAAAATCCCCAAGACTGGCGAAGTTTTACAGAAACTCGGAATTTAGCGTGCAACTTCAACAATGAAATTTTGTCTCGAAATCTGGCAGAAAACCCAGAGAGAGTCTGGTCATATGTCAAATATACCAGCGGAAAAACGCAGTCAGTACCTCCACTGAGCGATAAAAATGGCGATGTCACTGATGATAGTGACACTGCAGCAGAGTTACTAAACATGGTTTTCCGAAACTCCTTCTCCAAAGAAGGCGAAGACAATATTCCACAATTCGTGTCGGAGAACAACTGCCAACATGAGTAACTTGGAGGTAGATATCCTCGATGTAACGAAGTAGCTAAAATCACTTAATGAAGGCAGTACATCATCTCGAGACTGTATACCAGTCAGATTCCTATCAGAGATTGCTGATACAATAACTCCATATTTAGCAATCATATACAACAGCTCGCTCTTCGAAAGTTCCGCACCTAAGTACTTGAAACTTGCACAAGTCACATCAACACCCAAGAAAGGAAATAGAAGTAATCTACTGAATTACAGACCCATATCACTAACGTCGATTTGCAGTGGGATTTTGAAACATACAGTGTGCTCGAACATTAAGAATCACCTCGAAGAAAGGGGTTTACCGACAAGTAGTCAGCACGGATTCAGAAAGCATCGTTCTTGTGAGACACAACTAGGTCTTTATTCTGTGATGGGTAATCAGTGATATCGACAGAGGATGTGTAATTGATTCCATATTTTTAGGTTTCCAGAAGGCTTTTGACAGCGTTCCCCACATGTATCTTCTAATGAAATTGTGTGGCTGTGAAATATCACCTCAGTTGGGCAACTGGACTCGTGAGTTCCTGTCAGAAAGGTTACAGTCCGTGTTAATTGATGGAAAGTCATCGAGTAAAACATAAGTAATATCTGGCTTTCCCCAAAGACGTCTTATAGGCTCTCTGCTGTTCCTGACCTATACGAAAGACACACTGTTCGTGACCTATATAAAAGACACAGGACACAATCTGAGCAGCCCTCTTAGATTGTTTGCAAATGATGCTGTCACTTACCGTCTTGTAAGGTCATCAGATGATCAGAATCAGTTGGAAAATGATTTAAACAAGATATCTGCGTAGTGCTAAAAGTGGAAATTGACTCTAAACAATGAAAAACGTGAAGTCATACTCGTGAGTTCCAAAAGAAATCGGTAAAATTTCGGTTACGCAATAAAGAACACAATTCTAAACGCTGTAGATCAACTAAGTTCTTCATGATTACAATTATGAATAACAAGAGTTGGAAAGATAACATGGATAATATTGTTGCTAAAGCAAACCAAGGACTTCTACTTATTGGTAGAACACTTAGAAAATGTAGCAGGTCAACTAAAGAGACTGCTTACAGGACGCTTGACCGCCCTCTTACTGAGTATTGCTGTGCAGTGTGAGATCCTTACCAGATAAGATTAACGGAGCACATCGATAAAGTTCAAATGACAGCAGCACGTTTTGTATGATCGAGAAATAGGAAAGAGAGTAACACGGGTGGCCATCACTGAAATAAGGGCGTGTTTAGTTGCAGCAGGATCTTCTCGTGAAACTTCAGTTACCAACTTTCTACTCCGACTGTGGAAATATTCTGTTAGCACTCACCTACGTAGGGAGAAATGATTATCATGATAAAATAAGAGAAGTCAGATCTCGCACAGAAAGAGTTATGTGCTCGTTTTCCCCGCGCGCCGTTCGAGAGTGGAACGGTAGAGATATACCTTGAAGGTAGTTCGGTGAACACTCTGCCAGGCGCTTAATTGTGAACTGCGGAGTAGTCGTGTAGATGTAGATGTTTACTGATACCAAATAAATTAAGAACGTAGTGAATTCTCTCAGAAGAAAGACTTTCA
Source organism: Schistocerca nitens (assembly GCF_023898315.1). Taxonomy (NCBI): domain Eukaryota; kingdom Metazoa; phylum Arthropoda; class Insecta; order Orthoptera; family Acrididae; genus Schistocerca; species Schistocerca nitens. The sequence goes on along the minus strand of NC_064614.1, from coordinate 480,492,721 downwards.
CGGAGTTGCTAACATCTCAAGTAAACTACTAAAACCCTGTTCTTCACACATTCGCAATGTATAGGGTGACAATTATAAAACTATATGAAATAAAATCGTCATAACTTCTGAACGGTTTGACAGCGAAGTACGGTTGGCCGCAGGACATGACGGAAATTATTGTGCGCATGCGCACGCTCTTTGTTGTTATAGGCCATTTGCACGTGAAAATGCCACGGTACAGAATGCCTAAGCGTATTACGCTCGTGAACGCCTACTATGCGAGCAGTAACAGCCCAACTGCGGCTCAAAGGAAGTTTTCGACCGAGTTCAAGCTGAAGAAAACCGGTCAAAGTGTGCTAATAATCAGGAATTTGATTTGCAAGTGTGAGAGAACGGGTAGTGTCCGTGATAACAGTGCTGGCAACGTCGGTCGTTCAGAATGGGTGAAAACGCCTGAAAACACAAGCGCTGTGCCTCAAATCAGCTCTAGGAAATCGATCACACGAGCTGCACAACAGGCGAGATCAAACGGGAGACACTGCGACAAATTGTTGTCGAAAACCTACATCTCTTCTCACACAAAATTTAAACCCATCAGCCATTAAGCCCCAGAAACATGGAACAGCGGTTGTGTTTCGCCAACTCTGTTGTCCACAGACTTTGATGTGAATATGGTTTGGTTTAGCGACGAAGCCCACTTTTATTTTGATGGTTTCATCAATAAGCAAAATTAGCGGATGTGGGGGACTGAGAAACCGCATTTCGCGATCCAGAAGTCTCTTCTTCCTCAGCAGGTGATTATCTGGTGTGCAGTGCCCAGTCACTGAATAATCGGTGCGATATTCCTTGACGACACAGCGACTACCGAACGATACGCGATGGTTTTGGAAGATGATTGCATCCCCATTATCCAAATGATAAGATGTGGTTCATGCAAGACAGAGCTCGACGTCTTCGAAGCAGGAGAGTGTTTGATGTCCTGGAGGAGCAATTTGGGGACCGCGTTCTGGCTCTGTGGGGTATCCAGAGACCACAGGCCTGACGCTCGATTGGCCGCCATATTCTCCAGATTTGAACACATGCGACTCCTTTTTGTGAGGCTATATTAAAGACAAGATGTATAGCAATGACTCCAAAACCATTACCGAGCTGAAAACAGCGATTCAGGAGGTCATCGACAGAACCGATGCTCCGACATTTCAGTGTGTCATGCAGAACTTCGCTATTCCTCTGCGCCACTTCATTGCCAATGATGGGAGGCACATCCAACATGTCATAACCTAAATCCAAATATCTGTAGTGACGCTTACATCTTGAATAAAGTGTGTGCACGCGCTAGTTTGTAACTAATTTACGTTTCTTTAATATAGTTTCATAATTATCACCCTGTATTTTATCCACATATTTAATAAATACACCATTATCAAAGTGAATATTTCCAGACAGACTTTCATCCCCAACCCCCACCGCCACAGAAGACACACAGTCTTGATTATATAGTTTAGCCTCTCTCACTGCCGGCCACTGTGGCCGAGTGGTTCTAGGCGCCTCAGTCCGGAACCGCGCGACCGCTACGGTCGCAGGTTCGAATCCTGCCTCGGGCATGGATGTGTGTGATGTCCTTAGGTTAGTTAGGTTTAAGTAGTTCTAAGTTCTAGGGGACTGATGACCTCAGATGTTAAGTCCCATAGTACTAAGAGCCCAGGTTGTCTCACTCTTCCCCCTTTCTGTGTATTTAAAGCCAATTGGCCCCTCCCCCCAATTCCGCCTTTCTTCATCCCCCATTTTCACCCACTCTCCTCCCCCAAATTTTTCTTATTATTGGTTTATTATAATTCCCTCTGGTGTATAAGTGGTTTCCCTAGCTGTAGATGGCTAATTATATGAAGCATTAATAGTGAAATGGGGTTGCCATTCGTCCCTATGAATCAGGATCGTCACCATTATGGACCGTCTTATCCCGACATCTCGACAAGACGCAATTTTGTCCCGATTGTTCAAAATACTGTTACCGGCTTGGCTTAAGTATCGAAGTAACGCCACCTATTAGCGCAACATGTAAATGCAGCCCACATCTGTGTCAGCAAGTTTATCTTGAACAAGGTCTTCTCACAGATGGCGTTGCATGTTGCGTGTCCTGTGTCGACGACGCAAAATCCTTCTAGATCTAGCATTCTAGCGTCATCATTCGAGAAGATACCACACTTCTCCAGTAGTACAGGGCTGGAACTACTTAAGCAGCGCCACGCGAAAGAATCAGGCAGCTCCCATTTGAATGGCGACCTGATAAGACGATTCTTTCTAAACGTAATACTAACAACGACTGCAAGTTAGTATGTTTGAAGTGTTTACTGCGGGTATAAAAGACTTGAAGTGTATAGTGACGTGTACTTCAATGATAAAAGTATTATTGTCGACTGTTTACCACTTAATAAACTTATCATAGCTTAGGATAATTCGTGAGGATGGAATGAGAAAGTCTCACTTTTCAGATGATAATTAGGAATGAGGGATCAGGAAACGTCGAGTGAGATTTGTGGCTGTTTCATCTCAGTAACTCACAGAGGTAAGGCAGATGTGAGTCATCACATTTCTACGAAGACTCAGACAAATAGATTGGCGGTAGCCTCGACATCAAAGCTTCAAGATCAAAGAAGATACACAGGAAGAACTGCTCGTTACTGCTGCAGATCTAACAACAGTTTATAAAGTAATCAGGTATCATCAGTCCTTTAGTTCTCTCAAATGTCTGCATCTACATCTATGAGTACATACGTACTCTGCAAATCACACTTTTAAGTGCCTGGCAGAGGGTTCATCGAACCACCTTCAAAATAGTTCTCTATTATTCCAACCCGAAAAGCGCGTGGAAAAATCGCCAACGTACGTCTTTCCGTGCGAGCTCTGGTATCCCCTATTTTATTATGATTCCCCCTATACTCGTCGGCTTCATCAATGTATTGTCATATTCGGAGGAGAAAGTTGGTGATTAAACTTTCGTGAGAAGATTCCGACGCAACGAAACACGCCTTTGTTTTAAGGATGTCCACCTCAAATACTGCATCATTTCCGTCTTTCTTATTTTGCGATAATCTTTGAACTTTCTCGATGTACTACATTAATCCTATCTGATAATGATCTCACACCGCACAGCAGTACTCCAGAAGCTGGACAAGCGTAGTGTATGCAGTCTGTTTAGTAAGATCTGTTGCATCTTCTAAGTGTTGTGCCAATAAAATGCAGTATTTGCTTCACCTTCCGCATAACGTTTTCTATGTGTTCTTTCCAATTTAAGTTGTCGGTAATTGTAATTCCTACGTATTTAGTAGAATTTACAGCCTTTAGATTTGACTGATTTATCGTATTACCGAAGTTAAGACTGCTGTTGATATTGTCTCCTAAGTCGTTTGTATAAGCAAGGAACAGCAGAGGGCCTATAACACTGCCTTGTGGAACGCCAAAAATCACCCCTATTTTACTCGATGACTGTCCCTCCATTACTACTAACTGTGACCTCTCTGGCAGGTCCAGTCACATAACTGAGACGATATTCTTCCATAAGCACACAATTTGACTACAAGCCGCTTGTGAGGTACAGTGTCAAAAGCATTCACGAGATCTAGAAATACGGAATCAATTTAAAATCCCTTGTCAATAGCACTCAACACTTCCTGTGAGTAAACAGCTAGTTGTGTTTCATAAGAACGATGTTTCCTAAATCCGTGTTGACTGTGTGTCAATAGACCGCTCTCGTTGAGGTAATTCAAAACGTTCGAACTCAATATTTGATCCAGAATCCTGCTGCATATCGACGTTAATGGTATGGGCCTGTAATTTAGCAAATTGCTTCTACTGCCTTTCTTGAATACTGCTGTGACCTACGCCACTTTCCAGTCTTTGGGTACGGATCCTCCGTCGAGCGAGCTGTTGTTTATCATTGTGAAGTATGGAGCTATTGCATCAGCATACTCTGAAAAGAACCTAATTGTTATATAGTCTGGAGTGGAAGACTTGCTTTTATTAAAGTATTTAAGTTGCTTCACTACTCCGAGGATGTTGTTGATTCTAATTCTGGAATATTTAATTCGTCTTCTTTGGTAAAGGAATTTCGGAAAGCTGTGCTTAGTAACTCTGCTTTGGCAGTACTGTCATCGATAGTATTTCCATTGCTGTCGTGCAGAGAAGGCGTGACCGTGTCTCAGCGCTAGCATATTTTACATACGACCAGAATCTCTTTGGTTTTTCTGCCAGGTTTCGAGATAAATTTTCGTTGTGGAAATTATTGTAAGCATCTCGCATTGAAGTCTGCTCTAAATTACGAGCTTCTGTAAAAGATCATTAGTCTTAGAGATTTTGCGTTCGTTTAAATTTGGTACGCTTTTTTCGCTGTTTCTGCAATCACAGCACCATAACGAGGGGTCGCAGTTATGGTTCACAGAACATACAAACAACTAAGCAACACTATCTTCCACCTGTACATAGTGACCGCACGGTTTCAACGGGTAGAAATTGCGTATCATATGAGCAGGGCAGCAGTATCAATGTATCGTAAAACTGAATGCTGCAATGTATCATGACTCCAAAGTCGCCGCAAAGCAATCTACAGACAAGATCAAAGCTTCACGCCACACTCCGTGTTCGAATGCGTAAAACAATCGCAAGAAGTTTCATTTTGCAGCACAGGCACCGAGCGCATCGAAAAAAAAAAAAAAAAAAAAAAGGCTGAAAAGATGTTTCCTTTAGTTGTTCAATACTTTACTGAAACTGATGGAGTCCAGCCGAAGGTGCTGAAATTTGATTCACTGAATAAGGAAACATCGGAGAGAACTGAAAAGTTTTGTCTAAACACTTTGGGACAACTGTAAATCCCATTAGATAACTCAATCGCTTTTTGTGGAGACATTACCAATTTCGGAGGGCTTCATCGAAGCGGCCAGCGGAATGCGTTTCACTAAATTAAAGAAGAACTTGGAAAAAATGTAGAAAGAATTGGATGCTCTGTCCACATTCTCCATAATACTGGAGTCTTAACTGTCGACATTGAAATAATCGTCATGAAAATATTTAATTATTTTTCAATATACACACCAAGGACAAAGAAGACGAAAGAGTTCTGCTTATACGTTGATGTCAATCATCACGCTCTTCTACCTCCCTCAAAAATAAGATGGCTTTCGGTAATGGCGGAAGATGAGAGAATTCTTAAGCTTTGGATTTCATTAAAATAATTTTTTGACGCCGAAGACAGTCCACCCAAAATAATTTCAGATTTTTTCCGTGGTTCGACCAGTGAAATTTACTTCATGTTTCTGTGGTCAAGCTTGGTTCTGTTTGAAAAAACTATAAAAAGCGTGGAGAAGAATAAAGTCTCGATAATTGAAATAAGAAATATAATAATCGACACTCAAATATGTTTGAATGAAAGGAAGTCTGCCACTTTTATTGGCATGCAAACCAAGAAGAATTTGAGCAAATTAAAGAATGAGAACCATAACCAAGAAATAATTAATTTGATTTCGAAATTTGAGGAAGAGATAATGGTTTTCTATATCACAGTATTCGATTACTTAGAAAAATGGGCTATTTCTTTCAATGCATATCAAATATTTGATCGGATGACGCTATCTGAAAATCAGATTGGATGATTATTGAAACCACTATTATATACCTCACTAAAAATGGTACGAAGATTTCAGGCTATAATTATTTTCAGGAATATATGTATCTGCAGAGCTTTCTAGAGACTAAGAGTGACTCGGAAGAATGGAAGTATAAACATTCCGTGGAAGGAAGGTGGATTTACTTTCTTAAAGAAACCGGAAATCTTGAACGTAAATGACAACTGCTAAGAGTATGCGAGTATTCGTTTTCTATTCCTGCACGCAACACCACTGTGGAAAGGGTATTTTCGCTGATGTCCCCGCGGCGGACTTAATGAAAGAAATGGACTTCTGCCAGGGACTGTGGAATCAATCTTACAGTGCCAGTTTAACTACAATCTGACTTGCATTGAATTTTATAAATACGTAAAAGGGAGAAAATACTTTCTGACAAAGATGAAATCTTCTGAAAAATATGGTATACCAACTACTCCTGCCGCAACAAGTTCCATGTAAATGTGTTCTAAATAAGAAGCAATTATACTAAATAAATTTTTACTTAATTTCTACACCCCCATCTCAGAGCATCCTGACGAGGTCGCACGTAGACTATGGGACTATCCGTTTCGGCCTTTCTAAAACATAGAATACCCAGTACAAGCCCTGCGTAAATGTGTAGCGCAGGTGAGCTCAATATCGACGCATATGGACTATTTGGAAATATTAGAAGTGCCACCTTTTCTGAGGAAATCGTTTTTAGCAGCCAATTTTACATTCAAGCTTGCCCTGTGTAAGAGGACAACAGTGTCAGAGAAAATATACGATGTTAGTGTAGACACCTTCACTGGCCACCAATTACAAGCAGGATATGCTCTCAAGTATTTCGGTGCCCATGCTGTCAAATGTTTCAATGTCGTTAATCATCGAAAGAAAATTATTATTACTTAGCAAGTAATGTATTATTGAAACCCATTCTACTTGTCTTTTGTGATACCTACTATTAAGGATGAATCCCTTCAGAACATTAATTACACAAAACAAATAAATAGTAGGCCTATATAGAGTTTACTTGCGACAGTTGGGGCCGCAGTAGGCCATATACACAGAGGGTAAGTAACAAAAAAAGAAAAAACTCAACCAGTATAGATCGTGCGTACAGAGATCGGAAAGCGAAGAAATGGGGAAGGAATCTGACCGCTTTAAACGGTCTGAAGAACCATCTGACATGACTGCAGAACTAACAGCCGTACTATATATCTTAAAGTCATAGTGCATTGTACGGATGAAAAAAATCATGTTATCAGATTCGCATTCGTCTTTGATGCGTCTAAAAAACCATACGACGTAACGCCGCAGCGACTGTTAATGTTGTAACAATATAGTAAATATCTCTGGAGTGAGCATTCACATGCGCAGAACAGATTTTGTGTTGTCAACATACATTGCCGGCCTGGTCACGTGTTCTCGAGACGTCGTGTGTTTGTCCGTATAGCGCCCTGTATATTTAGAATGTCACTAGATCCCTAGTACAGACTGATTCTTTTCCTACGTGTCGTGGATTATTTATATATGTTGCGCAGACATTTTAACAGTATCCATTTGATACCGGGAATAAACCAGCTACGTAACTTTTAAGGGCAAGTGATATTGCATTCTGCTTCTTTGCGATAGGTGTCACAGTTCAGATGCACTCGATTTTTTGTAGTTTTCGGTATGATACGGCACTTTATACTATTACAGAGCCTGACGTACATTTTTGCAATGATAGTCTTGCAAAACGACTTGACAGTACGCTAGTACTTTTGCAAGTGTCCGAAAAACACTGAATTTGCCACACATTAGCGATTATATCCCTGCTAATTCGTCCTTTTTTTCTGCGTATTTATTTTCTCGTTTTTGCGACCTAAAGCACAATTTTTCTTACTGGTGACAGTTTGAAGTATTTATTTAACGCATTTTACGTACTTGCTCCCAGTTTATTAAATAAATAGTAGACTGAGTAAGAAGGGGAAAAAAGGCGATCGGAGAAAAATATACTGTAAAGCAAATACAGTTGGTCATGTAACAGTCGACCCATATAACACCATTAAGGGAAGTGGAAAGTGACACAAATGAAAGAGTTTGGGGACATGTTTACTAATATTTTACGCTCATCTTGACTTTTTGCACTATTGTCATCACAGTTTGTCAAGGTGTCTGAGTGTAAAGATGAAACAGACATCTCAGTGTACAAACTTATGCCAAATAATGCAGAATGAAACATATTTCTCAGTGAAAGAAAGTAGGAAATATGATAACCACAAGTTATATATGCGAACCTGACAAATTTCGTTTTACAGTTGTTTTTCGTGTGGGTACTTTTGGTAGTAGGTGCTGTGGAAAATTAAAAATAGTTGGTATAGCATCTACCTTCAGCCACACACATGCAAATATTTCTCTGTCTAAACATTCCTCTTCAAAGTGTTTTGAACATACTTTGGAATATTTTGAGCGGACAAAATTAATCCTCCTTATTTTCTGGATCCACATATTTACTCGCTGTTCACCCTCCCGGAAACTAAAATATAAATCACACATAATCATTCTCCATGTTCTAGACACACTTAACATGGTCTCCTAATGTAACTTTATAGTAAACAAAAAGGTTTGGACACACATATTAAACGAAGACAATTACACACTCCCACTCTATTGAATTTATCTGTCTCCTGTCTTTCAAATCTATATACATAATCGACACGTCACTGATAAATGCATGGAGGATAGTATTTGCTGAAACAACTAACCTTTCCCTTTCCTGTTCCACTAGCAAATTTACGAGAGGAAGCGATTGTTTGTAAGCTTTTGTACTAGCCGTAATATCTATTATATAGTCATAAAATCGTAGCAAAATAGGTCTACAGAATCAAGCCTTAATTATAATGCGTCTCGAAATTTTTAAACATATACAGTGTCTCTTACAAATATGATAACTATAATTAGAGCTAATGGTATGTACCCATGAAAAGTTACTATCCCTCCTTTCACATATTTTTCTTTGCATCCGTAGCAACAACAGTAATTCACCATCGCTATTACACTATCAACAAACGGTGAAAACACAACAAAACTCTTGATATTATAAACTTCAAACTCTGCGGAAAGCACACACGCACAGCGAAGTCCCGAAAACACGTGACAATCCTGGTTTAATGTTGACAACATGCGCAGAACGCAATGCTCACTCCTGAGATGTTTTCTCTATGGTTGTAACGACTGTTCGGTTACAATCAGTGGACGATACGGTGGGCAACTTGAGACTGTGGTCTTTATGCCAATGAGCCGGCCGCGGTGGTCTAGCGGTTCTGGCGCTGCAGTCCGGAACCGCGGGACTGCTACGGTCGCAGGTTCGAATCCTGCCTCGGGCATGGGTGTGTGTGATGTCCTTAGGTTAGTTAGGTTTAAGTAGTTCTAAGTTCTAGGGGACTTATGACCTAAGATGTTGAGTCCCATAGTGCTCAGAGCCAGCCTTTATGCCAATGAAATGGCTGATAAACATCAAAACGGCGCTATTACAGTCAACCATAGCGAATATACGTGCTTCCATAATGCGTATTATTCGCTGTAGTCAAATTTCAACAAAGAACAAAAAACTGAATAAAGAATGGAAACCATTTTAGCTTAATGGTAGACATTATAGATCAATACATCCAAAAAATGCCTACAAATCATCGAGTCATTTGAAGTTCAGCCAATAGTTACTCGGATGAAGTTTAATCATGGCTCTTCCAGACAACACTGGTACAGGATTGGTGAAAAGCTTTTCCCAATTGCAAAAGTGAAGGCGTGGAGGACATTAATCATGTTACTTTCTGGTGCCCACCGAATAGAAGGTAGCCAAGCAGCTTCCTGATGCAGCTAAGCTGTGTCAAGAGGCCCTCTTTTAACAATGAAATTCTTACGAATTTTCAAAGAAATTCTGTAATTCCTAACTGTGTATCTCAATACAGCCGTAGATGGTCCAACTCCATAAGAGTTCCTCCATACAGTAAAATTTAATACAAAAGGCTGCAACATTCAACGGATTCAGTATTTGCCTGTAGTGGTTCAGCAATTGTTTCAGATGTCCGTATCTGAAGACTCGGAATATATGTCAAGTATGTCAGAAATGAACATCGCATGAATACATTGCTCGCATGAAAACTGATCTTTTTTGCAACAGCGCCACTTTCATGAGATGTTGACTGTTTCAAACTTAAACGTCGTTGGTTCCTTTACAATAATCTAAAATTCATCTACATATCTGATACGTTTTCTTGGATATTTCGAGAACTTTCACCCCACAGCTGTGGATTCGAAAATAAATTTAGTCGCTGAGTGTATTGTGAGTCACAAGTAACAGAAAAAATAAAGATCCTTATCCTTTTTTTATTACTCACACGCTCCTATCAGTTTATGCAGGCCTCCGAGGTTTTGATCACAAGTAAACTCTACATATTATTTAAATAATAAAAAGTATGATTCATACTATTATGTGGCAGTTTTGCGTTGCTCTTCAGTCCTCAATTTGTGTTATACTGTTCTCACCTTTTCGTGTTTAAGTTACTCAGAAATAGTTTCACAGTTTCTATTTGCTCTTGATTACTTTGTTAATATACACTATGTGATCAAAAGTATCCGGGAACAAGGCTGAAAATGACTTAAAAGTCCGTGGCGCCCTCCATCGGTAATGCTGGAATTCAATACGGTGTTGGCCCACACTTAGCCTTGAAGACAGCTTCCACTCTCGCAGGCATACGTTCAATCAGGTGCTGGAAGGTTTCATCAGGAATGGCAGCCCATTCTTCACGGAGTGCAGCACTGAGAAGAGGTATACGAGGTGTGGCTAGAAAAAAACCGGACTAGTACTGGTGAAACAATAAAACGAATGCAATAAGGCTGAAAGTCGCGTGGCCTGTCACGTGACTCTCGCTCCGCCTACTGCTCGAGTTTCATCTACCTCCTGCACTCAGTCTGCCCGTGGCGTCTGTTTTAAGTAGTTGACGTTTTGTCTGTGCGTCGGAAAATGTTGAGTGTACAGAAAGAACAGCGTGTTAACATCAAATTTTGTTTCAAACTAGGAAAATCTGCAAGTAAAACGTTTGTAATGTTACAACAAGTGTACGGCGATGATTGTTTATCGCTAACACAAGTGTTTGAGTGGTTTAAACGATTTAAAGATGGCCGCGAAGACACCAGTGATGACACTCGCACTGGCAGACCATTGTCAGCAAAAACTGACATCAAAGGGATTGTGCACATTGATTGGGTACCAGAGGGACAAACAGTGAATCAGCATTACTAGATTGGCGTCCTGGCTACCCTACGTGAGCGAGTACGGAGAAAACGGAACGATTTGTGGAGAAAAAAGTCATGGATCCTTCACCAAGACAATGCCCCAGCTCACAGTGCGTTGTCAGTGAAGACGTTTTTGGCAAAACACAACATTCCCATCTTAGATCATCCACCCTACTCACCTGATTTGGCCCCCTGTGACTTTTTTCTTTTCCCTAAAGTCAAGTCAGCTTTGAAAGGAACTAGATTTGAGACTGTTGAAGCAGCAAAAGAAAAAGCGACGGAAGTAATGTATGGACTTACCGAAAATGATCTGCAGCATTGCTATGAACAGTGGAAAATTCGTATGAAGCGGTGTAGAGACCGAGGAGGAGAGTACATTGAAGGAGATAACATGAAATTGTAAATAATTGTAAATAAATGTTTTTTCCAGCATCAGTCCGGTTTTTTTCTAGCCGCACCTCGTAGATGTCGGTCGGTGAGGCCTGGGACGAAGTCAGCGTTCCAAAACATCCCAAAGGTGTTCTATAGGATTCAGGTCAGGACTCTGTGCAGGCCAGTCCATTACAGGGATGTTATTATCGCGTGACCACTCTGCCATAGACCGTGCATTATGGGCAGGTGCTCGATCGTGTTGAAAGATGCAATCTCCATCCCCGAATCGCTCTTCAACAGTGGGAAACAAGAAGGTGCTTATAACGTCAGTGTAGGCCTGTGCTGTGATAGTGCCACGCAAAATAACAAGGGCTGCAAGCCCTCATGAAAAACACAACACCGTAACACCATCGCCTCCGAATTTTACTGTTGGCACTGCACACGCTGGCAGATGACGTTCACCCGGCATTCGCCATACCCGCATCCTGCAATCGGACGGCCACATTGTGTTCGTCACTCCACACAACGTTCTTCCACTCTTCAATCGTCCAATGTTTACGCTCCTTACACCAAGGGAGATGTCGTTTGCATTTACCGGCTTGAAGTGTGATTTATGAGCAGCCGCTCGACCATGAAATCCAAGTTTTCTCACCTCCTGCCTAGCTGTCATAGTACAGGGTGATTCAAAAAGAATACCACAATTTTAAAAATGTGTATTTAATGAAAGAAACATAATATAACCTTCTGTTATACATCATTACAAAGAGTATTTAAAAAGGTTTTTTTTCACTCAAAAACAAGTTCAGAGATGTTCAATATGGCCCCCTCCAGACACACGAGCAATATCAACCCGATACTCCAACTCGTTCCACACTCTCTGTAGCATATCAGGCGTAACAGTTTGGATAGCTGCTGTTATTTCTCGTTTCAAATCATCAATGGTGGCTGGGAGAGGTGGCCGAAACACCATATCCTTAACATACCCCCATAAGAAAAAATCGCAGGGGGTAAGATCAGGGCTTCTTGGAGGCCAGTGATGAAGTGCTCTGTCACGGGCTGCCTGGCGGCCGATCCATCGCCTCGGGTAGTTGACGTTCAGGTAGTTACGGACATAACTAACCTTTTTCGAAGGACTCTCCATACAGTTGATTGTGGAATTTGCAGCTCTCTGCTAGCTCTGCGAGTCGATTTTCCTGGGCTGCGAACAAATGCTTGCTGGATGCGTGCTACATTTTCATCACTCGTTCTCGGCCGTCCAGAACTTTTCCCTTTGCACAAACACCTATTCTCTGTAAACTGTTTATACCAACGTTTAATACACCACCTATCAGGAGGTTTAACACCATACTTCGTTCGAAATGCACGCTGAACAACTGTCGTCGATTCACTTCTGCCGTACTCAATAACACAAAAAGCTTTCTGTTGAGCGGTCGCCATCTTAGCATCAACTGACACTGACGCCTAGTCAACAGCGCCTCAAGCGAACAAATGTACAACTACATGAAACTTTATAGCTCCCTTAATTCGCCGACAGATAGTGCTTAGCTCTGCCTTTTGTCGTTGCAGAGTTTTAAATTCCTAAAGTTGTGGTATTCTTTTTGAATCACCCTGTACTTGCAGTGGATCTTGATGCAGTTTAGAATTCTTGTGTGATGGTCTGGATAGATGCCTGCCTATCTACACATTACGACCCTCTTCAAGTGTCGGTGGTCTCTGTCAGTCAACAGACGAGGTCGGCCTGTACGCTTTTGTACTGTACGCGTCCCTTCACGTTTCCACTTCACCATCACGTCGGAAACAGTGGACCTAAGGATGTTTAGGAGTGTGGAATCCTCGCGTACAGACGTATGACACAAGTGACATCCAATTACCTGACCATGTTCGAAGTCCGTGAGTTCCGCGGAGCGCCCCATTCCTCTCTCTCACGATATCTAATGACTACTGAGGTCGCTGATAGGGAGTACAATGCAGCAGGTGAGAGCACAATGCACCTAATACGAAAACGTATATTTTTACCGGTAATAGTATTACAGTACTCGAGAATTATTTCTGCCGGCAGTTACCTTTTCCTGTTCTAGATCATAACCCGTCCCAGCAATTTTCTGCGTCTGTCTCTTGCTTTATACCTTGGCTCACGCGTGTATTTACGTGGTGAACCAAATTCACTACAGGAAACCATTATCTTATACGGAGTACATCTTTACAAACTACAGTGGAGAGGTTTCAGGTTATCAACAGCATAACAGGATTACAGCTATGATTTTCTCATCCAGTTAATATACCGTTAGATATGGACCAAATCTCTGTTTTCCTATAGCAAAATTACCTTCTTGAGAAAATACGTAGTCCTAAAAAATAGCGATTTGTTTCTTTGCATGCCACGTCTCTTTACACGATTTACTTTTTCATCTAGTAGGTGTAGAGTCACCAAATTCTACAGTTATTGCTTTACACTTCGTAACATAATTAGTAAGAATAACCCATTTTGCAAAACACTGGTCATACATATTTCAGTAGGAGACACCGATCTCTTCTTTTGCATGCTATATCACCGTCTTCCATCCATCGCATTTCTTCTTACTTCGTTTCTGGCGTAAAGTGGGGGATCAGTAATTCATACACGGTCACAAATTAGCACGAAAAAGTTGTTGCGTTCTACTAAAAAGATCCTAGCATTGATGTGTTCAACAAATACTGAATCCATCTCACACAAAACTTCTTCGTAATTAATTCTGGCAGTGGGTGTGTAACACAACTACCCTAGTCATGCCCACCACGTATAGGAAAACGCACACGTGCAGTCGCACGAAGCCTCTAACTAAGGAGGAGACCACAAATAATTCATATTCCATACATATCATTGCAGATTCCAGACCCATCTTTAATTAATAACTCGCTGGTGAAGTTATTATCGTGTTACCTAATTTATTTCGATGTTCCCTAAAGTTCAAGCGCAAATTAACGACTTATTAAAAATTTAGAGAGAAAGGATATCATAAAAGAAAGAGTCCTGAGCTACTGAGGGGGGTGTTTCGGAACCTGGTTTCGGATGCGATTCATTCGCTCAAGATTTAGGTAAGATTTCTTCTTCCTCGAGGAGGTGCAGTGTTACAAAGATGACTGCATTTCGGTGGCTGGAACGAAGGCAGTATAAAAAGTTGTTCTCCAGGTCCAAATAGGTAGTTCTTGGCGACCGCTCCTCCCACATTTGATACTGGGGCTATTTTTTGAGGTTGGAATCTTACCATAGAGTGGATAGTCTGAGGTGGTAGAAGCCCAAAGCACGGTCACCCCTGCCTCATTTTTCACCAGCTTTTCTTCTTACCAACGGCTGCAGCCGGGCGAGGCAGATGAGAATGCACTCTGCTCTTGGCACATGCCGATTTGAGTCCGATTACAAAAATGGTTCAAATGGCTCTGAGCACTATGGGACTTAACTTCTGAGGTCATCAGTCCCCTAGACCTTAGAACTCCGATTACAGTTTGCGTGTTCATTACCTTGAGCAAAAGATAGAAAAGTCGCTAGTGTATAGGTGCTACTTGCTCATCACTCTGGGACCCTTATCAGGCAGGACTAATAGAAGAGATAGAGATGATACAACGAAGAACACACGTCACAGGATCGTTTAGTCGGCGCAATTGTAAGAAAGCAAAGGTTTGTCAATAGCAAGCAGGTTCAAATAGATGTAGCTTGCGGTAGTTATGCAGATATGAAGACTTGCAAAGGATAGCCTGATGTGGTGAGCTCCATCAAACCTGTCTTCAGAGTGGAGGCCACAACAACATCTTCCTGGTATAGAATCATGGAAACACTTTTTGGCCATCTGTATTCCCTGTATTCCGTGAATGTTTATTACTGATACAAAATTTTGCCCTTAAGACAGTGTTGAAATTGATTGTTACAAGTTTACTCAATTTTATCTTGTTTCCCTCTTTTTTTTCTCTTCCCAAAATCTCTTCAGTCTTTGACTGCATTCCTGTTTCCTTTTCTCTGTCCATAACTTCCATGTTATCTTCCTTTCTTTTGATTCCTGCTTGATTAAGCTCTTCTTCTATGTCTTGAAACCAATATAGCTTTTTTTATGAGCTGTTTGCTACATCAAAAATCCTCTTTGTGACTCTGTTGTTGCTCATTATGTTTATGTGTCCACAGGATATTAGTTGGCGTTTTCTGGGCATTAGTGTGGGTTTGCCGTGTTCGTATAATTATTTGGTTGCTGTCTTCGTCAATATCCCATCTCTGTGTACCGCTCCAAATTTTTTTCTGATAATGTTAGGTTCTGTTTCTTCTGTTTCTGTCATGCCTGATGCTCCGATTGTGGTCGTTTCCGATGCGTAGGGTGCTTCTAGTAGTACAATTGTATTGAAGCACCTGAGTTCGGCCTGTACTGAAATGTTTGTTTCATTGTAGTGCGTAAATGTCATTATGTACGCTGTCTGAAGTTTTTCTATTCGTTCCATGTTGGATTCCCCTGTTTAATCATCTTGTTTGTGTATAGTCCCCTAGATACTTTAATTTTTACGCTCTGTGAACCATTCCGTATTTTGTGTGCATGACTTGTGTGTTATTGCAGTTTCTTCCCATGTATTGGATAAGTCACACAAATCTGAAGGCTATAAGTTCAACTAAATACTTAGGGATTACAATTACAAATAACCTAAATTGGAACGATCACGTAGATAATATTGTGGGTAGAGCAAACCAAAGACTGCGATTCATTGGCAGAACACTTAGAAGGTGCAACAGGTCTACCAAAGAGACTGCTTACACTACGATTGTCCGCCCTATTCTGGAGTACTGCTGTGCGGTTTGGGATCCGCATCAGGTGGGACTGGCCGATGACGTCGAAAAAGTACAAAGAAGGGCAGCTCGTTTTGTATTATCGCTAAATAGGGGAGATAGTGTCACAGACACGATACGTGAATTGGAGTGGCAATCATTAAAACGAAGGCGTCTTTCGTTGCGACGGGATCTTCTCATGAAATTTCAATCACCTACATAGAAATTATCACAACGATAAAATAAGAGAAATCAGGGCTTGCACAGAAAAATTTAAGTGCTCGTTTTTCCCGCGTGCCGTTCGAGAGTGGAACGGTAGAGAGACAGCTTGAGGGTGGTTCATTGAACTCTCTGCCAGGCACTTTATTGCGAATAGCAGAGTAATCACGTAAATGTAGATGTAGGTGTGAAGGTGGTCCGATGAACCCTCTGCTAGGCACTTAAATGTGATTTGCCGAGTATCCGTGTAGATGTAGATGTATTGCATTTTTTGATCTGACGTCTGTAGATTTGTTTTGGCAGAGACTTCATGTAAGTACACACTGATTCTTGTGCTTCTTGTCTGTTGTTGCTGAGTATTGCCAGGTCATCTGGAAATGCCAGGGAACAAACGGTTGTCTTGTTTGCACGTATTCTCCCTTAACGTTAATAATTATTTATTTGCAGCATTAATCCCATAAAGAAAATTCTGTCTTTTCCTGTTTCCATTCGAGTATCTAACAGGTGCTAGATAATTTTGCTGCTCCAATTGGAGTTACATGAGACCGAATCAACAATACAAACTTGCTTGCGTCCAGTTTCATCTGTAAGAGTGGTGCTAGTCTCACGTCGCAGAGTTTTCATATTTCTGTTTGAACCGCATTAATGCGCAGTATGGAATCTGGCATGAATTACATCAACGGGGAGTTGCCTCAGTTATCCACTAGGACCACTTGCGCGTAACAGACCTCAATTCTGAGCATATTACAAAAAGAAGAATCGAGGAGGCGGGTTACGTGGCCACAGCGGTCAAACTAAATGGCGGGTGTGCTGATGGTGCAGGCACACGCTGACTAAGCTGGCGCAACGACGTTTTGTTCGCAGACAAAGGCTGGTAATAGCATTAATGCCGGGTTTGCCGGCGCCGTTCTCGTAGGTGGCGAGTTGGCACAGAGCTGCTCGGGATCCGCCCGCATCGTCAATTCGTTCAGCTTTCGAACAGCCGCAGTCGTCCTCTAGCGGGGGGCCGCACTGTGCTGCATTCAGAGACTGTCCACATTCCAGCCTGTAGCTGGCAACCTTGTTGACACCCTATAAGTCTCACTCCGTATTCTCAGCCGCTCGGAAACATTTTCACACACAGTCATTACTCTGACCAACTAAGTTTTGCTTAGACTATATGTTGATCCCTCTCTACATGCACTCATGTAGCAAAAATTGCTGGAAACATATCTGAAATAACGACCATGACGGGTGCGGACCCAGGATTCGATTCTGAGGGAATCACAGTTTGTGATTATCTCTTGGCTCTGAAATTCTGACTCTGAAACATATAAAAGATAAACACTACTACTGAACTGTGTCTTTTGTGGGGTCGTAACACCCATGACCCCCACCCTTTTCTTTCCGAGTATGGGCCTAGAAAAGTTAAAAAGTGACTACACAGTTGTTCCAGAAATCAAAAAGAGGCTTTGAAAATCCGCTTAAAAAGTGTTCAAGACCACTGGAAAACTGATAAGGAGGGAGCGGGAAATGTACATAGAAATTGTTCTGAGAGTCCCGCAGAAGATGCCACATGGACATAGAAAACACTTTGTAAAATTCAAGTCCCATTACCGGCTTCTATAGGGATCTCCATGTGGACTGTTGCTGTACTATATCGAAAACCTATCAAGCTGGACAAATTACGAAATGTTAATGCCATTCGATAATTAAATCGCCACCCTAGCTCTAAACAGACGGTGATATACATCATTCGGGGCATGTTGAAAATGTGTGCCCCGACCGGGAGTCGAAACCAGGATCTCCTGCTTACATGGCAGATGTTCTATCCATCTGAGGCACTGAGGGCACAGAGAATAGTGCGCCTGCAGGAACTTATCCCTTGCACGCTCCACGTGAGGCCCACATTCCCAACATGCCCACACCACTACATTCGTAGTGCGCTTAATCTGCCACGAGTAATGAGTGTGCTGGGCAAACATCTACTAGGTGCACTACGAATGTAGTGGTGTGGACATGTTGGGAGTGTGGGTCTCACGGGGAGCGTGCAAGGGATAAGTTCCTGCAGGCGCACTATCCTCTATGCCCTCGGTGGCTCAGATGGATAGAGCGTCTTCCATCTAGGCAGGAGATCCCGGGTTCGAGTCCCAGTCGGGGCACACGTTGTCAACATGTCCCCAGTGATGTACATTAACGCTTGTTTGCAGCTAGGGTGTCGATTTAATTATCATTTTATCCTAAAGAATCTGCACGGTCATCAGTGGTATCAGTGGTATCTTCATATATAGTTAATGCCATTCCATTAGGATCATTCAAAAAGAACCGATTCAGAGGCCGTAAAATGGAAACCGATGGAGCGATGTCATTTCCTACAGAAGAACGTCTGGTCCTTGTAAGAACGCTGAGACCCCAAACCCGCCCATGGAATGACATGGACGCACATCCACGTGACGACAAGGCGAGCACATACACTCGTCGACCGCCCACTCCAGTCAGTGGTGATGACAGCAGAGGTGTGAAGACTTCAAAAGAAGAGCAATATGGGGCGGTGCGTTTCGTGACAGTGGAAGGAGTGCGAGAAACGGAACTTCATTAAAGACTGGCTCAAGCGTACGAAATGCACCGATAGGGGTAATGCAGGAGTAGGTTTAATAATGAATAAAGAATAGGAGTGCGGGTAAGCTACTACAAACAGCATAGTGAACGCATTATTGTGGCCAAGATAGACACGAAGCCCACGCGTACTACAGTAGTACAAGTTTATATGCCAATTAGCTCTGCAGATGATGAAGAAATTGATGAAATGTATGATGAGATAAAAGAAATTATTCAGTTAGTCAAAGGAGACGAAAATTTAATAGTCGTGGGTGACTGGAATTCGATAGTAGGAAAAGGGAGAGAAGGAAACATAGTAGGTGAATAAGGATTGGGGGGAAGAAATGAAAGAGGAAGCCGCCTGGTGGAATTTTGCACAGAGCGTAACTTAATCATAGCTAACACTTGGTTCAGGAATCATAAAAGAGGGTTGTATACATGGAAGAAGCCTGGAGATGCAGACAAGTTTCAGATAGATTATGTAATGGTAAGACAGAGGTTTAGGAACCGGGTTTTAAATTGTAAGACATTTCCAGGGGCAGATGTGGACTCTGGCCACAATCTATTGGTTATGAACTGTAGATTAAAACTGAAGAAACTGCAAAAAGGTGGGAATTTAAAGAGATGGGACCTGGATAAACTGACTGAACCAGAGGTTGTAGAGAGTTTCAGGGAGGGCATAAGGGAACAACTGACAGCAATGGGGGAAAGAAATACAGTAGAAGAAGGATGGGCAGCTTTGAGGGATGAAATAGTGGAGGCAGCAAAGGATCAAGTAGGTAAATAGGCGAGGGCTAGTAGAAATCCTTGAGTAACAGAAGAAATATTGAATTTAATTGATGAAAGGAGAAATTATAAAAATGAAGTAAATGAAGCAGGCAAAAAGGAATACAAACGTCTCAAAAATGAGATCGACAGGAAGTGCAAAATGGTTAAGCAGGCATCGCTAGAGGACAACTGTAAGGATATAGAGACTTATCTCACTAGGAGTAAGATAGATCCTGCCTACAGGAACATTAAAGAGGCCTTTGGAGAAAAGAGAACCACTTGTATGCATACCAAGAGCTCAGATGGAAACCCAGTTCTAAGCAAAGAAGGGAAAGCAGAAAGGTGGAAGGAGTATATAGAAGGTCTATACAAGGACGATGTACTTGAGGGCAATATAATGGAAATGGAAAGGGCTGTAGATGAAGATGAAATGGGAGATGTGATACTGCGTGAAGAGTTTGAGAGAGCACTGAAAGATCCGAGTCGAAACAAGGCTCCGGGAATAGACAACATTCCATTAGAACTACTGACAACCTTGGGAGAGCCAGTCCTGACAAACCTCTACCACCTGGTGAGCAAGATGTATGAGACAGACGAAATACCCTCAGACTTCAAGAAGAATATAATAATTCCAATCCCAAAGAAAGCAGGTGTTGACAGATGTGAAAATTACCGAACTATCAGTTTAGTAAGTCACAGCTGCAAAATGCTAACGCGAATTCTTTACAGACGAATGGAAAAACTGGTAGAAGCCGACCTCGGGGAAGATCAGCTTGGATTCCGTAGAAATATTGGAAGACGTGAGGCAATACTGACCTTACGACTTATCTTAGAAGAAAGATTAGGGAAAGGCAAACTTTCGTTCCTCGCATTTGTAGACTTAGAGAAAGCTTTTGACAATGTTGACTGGAATACTCTCTTTCAAATTCTAAAGGTGGCAGGGGTAAAATACAGGGAGCGAAAGGCTATTTACAATTTGTACAGAAACCAGTTGGCAGTTATAAGAGTCGAGGGGCACGAAAGGGAAGCAGTGGTTGGGGAGGGAGTGAGACAGGGTTGTAGCCTAACCCCAATGATATTCAATCTGTACTATATTGAGCAAGCAGTAAAGGAAACAAAAGAAAAATTCGGAGTAGGTATTAAAATCCATGGAGAAGAAATAAAAACTTTGAGGTTCGCCGATGACATTGTAATTCTGTCAGAGACAGCAAAGGACTTGGAAGAGCAGTTGAACGGAATGGACAATGTCTTGAAAGGAGAATTTAAGATGAACATCAACAAAAGCAAAACGAGGATAATGGAATGTAGTCGAGTTAACTCGGGTGATGTTGAGCGAATTATATTAGGGAATGAGACACTTAAAGTAATAAAGGAGTTTTGCTATTTGGGGAGCAAAATAACTGATGATGGTCGAAGTAGAGAGGATATAAAATGTAAACTGGCAATGGAAAGGAAAGCGTTTCTGAAGAAGAGAAATTAGTTATCGATTATAGATTTAAGTGTCAGGAAGACGTTTCTGAAAGTATTTGTATGGAGTGTAGCCATGTATGGAAGTGAAACATGGACGATAAATAGTTTGGACAAGAAGAGAATAGAAGCTTTCGAAATGTGGTGCTACAGAAGAATGTTGGAGATTAGATGGGTAGATCACATAACTAATGAGGAGGTATTGAATAGAATTGGGGAGGAGTTTGTGGCACAACTTGACAAGAAGAAGGGATCGGTTGGTAGGACATGTTCTGAGGCATCAAGGGATGATAAAAATCGTAGAGGGAGACCAAGGGATGAATACACTAAGCAGATTCAGAAGGATGTAGGTTGCAGTAGTTGAAGAAGCTTGCACAGGATAGAGTAGCATGGAGAGCTGCATCAAACCAGTCTCAGTACTGAAGGCCACAACAACAACATCATCCGCTGCAAGGATCAAGGCGTGGCTCAGTCGATTCAAAGAAAGACCGAAGCGTTGGCCGAACGACGCATGGTCTGGAACGCCACACCACATTACCGATAACACTGTCCAGCTCGTTGATGCCCTCATTGTAGAACACCAGTGAGTTGTGGTGGCAGCCATTGTCCCAGAGGTCGTATTGAACGTCGGAACTGCAACGGACATTCAGCACTCTCGCACACTTGTGCCAGTCTGCGATGAATTTCCATTCCCCGCAGTCCTTCCGCTGCAAGAAAACAGTACAACGCTTTTCTATTCTTCTGGAGCCTCATTCCTCTGTTTACAACATTACTAGCTGCAGCGGACGGTAGACAAGTGCACGTCCTCGTCCTGTCGTCAAGTGAGTGTCGTCCACGTCATTCTGCAGGTGAGTTTTGGTCCTCAGCGCTCTTATAGGGGCCACGCCTTCCTCCGGAAGTAATGGTATTTTACAACCTCCGGCTCGTTTCTTTTTGAATGACGGTAACAGATCAGTTCACTTGGCGAGCGATTTGCGAGATGGAGTGTAGCGTCAGTGGATACCACTAGGTCAATTGGGCACCCATTGGATAGGAAACAGAACGTGAATTCCTTGAAGTTATCACGCCGGTGTTCGCCTGAAATTATTTAGGGGACCCAGGGAAACGTAAATCAGCAACACTTAATGACTTCAATCATGATTTTTTTAGGTTACAAGTCCTGTGCCTCGAGCACAACTCAATCTCAGTCTTTTCGAGAAAGTAGATCGGAGGTGAAGCGTTTCTCACTTTCGCGACAGAAGAATCCGTGGCGTTGCTCGTAGTCTCACACGCGATCGGGTCCCGAGTCCACGCGATCTTAATGCTTTGTGCAAGTGCACGAGGCAAATTACGATACGTGTTTTTACGAAGATGAACGACGACGCGTATATTGTCAGATCGGCATCAGTTTAGTGCACGCGGCAGATCAGCTGGCATACGTCATGTTGGCGATGACAATACGAAGAAAACACCAGTCGAACGGACCTGTCAAGATTTACGACTCAGTAGGACATGGGCTTTTGCAGATACTGTGTAGGATAGTGTATGTAATATAATAATTTAATATTAATATGTTCATATAATTATTTACGACTTGGTTTCTTTAAACCGTGTAGATGAGAATTCAGTTTCTGAGAGGAAAAACCTTAAGGCATGTATTTGTGGCACGGTTGATTGGATGTTAAATGGACTCTACCAGATGATTTATTGTATTGAGATTCAAGACTATACATACGTTAATCAACTTCTGTACTAGAACAATTCCTGGATAATACTGACTCTACAATATGATGGACAACGCTTTTTATGATTTTTCTAAAGCAGCAAGAAAGAAGACGTTGGACAGAGATTTTAAAACCTGCATGCATTACTCCGTGGAAAGGAACGATATCAGCGATTATTAATTCAAAATTTTCCAGTTTAATATATGCATGACGTTACAATGCGCCCATTGGGGGAAGACATTTTTACTATCTAAACATGGTTTCCACAATTCTAGTTTACCTGGCTTTAGCAACTATAACTTCACCAGCTGATTGCTATACTACCTACTTTGTTCTTAGATTAATTTTTTTTATGGCTGAGAATCATTCAAATGACAAACTCTTTCCTTATCCTTCATTTAGGATAGGGAATAAGTCCATCTTGTGTCTCTCTCTTAGCCCATTTGTAAACAGTACAAATACATTATGCATATAACTTAGAATCCATAAAAATCAATACTGAGTCATCTGTAAAAACAAATTAGATATTTAAAATGAAGAAATATAGCATTTCATTATGCAGTATTTCAGTTAGTTACCTAGTTTCTACGATATTTTACATTTTAACATATAAGATATTTTCGAGATTTATTGCAAAAGTTTTTTGCATTTCATATTTGTGATAAACTGTCTTGAGATCGGAAAATAGTTTTTCCCCTGGATCTTTCTTTATTTACTATTTTCTTACTCCACCAACCGATAATTGCTTGTGGAAAAATCAGGAGAAGAACCAAAAGTAGAGCCTTCGACCTTTACAACATTTAATTTGACTTACTTATATATTTATTTATTCTTCATTTTCCTTTTATCACGTCTATCTCATGGTAAAGAGTTTGCAAAATTAGTTACATAAGCATTACAATTTAGTTCATGCAGAACATATTTTAAATTTATGATTTAGTAATGACATGAATTTGTAAGTTTTAATGTTTCATTTGCCAAGAGATATGCATGATACTATTTGGTTGCCATCAGTGAGGCATCATCTTGTTCATCCAACCAACTGTGTGGTATATTGGTTCAAAAAGACTCCCATTATGGACATGAGTATATCATGGTTAATCTCCATCCAGCCCATCACACATCATAAGGACATGGAGCATTTGTACAACAAACATTAGAGACAACCACAAATAACATCTTCCTGAAAAGAGAAACAGCATTATAATTCCACTTCTTTGTCAGAAGGCAAAGACACTTACTCTCCACTATATGTCTCTTATCCTAAAACAAACTGGTATCGTTTAGGTTAGTTATTTTAGTTTCTTTTTGTCCATAGATAATATTTTACAATGATATTACACACATAATGTTGCAAGTCTTATACAGAGTAAGCAAAATTTCTTACAAATTGATCACTGATACACAAAAATAATTTTTTTAGTAATATTAATGATAACAGATGGCCCACAGTAACATAGTTCTGTAGATACAGCCAAAAAACGCAGGTAAAACAGAATTTTTAGTAATGAGTAATAATGATAAATGCTAGTAATCTACGTTAATTTTCACAACAATCTTGCAGATGAAAAGAAATAATGCCACACTGCAGAAAAATAATTGATTTAGAAAAACCTTGGAAACTATTTTTAACTCATATATGCACGCTGTACTGCAGAAAATATTAAGGCACCCATCTAAACTGAATAACCGTTTTTAAAATCATATTTTCACTAAGCACGCAATCAAAAACACAATGTTCCATTTAGACTCTATATTCTCTTCTTCTGTATTTTCAGCACAACACTTCGTCTTCCAGTCTTTCTTCCTAAGGAAGTTGGTTCCCAGATGAATCAGAAGTGGTTGTCACTGTCCTCAGTTTTAATGTACCTTTGTTCTTTGAATTTCCATGAACGTACTGCTTCCCGTTGTACCAAAATTCAAAGATGAGATGTTCCATCAGCTTTCTTTTAAAAGGGCTCAGGTCCTTTGTGGTACTCACGCTAAGTGGTAGCCTGTTATAACATAAGCTTCCTGTATACTTGGGTACCTATCTGTCATTTTCAGCTTTATGCTGCAGAATGGTAATTTTCTCTATTTCTTTTGTACTGATCAGAAAATCTCTGTTTGATGTGCTGTCTTGAAATTTTTATTTGCAGGATTTCAATGGCATTAGATTCGCTAGGCCTCTGATGGCTTCCTTTTGAAGTTTTGAAATTCTCTGAATGGGCACTTCTGCTGGCACTGGCATACAGTACAATATGTATGGGAAGATAAGCCCATGGTACATTTTTAGCATGCTTTCTGTGTACACAGTGTAGGTCACTTTATTACGAATATATTTGTACTTATTATAAAACAGGTATTTTCAATGTGGTTTTCCAATATCAGAAATTTGTCCACTGCTATTCCCAGAAACTTATTACAGCCGACTTCTTATAGCTCTGCATCCCCAACGCTCTGAATAAAATCCTCTGAACTGTCAGTTCTGTTTGTTTGAAATTCTGTACACATAGTTTTCTTCCTGTTGATCAATAGCTCATTTTTTTCTAAAATTCCTGTCGATGATCCATATGTTCTCCCTGGCTCTCTTTTTCTAAATCGTTACTGAGTCGCTAAATACTAGTAAAGTAGCATTTTCAGCGTATATAATTGCTCATTCATTTACTGCATTGCGCATACCATTTATCTACAAAATAAAGAGCGCTGGTCTTAGTACCAAACCCTGTGCTACTCCACATTTTACCTCCAGGACAGCAGAGCAGACGTTCTTCTCTGTATTTCTTGATTTATGTTTCATTTCAACACGCTGTTGACTGTTTTCAGCAAAGGTTTTTACAATATCCGCAGCTTTTCTTTTAAGCCATTGCTGTGCGGTTCCCATTGAAGTATTCTTTAACAGACACAGTTAAAAGCTTTGGATGGTCTAAGTATACACCAGATACTTGCCTCTGATCATCCAGACTCTCAATTATGTGGCATTGACAGTGTCATCTACTGGCCGCTGAATCAACTTTCAGTTGCCCATCTACGACCGTAAAAACTGAGACGGGGTCATAGCGAAAGCATCTAGGACTCATACTTTTATGTTGAATGATGGTGCGTGTTGTTACTAATTCCGTATGAGTTTTCATAGACGATTCGAAATTAAAAAGAGTCAGTAGTAAAACTTAAATTGCAGCAATAAAAAGACTGACTAAAATTCTGAAAATCTGTTAAAACATTTTGAACATTTGTTAGCATATATAAGGCTGAACTGTAAGTACATATAAAAATAATGATAATCATCATTTCTATGAAGATGTAAAGGAAACTGACATGTATGGAGATTCACAACCATTTTTTCAGCCTACAAGCCAAATAACTTAACTACTATGCTACAGTGGGTCTTCTAGTGGTTTGAAGTGTGTGACATAATACCTGGGACCCTAGCTGACACAACTGCATATATGGTTTCAAAGTGTCGATGCCAGCCCTGGATACCTCTCTTTGTAAGGGAAACAGTACCAAAATGACCAATTTACAGTAATTCAACAATGGGGAAAGCAGTTTCAAAGCATTGTCAAACTGAAAAATTTGAGCTGAAATTTATCTCTTTTTGCTGAGAATTTCTGGCGACTGTCCAAGATCATCTTCGCATAAATTTCAAGTTCTTCTCCTCAAGCTGAAGATTGCTCCCGTGAACGTTCTTTGTTTGTACCATCGCCTGAGAGAGGGGGTGGAGAAACTCTTTATTTTTTGACCTTCTGCTCGCGACATTGAGCCATATTATGAGTTATTTTTCTAGCTCCACTCTGTAAAGTACGACCATCTGCCATTCTCCGGTGAGTTGGTAGAATATCTTGCTTTGCCTGTGATGGCTAGGAAACCCTTCGTCACTCATTGAGAGATGTATTACTTTGCGATGCAGCACAGCAATAGCTTTGTAGCGACTACATACACAAGGTTCTGTACTAGATCACTGAGGTTGACAGACGTTGGATACAAAATGTGAGTGGGACAAAGTGGTCCAAGTTCTGCCGACCAACAACTAGGGAGCTGTTGTTCATTTCTTTGTAAACAGACTACATTTTAGACAGAACAGTTGTGATAGTTATGGATCCATAGTTTCCTAGCTCTTCTTTATACCCGCATTTAAATATTTGCTCCACCTAGCTCCTTTTTAATTATTTTGGAAATACCCCTTCCTGCATTACTGAATTAAGCAGGAATGTCAGAGGCTTTGCAAGATATTTAGCACAGTCTAGCACCATTTTTGTTGATATGCCATCCACATCCTCAGAGTGTTCCAATTATTTTTTAAACTTGCAGTTCATCTGTATGGCGTAGCAATAAACTCTCAACCACACTTTCAGGCCTTTTCATGCTGTTATGTTTTGTTTTAGAAGTTTCTCTTCTCTGCACATAGTGCAGATTGAATCTATTGCACACTTGTGGATCTGTCAATTCTTTCCCCTCCCTTGTCAATATTATACTTGTATTTTTTAAGAAATATGACTCTTAACTGTTCTCACTTATGTAATTCCAGAGTGTTTTAAATACGTTACAATAAGTTTATACTTCAAGTTTTTGGTGACTTGCTTTCTCTTATCATCCTAGTGTATTCTTTCTTCTTGCAGATGTAAGCCTCATGACTGGCCCGTCCTTTATCTTTCAGGTAATTTTCGTAAAGTACAGTGACTTAATTTCTTACATTTTCAGTTACCTTGCTGATATATTTCGTGTTTGGTTTACTAATAGTTATGCATATCTTAGGTAAAACTAATTTATTTGGTGTCTTCATATATCTTACATAGAATCCCAACATTTTTCCACACTATCCTCTATGTAAATATCATCCTATTTTTCCGATTTTAACAAAAGGTTTAGCCTACACAAATTACCAAGTTTAGTTTATCTAAATTCAGCCAGTATGTAGTCCTCATCTTTTATACTACCTCTCAGTTCGAGTGTTTGCCAGAAATGGTCTGCTGCAACAGTATATACAAACTCAACTTTTTGTCTAATTTTGGTATATTTCACAGAACAAGGTCTGTTAATGCTCTTGATGTTTCTGTGTGTCATGTTGGATTTTTTACATGAAACTTCGGATTGTATGTCCTCATCGTTGGGGATTCGGGTAATGAGCAGTCATAAGAACAAGTTTTCTTTAGTGGTTAACTGTTGCTGCACTTGATGCCATTAGTTGGTGCTTATCAGATCTGATAATCAATAAGAAGTGCTTTAAGCAGTGGTTCACTAACTGTTCATAATACCACAGGCAAATTTGGATACTGTCTTTGCAGTTTTTAATAGCAGTGGTTTCTTCACATAAATATTTACAAGACGACGATGTCCTTTCTCAATTTGTTGGATGTCAACAACATTGTCTGGCCAATGCCACTTTTTAGTCCAATGACAGTTGCATGCAGTGCAAAGTAACTTCAGTAGCTTCTGTGGAATGTTTTGTGGTTTACTGTATGACACTTCTTGATTCATGTTCCTGGATATTCAGTATTGCCTAAACATCATCGTTAAGAACTTCAACTCAGCACTACTAACAAAAGTTCCTATAGCGTCTACATAAAGTAAGTAATTAATCACAGCAGAATTAATTTCCTTTCTCTCTGAGTCCTTCTACTTGCTGCCTACAAATAAGTGATTCACTTAAGTGACGTTTTGATGTTTATATTGCCAATCTGTGAATCATGCCAATACATTGCGCATCCTGACAATATAACATGTTGGATTACCACCCTGCATTGCATGCAAAATCAGTCTATGCATTCAAGTAGTTTATCCAATGCCTAAAATAGTATTACAGCTCCTGTCCTATAACTTTTCACTGACAAATTACACCTCTATTCGGTTAATCAGCACCATTGCCTGGCGATTACAATATCACATAAGTTTAATTGCTGAGCTGTAAGTCTGGGTAGTGCTTGAGTAGACAATAACCACATGTCGGTTTAATCGCCACACGCATTTCATTTTTTTTCACGGATCCTTTATGTTGATTAATTGCTTAGTAATAAAGAATACACACTGTGATAATGTAGCTTGCACCAGTCAGATGTAATTGTTATATTTAGATTGAATCAGTCACATTGTACAATTTGTTACATTTGACATTGTAAGCATGATCAGATCAGATGTTGCTGCAGATGCAGTATTTTTTTAAGTAAAATAAACCTGGAAGTTTATTGGCGATTAACATAGTATTCATATTGTTTTTATTCATGATAAATATTAAATACCTATGCTTTTCTGTTTTGTATTGGAGATATTAGCTTCCATTTATATGGCTTTGGAATTGTTTAGCTTACTGATGGTAGAATTACAAACTGCATTCTTTGAAATAAATATTCAATAAATATTGAATAATTTGGTCATGCAAAAGCATCTGTATGTGCATTGCACACTGCATGATACATCTCCAGCCTCACATAACGTGAATAGGTGAAGACAATGGAAGTGACATATAGGCTCTCCATAACAGAATGAGTTGTATGCTGTATTTTAATTGAAATATAATAATTTTACATACAAATGTACACACACACACACAATGTTGTTTTCTTTTTTGTTTCATGAAGCCTGGAGAAATATCAGTGGAGGAAGGAAATAACAATAAGAAAAAAAATTGCCAAGCAACAGCTTCCATCAGTGGAGCACCAGTCAGTCAGAAATATATATATATATATATATATATATATATATATATATATATATATATATATATATATGTTGTTTTCTTTTTTGTTTCATGAAGCCTGGAGAAATATCAGTGGAGGAAGGAAATAACAATAAGAAAAAAAATTGCCAAGCAACAGCTTCCATCAGTGGAGCACCAGTCAGTCAGAAATATATATATATATATATATATATATATATATATATATATATATATATATATATATATATATATATATATATATATATATTCTGACTGACTGGTGCTCCACTGATGGAAGCTGTTGCTTGGCAATTTTTTTTTCTTATTGTTATTTCCTTCCTCCACTGATATTTCTCCAGGCTTCATGAAACAAAAAAGAAAACAACATTGTGTGTGTGTGTGTGTGTGTGTGTGTACATTTGTATGTAAAATTATTATATTTCAATTAAAATACAGCATACAACTCATTCTGTTATGGAGAGCCTATATGTCACTTCCATTGTCTTCACCTATTCACGTTATGTGAGGCTGGAGATGTATCATGCAGTGTGCAATGCACATACAGATGCTTTTGCATGACCAAATTATTCAATATTTCTATCAGTTATTGTGCTTGCAGCCAAAATTTTTATGATTTCTTGTTATTTTAGTAGGAGATTTTGATAATATTAAAGTGAGCGAAATTGTGGGCATGTAAGTAAGATGGCGAAGTGTTCTTACAACGAGAGGTCCCCAGTGGTGCGATCAACTTTTTGAAACTATCTATACAGTGACGTAGGTTAAGATCCCAGGTACCACACACTGCAACTATTCACCCTCGTGGGCCTTCGTTTGAGAGAAACGGACGAAAAAATTCGGAATTTTGTGATATACTCAATAGTGTTAAAAAAAGTAGTAATATATAGTCTGGATGCGTGGTATAATGGATAAGCTAACAGCTGCAGGTGTAGGAGGTTGTCGTTTCGAACAATCCTATACACAGTCACACAATAAGAGAGCTCGCCAGGACTCATGCGAACCGAAATCTGAGACAAAGAGTCGAACTCATCAACGCAATGATCCTGTCGAAAGCCTGGTTGTGGCACAGATACTATGTGCACCAACAGAAACTCCGCAAGCGACACAAGGGGATATCTGTTACCTGTTGTGGAGGCGGGATATATTCAAAGTGTCATAGACGACATGCTCACTGAGGAAGGAGGGCTGGGACTGGTTGACATGAAGATAAAGTGTGCAGCGCTGTTGCTCCACAGATCAATGCAAATGTAGAACAAGAACGGATACAGCATCACGGCCTGCCTAATAAATATCTACAAGCCACAGTCAGGGAAAACGCCAGTGGACACCAGTCATATACCCTGGAAGATGCGACATACCAGGCAACTGACACCCGACAAGAGCTAAGCACTCCCTACTGTGGCTAACCCACAACTACGGACGGCGAAACACATCTATGGTGCTCTAAGAAGGCAAACGAGCAAAACAAGAATCGAGACAAAATTTCCAGCCCACAGTTGGCCAGTCGTCTGGAAAAACATCTCAGAACGAGCAATACTGGAGCACGCCAGATCTACGTGGTACATGGTCGTGTACAACACTGTACCGACTAACAAGAGGCTGGCCCTAATCCATATAAAAGAATCGCCCAACTGTAAAATTTTCAACGCAAAAGATACCACAGAATATCGGTTCCTATGCAGGGCAAGCAGCAGTAATGGGCGACAAGCAAAAGAATGATAGCCCACATAAACAGAAGCAACCCACATAACATAGAAGTCGCGGCACTCACCGTTCCCCAGACTGAAACGCACGGCCATGGTGTAGATACTAGCCTTGACTGCACACGCAATCACTGCCAAAAAACAATCATACAGCGTGCAGTTCCACATGGAGTTGTGGGAAGAACACAAGAAGCCAAAACCAAATGCAAAATACCGCGAGACTACCCAAAACTTCCTGGAGATCCCACCAACCGCCGCCTTCAGGGACGCCCTGTCAGCCGCCACGTGACGTGAACGCCGACACCGCCGCCCACCCTCACAACCTCCACGCCCTCGTCGCCGCCTCCAACGCCTCCCACGATCCACAAGCACCAAGAATTGATACATGTGTCCCAAAGTGCAAAAAGTAACAGTGAAAAGTGGTTTTCTTTCTCTTCTTTAAAGTTCTCACATGTAACATTTCCTTATAGTGCCATTGTAACCTTTGTTGAATGCGTTTATCTATACTTGCTTGCAATCAATATGTGTGCCATGCAGTGAATACCACAATATCATTATAATTTAACAGTGAAACCAGTTAGTGTTTACAAGCTTAAATATGCCCTCTCCTGCACCATGACTGTCTCCCCCCCTTTCCCTTCAGACTCTTTTACCCTCGCTCCGCACCTTTATCCAATTAGATTTATATTTTCCTTGTCCATTGCACCCTAGTGTGTTGTTTCTCACTCGATCTGTCTAAATGCAACACGGTCTGTTTCATGACCCGATGTAACGTATTTCTTGCTTCCCAATGCTTATACATGATAAGTAGATAGTTAAAATACCACATGATTATAAATTCTGAAACAATTCTTAACATACAATGAAAACCAGGAAATATCTTACATCTATGTGCTAACAAAACTGAAAGGAGAAAAAAATCTTCTCACTAATTCAGTTTATGCAGAGATCAAAAAAGAAAACACACACAGCATAAGATATCACTATAACCATACTAGTATTAAGTGAAAAGCCATTACTACAATTTTTGTTTCTCCTCCCTTTTGTGTAATTTATTGCATTCAATGTTTTCTAATTTCCTTCTATTTAAAAGTATAAATTTAATGTATGTGCCTTCACAAAAAAGCTAAATCTATGTATTAAACAGGATAGGCAAGCACAAACAAACTCAGCTTGAGAGACACTCGCAAAATACAGAGACCAATGAAAACATTGATCTGGATAATGACAAAAAAGAACAAAATATCTTACTCAAAAGAGTAACATTTAAAGTGTTTTGTAAATGTAATTTCTTATCTTGTAAATAAAAGTATATACGTGTTTTAAAAATGTCTCATCAGGTGCAATAAGCCTTTTATTTTAGATCATCATCGAAATTACTTTGATCATTATTTTTCTTCAGGTAATTGATTTAAATATAATTTTTAAGTCCATTCCTTTATCACAAATTTTTAATCATATCAACTTCTCATTTCTCTTCCTATCATTCTTACTCCACTTGACATCTTTGTTCATGTGATTGTAATTTATTTTATGTATTAATTTAGATTTACTTTCTTTTATTTCATCACCCTATTTTTTCATCCACATTCATGCATTTATTGTATGTATTTCTCATTTTGCTTGAATTTTGGTTTACTTATAAACCCATTTTTAATTTAGAATTTCTTCTGTGTTATTTTATCCATTGTGCATAAGGTTATGTGTATTAAGGTTATGTCTTAAATGTCTGTATGACTGTTACTGTGCTAAAAACTTGCACATCTGTAAACAAAAATACTATGTTCACACCATTGCACCAATATAAATACATTATTTCATCTTTTGTTTTTTAAGTGATAGATCAGAATTTTCAAATAATTGAATAATATAATAGATAAATATAATTAAATTCATTTTCCAAAAATTCTGATTGGGAAAAGAGTTATAAAAAGAAAAATGAAACTATGAAGACGTTCATAGGTGGTTAAAAGGAATAGAAATAAAAAATTACATTTAAATCAATTAATCGAATGAAAATAATGATTGAGTTAACTTAGATAAAGATTTAAAAATAAAAAAACCTACTGCTCCTGACAAAATTCGAACACCCAACCTCCTGCATGTGAAACTGTTATTCTATCTATTATATCAAACAACCAGACTATATATTGCAACTTTTTTAACGCTACTGAGTGTCACACTAAATTCCGAATTTGTTTTAGTCAGTTACACACAAACGAGGGCCACCAGGATGAATGGCTGTGCTGTGTGGTATCTGGGATCATAACCTACATCACTGTAAAGATAGTTTCAAAACGTCGATCGCCCCGATCACCTTGTTAGATAATATTTTATTTACATGTAATATTCGAGTTTAATTGTTGAATTACTAGGCCAATTCATGTACAATTGGATTAATTAATTATTTTTTGGTATGAATCAGGGATTTTTAAGAATTTAAATTAAATTCTGCCTGTTATGGTTAAGACTGCAAAGCAAACCAATATGGACTTTGAATCGACTAATCAAAGCAACCCACAAAAGGATCCATTGGCGGAATTACCCCAAAAAATGGAAGTAGTTGCTCAGGTGCTCCCACAGTATTGAACCAAGTGGGTGAAATCTCAACAAAGCAATCCAATATGTCAACAAAGCAAGGGGATATGTCACCAGAGCAACAAACGTGGTAAAGGAAATTTCTGAGGCACAAGCTGTCTTATCAACAGAAATTTTTGAAATTAAATCAAATATCTAGCGAAACTGCAGAATTAAAACAACCTCAGATGAAGCTACCTGATTCTGTTAATAAATTAGCTAATAAAGTTGTAGAAATAAAACAGTTTCATTCAGCATTATCTAAAACCCTTGGCCAGTTGTCCAAATGTGTTAAAAAACTCTCTGATGAAAATGAACAAAAAGTAAACTAACAGTTCGAGATGGAAAGGAAGTAATTTGATGTCATATTTGCAAACTGGACTTCCATAAAGGACAAAGAGATTCTGAAAGAGATAGATAATATAGTTCAGGCTGCTGTTGACCACACTGAGTGAACATGACAGTTCAACAAATGCTGTAAAAGATGATCGATCAGTGTGTGTGTCATTTCTGTCTTATGGTCATGAGTCTCGTCCACGCATTTAAATACAGGTACATCCAGGACATCATAAAATGGATCTTTGGGTTAATGCCATTGAGATCCCCCAAGAAGAAAGGTTCACACGGAGGGAATTAAATGATGTGGAGGCAGGAATCCATGTGTTATCATGACTGTCCACTGACGAAACTAGGACGGAAACGGCCAGAATATTACGCAAAGTGAAGCTACCTAACAGTAATTTGTCTCAAGTGGAAGGGAAGGCACTGAGGAAGGTCAATGGAGAAGAGAGCATCATTGTACTTACAGCTGTCAATGGTAATGCCCCAGTTTTGATGAATAGTGAAGATTACCTCAAGACAGTTAGTGATCTTTTGGATCCTACTACTTATAAAAAGCTTAAGAAGGATCTTACAACGGAAGTTTTGAGAACCACCAATCAACTGATCAACTGGTAAAACAGTCTTCTTTCTCTTTGGACGATAAAAAACGAACTCTTTGTCTCTTCATCAAAAAGTCGGTATTAAATCATATAATGATGCAGTGATATTAAATTGGACAACAAAAATAATAAACTTTTTTGTGTTATAACTGTGGGCTGAAAGGACAAGTTGAGAGGACACAGTGCCGAAAACCAAAGAAAAACGTAATACAGAATCCAAAACTGATTTCTGCAGGGGCAGCCACTGATGATCAATATCGAAAGGAGAATAATTACTCTTTTCCTGCAACTAGCTATTAAAATCGGGTAACTCAAACTAAAATTAAATGGTTTTGGGTTCTGGAGCTACGGAGCATTTAATAGATAATAGTATATAGTCGAAAATGTGAAAAGTTTGCAAGAGCCAATTAAAATTTATGTTGCAAAGTCTGGAACATTTCTATATGTTAAATGTATTGGTGAAACTGAAGTTAGGAGTAAAATAAATGGCAAAAATGCAGATTTTTACTACAGATATTTTATCAGTTCCATACCTCAGCAATAATCTTATGTCAGTATGTAAATAATAAGAAAAAGACTTGTGGATAGCTATTGAGAAGTGTAAAGGTAGTAATCAAAAGGACAACATGCCCCTTCACATGCACACAGCAGTGAGTCAAAATGTACCCAGTAAACACAAGGAACATCAATATCATATACAGGGTGTTACAAAAAGGTACGGACAATCTTTCAGGAAACATTCCTCACACACAAAGAAAGAAAATATGTCATGTGGACATGTGTCCGGGAACGCTTACTTTCCATGTTAGAGCTCATTTTATTACTTATCTTCAAATCACATTAATCATGGAATGGAAACACACAGTAACAGAATGTACAAGCGTGACTTCAAACACTTTCTTACAGGAAATGTTCAAAATGTCCTCTGTTAGCGAGGATACATGCATCCACCCTCCGTCGCATGGAATCCCTGATGTGCTGATGCAGCCCTGGAGAATGGCGTATTGTATCACAGCTGTCCACAATACCAGCACGAAGAGTCTCTACATTTGGTACCGGGGTTGTGTAGACAAGAGCTTTCAAATGCCCCCATAAATGAAAGTCAAGAGGGTTGAGGTCTGGAGAGCGTGGAGGCCATGGAATTGGTCCGCCTCTACCAATCCATCAGTCACCGAATCTGTTGTTGAGAAGCGTACGAACACTTCAACTAAAATGTGCAGGAGCTCCATCGTGCATGAACCACATGTTGTGTCGTACTTGTAAAGGCACATGTTCTAGCAGCACAGGTAGAGTATCCCGTATGAAATCATGATAACGTGCTCCATTGAGCGTAGGTGGAAGAACATGGGGCCCAATCAAGACATCGCCAATAATGCCTGCCCAAACGTTCACAGAAAATCTGTGTTGATGACGTGACTGCACAACTGCGTGCGGATTCTCGTCAGCCCACACATGTTGATTGTGAAAATTTACAATTTGATCACGTTGGAATGAAGCCTCATCCGTAAAGAGAACATTTGCACTGAAATGAGGATTGACACATTGTCGGATGAACCATTCGCAGAAGTGTACCTGTGGAGGCCAATCAGCTGCTGACAGTGCCTGCACACGCTGTACATGGTACGGAAACAACTGGTTCTCCCGTAGCACTGTCCATACAGTGACGTGGTCAACGTTTCCTTGTACAGCAGCAACTTCTCTGACGCTGACATTAGGGTTATCGTCAACTGCACGAAGGATTGCTTCGTCCATTGCAGGTGTCCTCGTCGTTCTACGTCTTCCCCAGTTGCGAGTCATAGGTTGGAATGTTCCGTGCTCCCTAAGACGCCGATCAATTGTTTCGAACGTCTTCCTGTCGGGACACCTTCGTTCTGGAAATCTGTCTCGATACAAACGTACCGCGCCACGGGTATTGCCCCGTGCTAATCCATACATCAAATGGGCATCTGCCAACTCCGCATTTGTAAACATTGAACTGACTGCAAAACCACGTTCGTGATGAACACTAACCTGTTGATGCTACGTACTGATGTGCTTGATGCTAGTACTGTAGAGCAATGAGTCGCATGTTAACACAAGCACCGAAGTCAACATTACCTTCCTTCAATTGGGCCAACTGACGGTGAATCGAGGAAATACGGAACTAAAATGAGATCTAACATGGAAATTAAGCATTTCCTGACACATGTCCACATAACATCTTTTCTTTATTTGTGTGTGAGGAGCGTTTCCTGAAAGTTTGGCCGTACCTTTTTGTAACACCCTGTATATCGTCACCAACAGAGAAAACTGAAGTGTCGTATGAAAGATAAGCTCATCTGAGTTATGATGATATTCCTAAGTTGCAAATGCAAGTTGATGGAATGACCTTCAAATCTGGCAAGTCAGACTATGATTTTTGTCATACCAATATCAAAGGGAAACAGCTGTCACAGCCTCATAAAACACAATGAGTGAAAACAACCAGACCACTAGAACTTATTCACACTGATCTAACTGGACGAATTATGCAAAGTTCATATGATAATAGAATTTATGTTTAACAGTTATTGATGATTTTACTCACTTTTCTTATGTATATCTTCTAGAAATTCAGAAGTTCCAAAAATTTTCAGAATTTTTGAAGTAATGCCTACAGCCTGCTTTAATTTGAAAACACATTATCTTCATTGTGATAATGGGTGAGAGTATATATCGAATGAGCTGAGGACTTTCTGAGAAGACTTAAGCATTAATTTCCTTTCACAGTTCGATATACATCGCAGCAGAATGGGGTTTCTGAACGTCTAAACTGGACTATTTTGGAAAAGTGCGTAGTACGCTTTTCAAATCAAATCTGGACTAGAGTTTATGGACAGAGACGGTACTGGTTGTAGTCTATATTACAAACAGAAGTCCAATTACAAGTTTGGAAAGAAAGGTACCAGACGATAAAGGTTTTGGTTGTACTGCTCCAAAGGAACTTGTAGTTAGAATTTTTTGTTCTACTTCACTTGTATGCATTTTTATTGGATATTATGCACATAGGTGTCGATTTTGGTGTCCAGATCTGAAGAGAGTAATTTCACGAAAGGATGGAATTTTTTGTGAAATGGAATTCGCTTTCAGTGGGACGACTGGTGAACAGTGACTTTCATGATAAGAAGAAAACATACAGAAAAATACAAGGCAGATTAAAACAGGACATAAGAATACAAGACATAAAAAAACAAGAAAAAAGAAAAGAAGACAGAATATTCAAGAGAACTGGTCAAGACCACTGAAAACGGACAAATTCTTCAATGAAACGACAGGGAAGGAAGGCTGTCTGCACAATCTGATTCTTATCGAGTACTGACCTTGCATGCTGAATCATTTGTTGATGATGTTCCTGAATGCTATAAAGATATAAAATGGAATCATGATGAATATGAATGGAGTGAAGCAATCAATGAAGAAATAATGCCATTTGAACTTAATAAAACTTGGGACTTAAGCAAATGCTGTCCAGCAAGTGAGTCGTCAAAATGAAACACACTCAAGATGTAGATACTGAAATATATAAGGCTAGGCTTGTAATCGAAGCCTGTGTTCAGCAGAAGGGTTGTAATTAAGATGAAACATATGCTCCTGTTGCATGTTTGGCAATATTCAGAAGACTGGTCACTGGTGTCAATCACCACTGAAGAGGATCATTGAGAACATTGGTGTCAATCATGGCTAAAGAGGATATATATATATATATATATATATATATATATATATATATGTGTGTGTGTGTGTGTGTGTGTGTGTGTGTGTGTGTGTGTGTGTGTGTGTGTGGATGTGTGTAGCAAATTGATGTCAAAAATATCATTTTGCACATGGAACTGGTCTAAGATCAGTGTCCAGTGATCCGACATGGAAAGGAATCAAGCATAATGACAAGTGCAGACAGGCAGGTATTAAAGATGTTAAAATGTCACAAGATTCTTCTGAAAATATAGAGAAAAATAATGGTTATATTTTGCATCAGAATATCAAAGGATTAAAAACTATAAGTAGATGAACTTCTTATTTGTTTGGCGAATTAAGAAACAGTGAATGAATAGTTGTACTACTTCTGTTTGAACCTCATATAGTCACAGATTTGGGAAAGTTAAATGTAAGTAGATAAAAGTTTTCAGCACACATAAGCAGGGACAATATGGAAAGAGAAGGTGTTGCCATCATATACTTAAGTTAATATAGTGTGAAAAATTTAGAAACTAAAAAGTTCTGTGTAGAGCAACATCAGAATATTTGTCTCTGAACTTAAATTAAATAATGGTAATTTTATAGTTGTAAACTGTGTATAGGTCTCCACTGGGAAATTTTCAACTATTTCTGAAAAAATTTGATTGTTTGTTGTGCTATCTGTCAGACAGAGAGAAGCAAGCTACTATTTGTAAGGATTTCAATATAGATTTTCTGAAATACTCTGGTAGGAGGAGTGACCTCGAAGTATTACACAATTCTTTCAATTTGACATCAGTTATTGATTGTCCTACTTGGGCAATGCAGGAAAGTGGCACACTGATAGATAATATTTTGATAGACCAAGATAAATTTAATCAAATAAACGTTTATCCTGTTAAGAATGATCTTCCTCATCATGATGCACAGTAATTATGGTATATGACAGAGCTCCATACCGCAATGCAAAACAGTCCTCCAATGTGGTGTGTTCAATTAAATTTAACGGTTTTACATTTTAGGGAAAGCTTGCAGCAGTTACACAGCAATGAGGTATACTGGGAACTTGATGTTAATTTAAATTATAACTTATTTCATGACATGATTGTGAGTAGTTTTTAAAGCTCTTTCCCTAAGATAACAGTGAAATAAAATTGTGAGAAACCATGTAAAAAACCTATCTATGAGCAAGAAAGAGTAATGACCTAGAAACAGTCAAAAATTATAAAAAAAACTACTGTACTATGCTAAGGAATGTTATTAAAAATTCCAGATGTACGTGTATTATATCTAGGATTAGCAACTATGATAGCAAAATTAAAACAATTTGAAATGTTGTTGAAAGGGAAACAGGGCAACCAAGAACATTGGAAGACTGAATAAAAAGATTATTAACAAAAAGTTAGAGGTTGAAAATAGTTTTAATAAACATTTTTAAATGTTATGGAGAAAATAGGACCCAGATGTTCGTTAGACAATGTAAAGGTATATATGGAAGAAGCAATACATACGCAATTTGATGAAATTGAAATTCTACCCGCCTCTCCTTCTGAAGTTAGGAAATAATAAACTCACTCAAAAGCAAAAGCTCGCATCTCCAACAAAGTACTAAAAGCTTGTTCCCAACACATAGTAGGATTCTCAGCCACATATGTAATAGCTCTCTGAAACAGAGCATTTTTCCTGAAACATCGAAATATGCTATTGTTAAACCTTTGCAGAAAAAAGGGGATAGGGCTTTTTTCTTATCTGAATTTTTATCTCTTTCTTATCTGCAATCATAAACTTGCATGCCTCACAGTGGAGAGCACAAATTTTATTATTCTTGCATGGATACTGTGTATCCATCTTCATAAGACAGTCCCTTCTTGTATTACTATGCCATTCGTTGGTCACGGGAAATGACACTAAAACATTACTAAATGAAAAAAGCACAACACAAGCTTACGAGGTGTGGCTAGAAAAAAAACGGACTAGTACTGGTGAAACAATAAAACGAATGCAATAAGGCTGAAAGTCGCGTGGCCTGTCACGTGACTCTCGCTCCGCCTACTGCTCGAGTTTCATCTGCCTCCTGCCCGTGGCGTCTGTTTTAAGTAGTTGACGTTTTGTCTGTGCGTCGGAATATGTTGAGTGTAGACATAGAACAGCGTGTTAACATCAAATTTTGTTTCAAACTAGGAAAATCTGCAAGTGAAACGTTTGTAATGTTACAACAAGTGTACAGTGATGATTGTTTATCGCGAACACAAGTGTTTGAGTGGTTTAAACGATTTAAAGATGGCCGCGAAGACACCAGTGATGACACTCGCACTGGCAGACCATTGTCAGCAAAAACTGATGAAAACATTGAAAAAATCGGTAAACTTGTTCGACAAGATCGTCGTTTAACAATCAGAGCAGTGTCTGAGTTAACAGGAGTTGACAAGGAAAGTGCTAGGCAGATTCTTCATGAAAGTTTCAACATGAACAAAGTGTGTTCAAAAATGGTTCCAAAGTGTCTCACAATTGAACAGAAGGAACGCCGAAGAATGATTTGTTCTGACAGCCTGGAAAACATTGAAAGTGATCCCACCTTCTTACAAAATGTTATTACTTGCGATGAATCGTGGTTTTTTACTTACGATCCCGAAACTGAACGCCAATCGATGCATTGGAAAACTCCTGGTTCTCCACGCCAAAAAAAAGCACGAATGTCAAAATCGAAATTCAAGGCAATGATGATTGTTTTTTTTTTGACATCAAAGGAATTGTGCACATTGATTGGGTACCAGAGGGACAAACAGTGAATCAGCATTACTACATTAGCGTCCTGGCTACCCTACGTGAGCGAGTACGTAGAAAACGGAACGATTTGTGGAGTTAAAAGTCATGGATCCTTCACCAAGACAATGCCCCAGCTCACAGTGCGTTGTCAGTGAAGACGTTTTTGGCAAAACACAACATTCCCATCTTAGATCATCCACCCTACTCACCTGATTTGGCCCCCTGTGACTTTTTTCTTTTCCCTAAAGTCAAGTCAGCTTTGAAAGGAACTAGATTTGAGACTGTTGAAGCAGTAAAAGAAAAAGCGATGGAAGTAATGTATGGACTTACCGAAAATGATCTGCAGCATTGCTATGAACAGTGGAAAATTCGTATGGAGCGGTGTAGAGACCGAGGAAGATAGTACATTGAAGGAGATAACATGAATTTGTAAATAATTGTAAATAAATGTTTTTTCCAGCATCAGTCCGGTTTTTTTCTAGCCACACCTCGTATTGGACCACAAAACATTTTTACACTTCCCATACTTATTAATAAGTATCATTTCGTTTGTATGCAGGTAGTCTAAAGAAACCTAAAAGATTTCATTGCTTTCATGAACTTTCTTATCACCTAATAATTTTACAAATTTGTTGGCAGTTTATACATCGCCATACTAATTCACTTCACATAACCCTACTCAGCGTGCACAAAAATGAAACTGAAATGAAGCACTGAAAAGTTATTCAGAAAGTTATTGATTGATATGCTTATTTGAATTCTAGACATATTCAAACATTTGTACGGTAATAACATCATGGAACATCAGTTAAAATTTTGTCTATCTAATTGACTCACAGTGTCTTCAGTAAGACACTATGAGTGAATGAAAAGACTATCTCACCTGCCTGAAATGTCTAACTATCCTGAAATAAGTATTTGGTAATCATAACATTTTTCACTTACCTCCCAGCATCCTTTGGAAAGTAGTACATGGAATACAACTAATGTAATGTAATGATGTTAAGTGTCTGAGTGCACAAAGCAATTAAAGCATTGATGTGGAATGTCCAGTTCAGTTTACCATCAACTATCATGCCTAAAAAGTGTGCAGTAATCTGTAAGATAACCGATTTTTCTTATGACATAACGAACCTATTTTCATGTATCCATTGTTCTACGTTTTTCATAGTTGCACTGAAATTAGGTATGGTGCCATTAATTGGTATGTGATGTGGTTGCATACATAGTTGGCGGAATAAAGAATCGTTCCTGCTGGAGTTACATCGTGTATACAAGCATCAAAATAACACATCATTCTCCTGATTTAACTGAGTGTTTTTTTTTTACACATTGCCACCACTTGGAATGTTGAATCAGTAATTAAATTTCTTTGAAGGATTAAGGTTATGTAACATATTCATTATGAAAAGTGACAGGTAACATTTTCATATTTACTCAAAAGATATACTCTGCGCTATGTAAGGGCAAAAGGCCATAGAAATATTCTGTAATATGACAAATGCACAAGTCAGTGAG
Organism: Schistocerca nitens; assembly: GCF_023898315.1. Taxonomy (NCBI): domain Eukaryota; kingdom Metazoa; phylum Arthropoda; class Insecta; order Orthoptera; family Acrididae; genus Schistocerca; species Schistocerca nitens. The sequence goes on along the minus strand of NC_064614.1, from coordinate 480,450,087 downwards.
CTGCTCCTTACTTCTACACAAATTATTGAATTAGGGACACGGCTTCACAATGGTTCAACTCTTACTTAACAGATAGCAAACAAAGAATAGTTATATTATCCATTCAGCTTTCTTTGCTGATGATACATCAGTTCCAATTGTAATTGAAATGTCTCAAAGAATTCTAGAAAGAGTCAAAAATGCTTCAGAAAAACTTGTATCTTGGTTCCATCGAATTTAACTAAAGCCAAAAATGATGCAATTTGAAACTTAATCATTAGAACACAGCAAACTAAAAATTACTTACAATGATCAGGACATTACACAAGTAAATCATGTCAAGTTCTTAAGCCTAAATCTCGATAAAAGCTCAACTAAAAGTTATACATTGATGACTTGGCAAGTAAGCCAAATAGTTTAGGCATTGAAATACATATTTTGTCAGGTTCCACAAACTTTGACACCAGAAAGATAGTCTACCACTTCTACTTTGAGTTGGTTATTAGTTATAGCACAATCTCCTGTGGAAATTCAGCAAATTTCACAAGTCCCATTATTACAACAGAAGATAATTAAGAAGTTGTATCATGTGAAACAACGGGTATCCTGTCAAACACTGTAAGTGAATTTAAAAGTACTATTCATTCCACCTTTTCACATATAGAAGGCGCTGATATTCTTGAACGGAAGCCAACGTACACTGCTGACACTTTCCTTCCCCACTGCAACTACAGTACTCATCACAGAGAGATTTTCAAACTTCTGACACAACATCTAAAACTCTATATCTAAACACCAGAGTGTATGGAGTTAAAAATTTACAGTAAAATAAAAGGCAGTGATATATTTAATGTGGAGCTTGTGTCCCTGAAAAGAATGCTCTTTACTCTTCTAGTGGAAAGGTGTTATTATTTAATTTTACTGACATGGTGACAACACAAAATTGTTAGGCTTTCGTGGCCACTTGTTGACAAACTGCCTAAAATGCAACACCTGGAAACTGTCCTGAGGAGCAATGGGTACTCCACAAATTATATTATAAATGTAACAGAGCCAAACACTCGGCGAAGTAAAGAACCAGAAAAAGAAATGTCGGGTACGGCCTTTCTGCCATACATTCCCAGAGTGACGGACAGAATCGGCCGTATATTGCGTAAACATGGCGTAAAGACGATTTTCAAACCGACAAGGAAGATCAAGGAGTGTCTTAGATCGGCGAAGGAGAAAAGAGACCCACTTGCAATGTCGGGAATATACCGTACGCCATGCACATGCGGAAAAGTTTATGTCGGAATGACTGGACGATCAATTAACACCACGATCAAAGACCATAATCGACATTGCAGGTTGGGGCAGGTGGAGAAATCGGCCGTGGCAGAGCACGCACTGAATGAGACCGACCATGTAATAAAATTAGACGACACGGAAGTTCTGGCTGTAGAGAAGCACTATCACACGCGCTTATTCAGAGAAGCTGTAGAAATACAAAAACACGCGAACAGTTTGAACAAGAAAGAGGAAAGCCTTAAGGTAAACGGATCCTGACTTCCCGTACTGCAGCGAACGACCGTCGCAGGTAGCAAGTGGAGAACCGCACCGGAAATGACCGCGGAGAAGCCCTCGGACGTTGGCGCGCCAGGTACATATAGTCTGCGGCCGCGAGCTCGGCTCCAGTTCACCACCGGCAATGGAGGGTGAAGCTTTGACAATGCCAGCCACTCGTGCTGGCGAAACGTCAGAAAAATCATTAGATGAACGTCGGCCGAAGAACCCGAGACAGAAGCCAGTAGGCATTTTGTCATTGTGACAACACGTTGTAGAGTATACACTCTTGACATAAGCAATCCATTGTTACTAGTGTTTTGTGGGCTGTATGACACGTGGTCCAAGAAATGAAAGTAGTTGTTTGGTTTATAGTGGACCTGAAAGTGGCGCTCATGTTACGCTGAAACTACTCATTTGAAATAAATTTCTTTGATGATACAGTTGTGGTGGTTCATTTACATTATTTATGTCATCAGCCACTGTCCCACACCCCCTGCACAATGGATTTCCACTGTTGTAAGATGTTCTTCATAAACTTAAAACAATCTTTTGAATGCTTTCTTCTCTGGAAAAAATACTTTGTATATTTTATTTTCATTTCCTCAAAAAATTATGGCATAGAACGTAAAAAATTATAGGATACTACATAAAAAATTTGAATGAATTTTCAACATGTAGGCATATTTGCAAATTCATTTTTGATGTAAATTTAAAGTGATTTGTTCCACATTATTTCTATTTCTCATGCAAAATGGCCATTATAACAAGAAACTAACTATTGAATGAATGTATGCTGGCAGTCCTTTATGCATGTCAATGAAATGAGAGAAATTTCTAAGCATAAAGCAGATAGAACTATTAATTTTTGTTAATGTGTAACAATGATTTTTCTTATTATAGTTTCCCTGATTACTGTAGGGTGAAAAGCTCTTGTTCCCTCTATTAGATAATTTTTACTAGGCGCCTTCGTATCATGATTGCTATAATCCTTGGTCTGAACTTCTTGCAAACATGTGTGTCTTCTATATATATCAATAAACTTAGCAATGAACGAAAGTGCTGAAGAGTACTCACGTCAAGTATTTTAGATATCACTGTGTATGCAGAGACACGAAGACTCAAACATGTTTTGCATGCCAGATTTGCAGCGATCTACTGTTCACACATTACAATTTCCTATGCAGTCTGTACTGCGCCCACATATTTGAGGAATTTTGTTTAAATATCCAACTTCCTAGTTTGTACAGATCTCTTATCTATGCAAAACTCCTATGAACATGCTATGACCAGCCTGCACAGACGTGATGTGCAAAGACAGATCGTTTATTGTTGACGGGCCAAAAGTCGTTGACTTCACAATAGGTTCTAACCTCCCCTCCCTCCCTCCCACTAAGAGGAGCGCCCCAAGCGGCCAGCAAGCGACATTTCTCAATACGATATCGGATAAACGCGAATACTAACGTTTATATTGATTTGTAACATAGTTTTTACAAATTAAGGAGTGTATGTAGTTCCACAAAAGTCGACAATAACTACAAAAAATTATGCGACATTTGTGATTATTTAGTTGCTTAAAAGCCCTGATAAATACAAAGCGGTGCATTACATGACAGATTATTTGCGATTCTCTTGTACTGTACACACATTTACTAAATAATGTCGTTTTCCTTTAATAACAAAAAATTTCTAGTATGCATCAAAAGACTTGACCTTTTACAGAAAGAGGTGTTCATTACATGTTCAGCAAAATCAGTGATTGTGGGATGTAGGAAACCTATATGGAACGTAATACATACATTATTTAACATATCAAATAAGCCACCATAGCTGTAGCTTCAGGCAAAACCATGCAGATGAGATAATACATCGTCAGAAGCTATAAACTGTTTCCCAACACAGGAGAAAACGATTCCACAATTGTTGTTAAATCTGAGCACAAACGGAAATAATCTTCCCTTTTGAAACAAAAGTAATTACATTTACAAAAATATTCGTGTATTAGTAAGTCAAGCGAAGTGTAAGAAGAGGCGACTCATTGGAATCCATAAAAACTTAAGTATCAAATAAGTGCCTATGATAACAGCAACAGAAATACATGTTTCTCGTTATGAAGTGTGTTAATATTCTCTTGCTTTCAGCAGAATAAGCTGCAAATATAGACAAATTCGAAAATATTTCTTCATGAATGAGTTGCAGCTTAATCTTCAATTAAGCTGACCAAAACTTCCTTCATACGATTGGGTACTACTTTAAACACTACATCGTCACACTCTTGACCTCAAACTACAGCCCCCCAAACCCATAACCCCACCAGAGGTTCCCCCCCTGTTGTACTTCCTTTTGCCAAAATGCGACTCATCCATTTCGACCATAACACACGGCCACCCCAACGGTCCTCTATATTTCATGTACTGGTACCAATCCACAACTGTATGCTTACTCACACGACATTCATGGACACACAGCCACACAGGATATCTCAAACACCGACAGTACGTGATTTTCATAATGTCTCTCAAGACGAGCTTAGATTTTTCGAACCACGTCCCTCGTCTAATGGATCGCCACGACCGATCTTTGCTGCAGCGCCATATGAGTAAGTCGTGAGTACGGCGACGAGATAAACTTGTGAGGCATATATGTTCGCTGCACTCACGACATCGAACATAATCGGCAACGAGACTACATGTTTGTAAAAAACAAATCATGGCCAACATGTCTACTCCCATAGCCTCTCACAAATCATTCAGGTTCACCGGAACAGATAAATCCATACCTACAAACGAAAATGAGTTGCCAAAAATTGTCCTAAAATAAGAAACTAATAGTCCAAATTACCTCAATATCACTAAGAATGAAATTAAGTACAGAATGAATTGCAAACAACCAATTATTTAAATAAATGCACACGAAGAATATTTTGAGCAATATGTAGCGTTCTCTTTTAAAATCAGATTCAATTATTTTAATGTACAATGCTAGTGCTTATCCGGAAGACAGAACTGTTTTTTTTATCTAGGGCTGAAAGTGAAGATGTTATTATCTATGAGTAACGGATGACGTCATTGGTCAAAGCCGAAAGGTTTTATCCCCTGCTTCACTAGACCCCAAAATTATAACAACTGTTAGTTAAGTAAAAAATAATTAAAAAGAAACATTATCATTACGACACATTAGACTGTCTGCTTTCTTACCGCTTGGAGCTCTAGTTTCGCTCCAGCTGTCAAATGGTAACAACCATGGACCTTAATGGTCTATGGTAACCAACGACCTATATATATATACCTCCTTGATGGTAACAACTTGCGCTCGTCCCATCTGCCTCACCTCCGTCTTCAGTAAGGTCTTTGAATCCATCCTCTCCCACCGTATCCATCAGCACCTTGCTCATCACCACCTCCTCCCCCTTTCCCAGTGTGGCTTCCGACCCTTCTTCTCTGCTGAAGACCAACTCCTCAACCTTGTTCACCTTCTGTCCCTCCAGCTCAACTCCCATCGCTCCGCCATTTTTGTTTCCCTTGATCTCCAAAATGCCTATGACCGTGTATGGCATCCTGGTCTCCTCTTTAAACTCCAAACCTACGCCCTGCCTATCAATTTTGTCCGTCTGGTCGCTTCCTTCCTCTCGCACCGTCCTTCCTATGTCACCCTCCACAACACCAACTCCCGTATCTTTAATCCCACGGCTGGCGTCCCCCAGGGTTCTGTCCTCTCCCCTCTCCTTTATCTCTTGTATACAGCTGATATGCCCAAGCAACCCCCACCAGTCCACCTTCTCCAGTATGCTGATGACACTGCCTTCCTGGCTCTCTATCCTACCCTTCAACGGTCTCAACGTACCCTCCAAACCCACCTTAACCAGTTCACCACTTGGTGTAACCAGTGGTTTCTCCGTCTCAACCCCTCCAAAACCCAGGCAATCATCATAGGCCGCACCACTCGCTCCTTTCGCCTCCATGATTTCTACCTCACCCTTTATGGTCGTCCTATCCAGCTCACCCCCACCCTGAAATACCTTGGCCTCACCCTCGACCGACACCTCACCTGGACCCCTCATCTCCAGACCGTCCAGTAGAAAGCCCATTTCGGCCTCCGCCTTCTGAAACTCCTGTCTGGCCGGACATGGGGATTGCATCCTTCTACCATCCTCCACACCTACAAATCCCTCATCCCTCCTATCCTCTGTTATGCCAGCGTTGCCTGGATCTCCTCCCCGACCCGCTTTTACAAGGCCCTCCAAATCCTTGAACGACATGCGCTCCACCTTGCCTTCCGTATCCGCCTTCCTTCCCTCACACGCTCCCATATGAATTGATCCCCTTCCCCCTACCTCCTCCTGTTCCTCCAACATCTCCGCATCCTTTACATTGTCCGCAGGCTTGATCCCCCCCACCCTCTGGTTTCCTCCTTCCTCTCCACCCCCCGCCCGTTGCCGCACCTCTATCGCTGTATCCCTCCCTCTCTCCACCTCCACACCCTCCATCTCCTTCATCAGGGCAATTTCCAACGCCTCCTCCTCCCGGATGACGAACTTCGCCGTGACATCTACCCTTCCTTCCAACTATAACCTCGCCTTGTTCCCCCCCTCCCCAGGGCCCCCTTTTTCCTCTTCCCTCCTTCTCCCAGAGCGGATTTTCATCCATCTCCCCTCCCGTGAGACCCAGCACCCCATACTTGCCTCTTTCCTTCCCACATCCCTCCCTACCTGGCCCTCTTCAGCGCGCCCCCCGCTCATCTCCCCCATCTCTTCCCCTCCCTCCCTTCTTCAGGTCTCCCTCATCTCCTAGCGCCTGGCAGATCCTCTGGATTGATCGTCATCAGTGTGCCACATCAGTGTTGTGTTTAGTGGTGTTTCTCCTGTGCGTCAAGAGGTGTGATTTTAATTGTGTACTGCCTTGAGGTTCGCTGTCAGTGTTACGTTATGTGCTATGCCATCCGTCGATACCTTTATGCTCCAGTCATACTGTGCCTTGTGTTCTTTTAATCGTCGCAGTGGTGGCTTTTTGTGTGTGCTACTTTTAAACAGTTTTTTTATCTCCTTTTTACAGTCACCCCGTTTTTTGTCTATTGCCTTCCATGATGTTCCCCCTTTTTTATATCTATGTTCACCTTATTCTCTCCTTTGCTATTTTTAAATGTCTTCTATTGTTTTGTTCTATGTCTTTCGGCTGAAGAGCAGCGCATCTGCTGCTGCCAGCCCGCCCCGATGGGGAATTGAAATACAATAAAGAAAAAAAAACAAAAAAAACAACTTGCGCATCAGCGAGCTTCGTCACTGTCTTTACCTTATTGATCTCTTCCTTGAGAAGCTCACTGGTTGACTACATTCAGATATTTTGTGACTGTGAAGAAGCGCAAGTGTTTTGTTTACGAAAATCATTACACAATACACATGTTATCTCTGACAAAATTTCAGTAACAGTGAGCAATGTGCAAGTACTCAGAAAAGGGAAATAGCATAAGTTCGTAGCAGTGTGGAAGAGTGATGGCAAAATACATCGCTCAAATTGTGATACTCGGAACACAAGTAATAGGAAGAGCTTTCGCCAGGGCGTTACGACAGGAATTCGCAGCTAGTCAAGAAGCAGCGCGAAGAGGAGGCGGCGGTCAGCAAGGTACCAGTCGTGCTGCAGCCAATGCGAAAAGTGGAATCACGTTGGAGGAGGCTCAGCAAATATTGAACGTCGACAAGCTGGAACCAGAACAAATCAAAAAACAATACGAGCATCTATTTAGGGTGAACGACAAGAGCAAGGGTGGATCGTTTTATATACAGTCGAAAGTTGTTAGAGCCAAAGAAAGACTTGACAAGGAGCTTGAAATGAAGCAAAAAACTGAAGAACCAGAGAAATGATGTCACTCTTCATTGTAGCATGTGATCGAAGTAGTGCAGACATGTTGTTTCTATGCATTGCAATCGAAAGTTGCAGTGCGAAATGTATATAGTATAAGTAATAAATGTTTGATGATGTGGTGCAACTGAGTTCCTCGTTGTCATCAATCTATGACTAATGTGCTAATTTTTTCTGTTCATTTCTACCACAGAACTTCAGAACAGGTGAAAGTAATCGCTGAAAATTTATTGACAGGGTGAATTGTCTACACTACAAGTGTGTTAATTGATAAGTTTAATGAATCTTGATTTTCTTCACATCTCTCCGTAACTATGGTAGAGTAGGATGGCCAAATGAATCATCGTGTAGCAAGTAGTTTTGTTTTTCCTTGTGTGCAGTGGCCACTGTTACACTTCTATTTATATTTGTGAAGTATTTAATATGCACATTCAGTAGGACAAAATGTGCTTACTTGCTCCTGTTTGTAATAGCTGGTGTCTATGCCCTGCAGCTTAGTTGGTGTCCACTAGTACAGAACATTGGCACTAATAGTCCTATTTGCACAGATATTTAATAGATCTTATATTTAACACAGTTTGTTTTCTTCATGAGACTAAGCATTTGCCATGTATTCCATGAAGTGATTAACTTAAGTTTTCTCAGGAGGCACTGTTAACATGAAGCCTCTTTCTCCAATCTTCAATCTAATTAGTGTGTTCATCTATGTTGCTGTAATTTATTGCAGCAGTTTGTGAGGGTGGGTGTGTGGGGGGGGGGGGGGGATGACACTTCTTTCATTGTTAGATTGACAACTTTGAGGTAAAATATTTGAGATGCTCACGTTTTAAAAGGGAGAGAATGAGTGTTAATCTTTAATAAACATTATGTGCAACATGATCTAGTTTGTTATGATGTGAGTCAAAATTCGAGTGAGTAGATGGCTGTTGTCAAATTCTGCAACATGAACTCCCACACTTGCTCAGCTGAAACTGATTTGACTTTTTTATTGATACAGTTATTTTTAGCACTACTATTGGAACTCTGTCATGCTTCTTGGTTCAAGTTCATTACTACCTGCTTGATATCCACTGGTGGAAATAGTCTTCTAAAAATTACGCCCAAATCTCTATTGCTTATCAATATTTTCTAATGTCATCTGTCCACATTCTGTGAAGTCATTGCCTCAGTCTTTCCTTACTTTGTGGAATCCAGTAAAAAACAGCTTTGGCGCATCTACCATCCATTCACCTGGTTGCATGTCCCAAACACCATCTTATTCTCACTGACCCTCTGGATATAGGCCTACATATCTATTTTTTTAAAACATTATAATTTTCTTACAAAAGCTCATCAACTGGTTTTGTGACTTTCTTTTTAGTGTTGATTACACATTTGTTTAAACATGTTATAATTATTTTTAAGGCCATTTACACAAGCTCTTTCATTCTCTGCACAAGTTTGTGTGCACTAGAGGCAAACAGAACAGTGACATTACCTTTTTTTCCCTTTTTCGTACCTCTTTAAATCCTGAAATTCTCACTATCCTGATGATGCCTAATGGAGACTGTAGCATTATGTATGTGTTTTTCAGTATACTAATATACTCTGATGAGATGAAACATTGGGATTGCTGAAACTTCCTGGCTGACTAAAACTGCATGCTAGACTAGGATTCAAAACTTGGACCTTTGCCTTTCACAGGCAAGTGATATGCTGGCTGAGCTGTCAAAGTACAACTCATGGCCACCTCCTCACAACTTTACTTTCCACCAGTGTCTCATCTCCATGATCACTGACCACCATGAGATGAAGGCCACCTTGTGGGCACTAGACATGATACGGAAAACATGTAAGTGGAGCAGAGATGACTACAGAATCATTCTAATTACAATATGGGTTGAACATGGGGAAATGCACTGAAATAAGTGACAGGTAATGAGAGTCTCAGAAACGGCAAAGCTGGTGGGCTACTTGTGTACTGTTGTCTTGAGCAATAAGGGACATGGTTGATGGCGGGTGAAACTATGAGTAGGTGATAAGGTGTTGTACATCGACTCCTTATCACAGAATGTGCAGGTCGGATGCTTGCCCCCCCCCCCCCCCCCCCATATCCTTGCTGTAAAGCACAATGGGTGCTGGTCTCATGACAGAGTACAATGCTAGAGCAGGCGAGCACACTATTCATCACAGATTATCGAGCACATGGCACTGCAACAGCCAGTTCGTACCTATTCCCATGCTGACTCAACAATATTACTGGTTCTGATTGCAGTGGGAATGAGGTCATCGATATTAGACCATGGCACAGCAGTTTGCGGAGGATGATGATGAACTCATATTGATGACTTGGACACCAAATTCCGTCAATCTGAACCCAATGGAACTCATCTGGGGTGCTATTAGGCACCAGTTCCACACCCACAAACCACTATTTTTTGGGAATTGCATGAAGTGTGCATAAAATTTTGGTGCCACATACCTCTGCAAACCTACCAAGGACTTGTCGAATCCATGTCACACAGAATCACTCCTGTATTGCACTGCAGAGGTAGAGTAGCACAACATTAAGTAGGTGTTCATAACGTTCTGGCTCATCAGCTAGAGTTCAATTAGTTCAATAGGTCTACAGTTTTTTCTCAAATATTATCAGTACATATCGTGTTGAAAATGAGTGATAAATCTTCTCAAAATCTGTTGCTTGTGGACAAAAACAAACTGATAGTATACATCCTCATTATTCTATTCTATAATTTCATTCATAAGTTGTAAATGGTTTGTTGTGCAATATCCATTTCTGCAGGCAGCTTTTTCCTTTGCTTGAATAAAATCCCATGTGGTTTGTCATGGTTCTAGAGAATATCCTGTTTATTGCAGAGGTGAAGCTTAGGTTGAAAAGTTATCATTTGATTGTGAGTAGGCGGAATGGTATGTAACACTGCGATTAATCCAATAGATCTACTTTTTTGTTATTTCCGTTTTTGTAATAGCTACATTGTTTTCCAATATTGGGAAATTGCATTATAGTGTAGATGTTTTGTAAATATTTTTCTAAGCTCTTGTATCTTCTTCTTTGGTACTGCTGTAGCCCTTGGCTTCTTCAACAATTTTCCTCCGCATTTCTCGGTTGTTTGCCAAATTTCTCCACCCCTGGACTTTCATACTGGAGAGATCCACTATTATATTGTCATCGTCAATCCATCTTCTTCATGGTCTCCATTTTCACCTAGCTGAATGGATAGTACCATTCATTATTTTCTTTGGAATCCTATCTTCTGCTGTCCCCTCCACTTGTCCTAACCATTATGTTTGCTGTGATTTCACAGATTTTATGTCCCTAACTTGGATTAATGTATTAATACTTGTAATTTGGCGTTGTAATGTATTCTACACTCTTCTTCCTCTCTTTGCGTTTTGATCATGTTCTGTCAATGTCCATGCCTCTGACCTGTATGTGATAACTGGGCAGACTAGGGAGTTATATAATAGTAGTTTTGTTTTTGTTGTAGCTAGGCTATTTCTGAAAAGTTGCATATTTGCAGAGTAAGCTCTGTTTCCTGCTTATATTCTTTCGCTTATAACCCTTCCAATACTGTTAAAATTTGATATTAGGGCTCCCAAGTAATTAAAAGAGGACACTAATTTGAAGCAGTTCCCATTGATTTTTAGGTCTTTAGGGGTTATTCTGGCCTCACATTGTGACATTGCCATATATTTCGTTGTGCTTTCATTTACTATGAGGCCAGTTATTAATGATTCTGCATCAACTGCCCAGCATATTTCTTGGAATGCATTGATATTTCTTCCTATTATAGCAATGTCATCAGCCTATGCACATATCCTGATAGCTCTCATAAATGTGGTGCCTCTTTTGTTGACTTTATTTACTCACTACACAGGGCTATCTTGTAAATAGCACAGTGGAGAGACTATCACCTTGCTTCATGCCTTTGTTAAAGTCAAAGCTTTCACTTGTTCTACTAAAGAAAGGTCTTTAATTTTGCTCTTGCCCGTGTCATTGTCATTCTGATTAGTCTTATGAGTTTAGCGCATATACCAACTTCTTTCAATACTCAGTATAGTTCTTGCTGTCAAAGGCCTGTTTGAAGTCGATGAATATGAAATGCAGATCTACACCATATTCATAGAACTTTTCCATCATTTGTCTTATCACAGATATCTGATCAGATGTTCCTCTGTCTGGTCGAAAGACACATTGATCCTAGTCTATCTTCTGCACACTTCCGTATCATTCTTGTATCTCCATCCTAGAAACTTTCATCATGCATCAAATGGCTTGTTATAAATTTCTCATGTTTTCTACATGCTGTTCTTATTTTCCATTGTCTCATTAAATTTTCATTGTATGTTGTCCCTGCTTCCATCCTCTTGGAAACATTTCTGAACAGTTTTGTTTAATTCATGTTTTCTATTGTGTACCAATATTATTTCACTTGCAACTCTTTCTGTTTATGAGCTGCCTTTTTGAAGTTTTCTTCTCATTTATCGTAAGTGTCTTTGTTAAGAAGTTGTCCTCTTCATCTCAGTATAATCTTCATTTTCTGAGATGCTGAACTTGTTCCTTAATGCTGTCTAGTGTATCTGCCTGTAGTTACATAAATTCTAATACTCTGTTGGTCTGAGTTTATTTCTAAGTTTTCATGTATTGTAAGTAGCATCATTCCAATTTTTCATCACTTTAATTTCTGTTATGGTTTAAGAGTGGTACATTTTGTATGATTTCTGTATTGTGTGACAAATTATAGTTATTTGCTCCTAATCAACTTCATTTTCCATTTATTTTCTTGTCAACGAGTGTGTCCATGACGAACAATTGCTTATGTTGGAAAATTTCTCCTACATATAGCCTCTGTCATACCCAAAGTGTCTTACTGAAGAAACATTATTTAATTTTGTTTTACTTTCACATTAATGCTCCTCCCCACTATCATCATGTGTGATTTGTTGCCATGTGACATCATTCTAAAGACATTTCACCACAATGTAAGAGCATTGTTGTTTGGAATTGAGTGACTCAGTTGGAATACGTGTCGTTTATATTTACAAGAAGTATTTTCATTTGACCATGGATAAGGGTTGAATTGGAAATAAGATTCGAACAACTTTGAGTATTACATCTGCCCTTCCTCCATGTGGGAGGAGGGCTCGGCACTGCCTGAGGGTCGTGATACTGCACCATTGCAGCCAAACCCAATGTAGCATGCTCGAAACTTGCAAATGTAGTCAAAGGAAGTCGTCGAGGAATGTTTCAATTCGTTATGGTGGACAGGAAAACTTCCCAACTGGTGGACAAGTAACACTGATACCTCTCTTCGAATAAGGGAAGGACCCAAAGTGCCCCAGCACTGAAAAAAATGTCAACTATCTGTGTAGGAAAGACTATGGAAGACACTCACATAAAGCTTTTGGCCGAAGCCTTCGTCAGTTCAAAAAAAAAAAAAAACACACACACACACTAAACAAGGACACCTCACGCATACAAGTCTGCTGACTCCAGCATTTCGGGCCAGAATGCAACATCACGTAGGTTGCATGCAGTCATTTGAAGGGGAAGGGATAGTGGTGTACAGGTGGGGAGAGAGATGAAACAGTCTGGTGAAGTGTGCACGGACTAGATTGCCAACAGGTGCAGCATCAGGAAATTGGGGGGGGGGGGGAGGGGGGGGAAAGATGGGTGGATGCATTGGCAGAGGGCTGCAAATAAACAGAGTTGGAGATGAGAATGGGAGAAGATTACAGGATGGAAGGGGTGGAAACTGTTGGAGGGAGGGTGTGGGGCAGTATGTTATTGTAGGTTGAGGCTGTGATAATTATGGGAAGCATAGAATGTGTTGTAAGAATAACACCCATCAGCGCAGTTCAGAAAAGCTGGTGGTGGAGGGAAGGATCCAGATGGCTTGGGCAGTGAAGCAACCATTGAAATCGAGTGTGGTTATGTTCAGCTGTATGCTGTGCCACAGGGTGGTCTACTATGCTCTTGGCCACAGTTTGGCAGTGGCCGTTCATGCCAATATTTAAATATACCAATGTAAAAACCTGTGCAATGATTGCATCAGGGCTGGTAAACACCTTTTTAGGCATCAGCGTGGTGATGTGCTGTCAAATAGTTTTTTAATTAGAAGAAGTGTTACCTTCTTTGCTACAGCCATAAGTAATATAACATATGGAATCCAACATAATGCTGCTTACTTGCGGACGATTTTTCAGTTTTATGTTCCTCTTCTAACCCTGCTATAATGACTTGTTACAACTTAGAGGTTTGAGAAGTGGTCTGCAAAGACAGGTTTTAAATTTTCAGCAGGCGCGCACACGTGTGTGTGTGTCCGTGTGGGGGGGGGGGGGGGGGTGAGGTGTTACCATGTTACCACACCTAAATAACTTGAAGGCAAGGACCCAGAAAGCAGACTGTGGATGTGCAGATCAGTGAGACCTTCTTACCTGAAGACTGTTGATGCTATCCACCATGAGAGTACCAGGCTGGCCAGCTTCATACCCAGTCTCTGTGCTGAGGCTGGGAAAATGCCACTGACCCTATGGTGCACCAAACATATAAGTTCCTCGCTTTTTCAAGTTCACTAGTATACCATGCTGTTTCTTGTCCAGCTATGGAACACCTTTACTCAAATTTTCCATGAGCAACAAGGCCATCTGGGGTCCACGTGAAGGCTCAGCTGGAGTCACATGCTGTAGGGCAAGCAGAAATTCAAATCCAGAATTGGAACTGACTGCCACCTTGGTTATCGCAAGGTCCAGAGTAATTTTAGATTCTTTGATGTGGTACAGGAGAGGCTGCACACCTGCATCTGTTTTTACACTGCAATGTCTTACAACATAAATAAGCATATCTCCCTCTCACACACACACACACACACACACACACACACACACACACACACCTATGTGCTATTAACAATCCGTGGATTGGAAGCTGGGTGGCTTAAAGTGACAGACAATAAACTGCACCTAGTAAAGTCAAAGAATCAGCCATGGCTTACCTCCTTCCATGTCAGATGAGGTTTTTCTCACTCATCTTCGTGTAGACACAGCCCTATGATGCATGGCTTCCTGCTTCAGTGAGATGACTTTCCCTTGTGTAATGCTTGTGCTATTGAGATCCCAGTGTGTCACATTTTGGTTGATTGTGTTTTGTATTTAAACTAGTGGGCAATAGTTGGTTTACTACATATTTGCCATCTATTTTAACTGACAATGAGAGGAATGTGGTGCGATTTTTAAGGTTGTGTGAAATATCCAATTTGTTCCCTAACATTTTAGTGAGAAGTTTCTGTGTTATTAGGGTAATTGGCTCATCTATATTTTATGTAAGTGATCAGACAGCCTCATATCCCAGTATAATTGCACTGTTGGAAAAAAATCACAACACAAAAAAATAATTAATGTACAGTAATGAAATTTTGGGGAATACATTTATCTAAGTAACATATTTAAATGATTAGCATTGCGAGATCACAGGTTGGTGTAAGTATGAGATAAGCCATGGTAAATGTGAAACACTGGTATGTTAATAACTGGTGTAACCACCAGATTGCGGAATACAAATATGCATGCTTTGTTTCGTACAGGTGCTGGATGTCACTTTGTGGGCTGGAGTTCCATGCCCATTGTGCTTGGTTGGTCAATACAGGGATGGTTAATGTGTTTGTGGATGATGCTGGGGTTGTCGTCGGATGATGTCCCGTATGTGCTTGATTGGAGACAGATTTGGTGACTGAGCAGGCCAAGCCATGTTGACACACTGTAGACCATGTTGGGTTACAGCAGCGGTATATGGAAGAGGGTTATCATGTTGGAAAACATCCCCTCGAATGCTGTTCCTGAATGACAGCACAACAGGTTGAATCACTGGATTGACATACATATTTGCAGTCAGGGTGAGTGGGATACCCACAAGAGTACTCCTGTTGTCATACAAAATTGCACCCCAGACCACAACTCCAGGTGTAGGTCCAGTGTCTAGCATACAGACAGGTTGATTGCAGGTCCTCAGCTGGCCTCTTCCTAACATGGCCATCATTGATACCAGGCAGATCCATCTTTCATCAGAAAACACAACAGGCCTCCACCATGCCCTCCAGTGAGCTCTCGCTTGACACCACTGAAGTCACAAATGGCGATGGTTTGAGGTCAGTGGAATGCACCCACAGAGCATCAGACTCTGAGCTGTCCTTGAAGTAACCAATTTATAACAGTTTGTTGTATCACTACGGTGCCAACTACTAATCAGATTGCTACTGGGGTTGCATTGTGATGTGACAGAGCCTTATGCTGGACACAGTGGTCTTCCCTATCAGTAGTGCCACGTTATCATCCAGAGCCCGGTCTTCTTGCGACCATACTTTCTCGTGGCCATTGTTGCCAGGAATCATGTACAGTGGCTACATTCCTGCCAAGTCTTTCTGCAATGTCGCAGAAGGAACATCAAGCTTCTCATAGCCCTATTACACGACCTCAGTGAGGTGTTGATAATGGCGTCTATGTTGCCTTAAAGGCATTCTGGACCATCATCAACTCACAACGTCCAATCTCAAAGGTAACTAACATTCACAACAATTACAGTGTTTATTTAAAGCAAACCGGGTTTGCTTCCTCATAGTGGTGCTACTACTTCTGTTCTTATATGACTGGAGCATAATTTGAATGGAAATCATCTTTCAGATGTGGAAACACACTTGCCAACTTTTATTTACATCGCACAGTCCCTTGGTGTTGCAATTCCCCCCTTCAGTGTATTTTTGCTTTCCTCCTTTATTATTCATGTTTTAAATGCAAGTTTTAGAACATTTGGCCAAATTTAAAGTACCTTAAAGAATGAGCAGTATTGTGATTGCTATGGTTTAATTTTCTTTTTAAAGTAAAGCCAGCACCTGTATAACCTTCATGTTTGATTTCTCTGTAGTAAAATGTTTGGCTTGATTTTAAATATTTTGTTTCTGCTCTATTTGTTCTTAAGTAAGTCCACTTCCATCTCCACTAACCTATCTTTTGTTCCTAAATTTGTGACTTTGGTACTAAATAAAAAGTAATAGACGCAGATGGACTTCTGAGGTCCACATTATTGTCTAGATAGACAAAGTCCTGTAGTAAGGTGTGGTGGCAAAAGGAAATGGACATTCATTATGTCCTGATCGCAATGCCTGATTTCCATCGGTCTACAGCTCCCAATGTTCTTTCACCACTGTAAAGATACAATAGGTTGCCACAGACCAAAGAGCTTGGCAAGATATGTGAGTGATGCTTCGCAGAAGTATGCTCACAGTAGTCCCTGTTCAGGCCTGAGGGCTGTGAAGTCTAAACACATGGGATCATCATGACCAATTCACCATCTATCTATCTGTTGGTGACTTGTGCAGCATTTAAGTCTTGACGGTTGCAAACACTAAATCCACACATTGGAACAATGTATCCACATTTATTTCCCACAAAGCTGCTGCTGCTGACATCAACAGTGCAAAGTCCGATTTGATACAGCTCTCCGTGCTTGTCTATCCTGTGCAGTTCTGTCCAACCTCATCCACTTGAACTTAAGCCATGGTCTCTGTCTAAATTGTTATCTCTCTACAAATCTCTCCATCATCAAATTAACTATTCCTTGATGGCTCAGGGTGGGTCCTATCAGTCAAGTTAAATTCCATTCTCCCCAACTCGATTCAGTACTTCTTTATTAGTTATCCGATCTGCTCATCTAATCTCAAGCACACTTTTGTAGCAAAGCATTGCTAAAGCTTCTTGTCTGTACTGTTTATTGTCCATTTTCCATTTGATGCAATGTTGCAGACAAAAAGTATCAGAAAAGGCAAATTTGTGGTAGATATTAACATATTTTTCCTTTTCTGAAATATTTTCTTGCTATTGGCCTGCATTTTGTATCTTCTTTATTTTTTACTGTTAGTTATTTTGCTGCTCAAATAGAAAAACTCAGCCACAACTTATAGTGAATTGGTTCCTTGGTATCACCTGATGTGACTCCTGTTTGTTACCCATGTTTTATCTGTCTTCTTGTCCATCTTACAACATCTTTTCAGGAAACTATCAATTCCCTTCAACTGCCTTTCCAAGACTTTAAAAATGGGATATAATTGTCACAGGAAAATTAAAAGCTTTTATTTTTTTCATCCTGAAATTTTAATTCCTTTTCCAAATTTCTCCTTGGTTTCCTTTACTGCTTGCTCTGTGTACAAACTCAATAACATGGGGATAGTCTGCAGCATTGTGTCGCTCACTTGATAGCAACAATTCATTATACAGATTAATTGGCGTAAACTTAAATAATTTCTTCATTTTTATTTTTTAAATGTGTTCTCTATCAATGATCCTTCCTTAATGAGACAATCAAAGCGCTTGCATACTTTTTATTGAACAGTCAGGAACAGCTGCAGTTTCATGTTTTATTGAAACACATACTTTTATTAGCATGGAAATAAAAAAGTGTTTCTTTCACAAGATAAATAATGCATCACAGATACTTTTATTCACACTGGTGGCACTGCTACTGCTCTCGTGCATTTCAGCTTATGTAGTTCATTTGTTCACTACATAGTTAGTATCACCATTTCTCTTTACTGGCTTGTTATCATTGGTTAGAAGTTTGTGCATTTGACTTCTACTGGGTTTAACAATAACATTTAAAATAAAGTACATAATTTGGATACAAACATTTGGCATGTTTATTGAAAAATAAGAGTCAGGATTTTTCTTGACACACAGACACAACATGGTCTTCTGTGTAAGAGATTGGGCCTGCTCCTGCAAAAAAAGTAGAAGTTGAATTGCTCCCATTGTGGTGCAAGCCTTTCATTGTAATACCATGTAAGCAGTGTCACATTCTGTTTCTTGAAACAGCTTAATGTTTGTTCCAAGAGGCTGAGTGATCACTATACCAGATGTCTCTGCCACAGAAAAGTATGACATGGTCACTGAGAGTTGAGCCCAGGCCCTGTCTCGGTAGGCTGCAATACTGTTAGACCCTGGAGGTAGCCACTATTTTAACACTGAAAGACACCAGGTTGTGAAATGATTATAAATAATGTATCGGTATATTACAAGCCTCACGTAAAAAGGAAATTACATTTCAAGTGATAGTTCAAAAATAGGCAGACTTTTTTCTGCGTTAACCTTGTACTAGTGCTCTCAGTAGACAAGATCAAACTAGATATTTGCTGCAAGGTCTGGTTATCAGCTATGCTTTGGGTAGGTGAATAAGTGAGTGATAATAGTTATTAACTCAAGAATGAAATCCATAAATTGTTCTGGTGAGTATAGAAGACAGACAGCAAAATTGTGCCAGTAATTCACTGAAAAGGAAAACATGAACCAGTACAACATCAAAATGAAAGTAGATGATTCACTTAATTTTAAAATGAATAGTGTCACATGTTGTTGAAATTGTTTACACAACAGTATTTCATCAGGAGTATTGATCTGCTGTATAACAAGTAAAATGGATGTAGGTAGCTGAATTAGCATTGTCAGAATTTGTCGAAGTTTTCTTTCTTTCTCTGAAAGCTACCTTTGGTGACAGTAGAAAATTGCAGGCTGTCATTCAAAACCTGCAGTAAAAATACCATAAACATAATCTCTTTCCCAAAGCAGCAAATATATCAATTGTGACAGCACATGTGTACTGCTACAACATATTTTATTAATCACCTTTTGCTTTAGATTCCATCAGTTTCCAACTAATCGTCAATCACCTGTGGTCTGTTCCTTGATTTTATTGGATATGGCACTGTAGATGTCTCTTACATTATCATCAGCCCATTCATATATTACCATTTCACATTACAAACAATCCATCTCTGGGCCTGTCATTAAATAGTAACTTGTCAGTTTAGAAACTAAGTAGTGTCTACATGTCTAAGGGAATTTTTAAAAAAATTATGTAATGTTGTTTCTAGCACACAAAAGTGTGTTTTAGGCATTTCTAAATGAATGAATAAATATGGACGCAATCCTAAATAAGATGTCTTGAAATGGATTTTGTCATAAATGTATTAATATCATTCACATAGCTACGTGTAGCAATATGGACACCACATAAATCTCTGATAAACTCGCAAAAAAATAGAAACATCAAGTTAGAACTGCTAAAGATAATCTCTGAAAGTGCGCTAGTTCTTAAAAAGTTTAGGGTTAACAGACTATGAACATCAGGAATGAATTCCAATCATAATCAGTTAAATGGAGCATTGAAAATAACTTGCATTGTTTCACAATGTTTTTGTTGAAAAACAATAATCGCTTGTACTGAGACAGGTAATAATTTGACCCAAACAGCTCTTGTACAAAAATTCTTATAAGTTTTGGGTAATTATCTGATCTATGTGACCATCATATTTAAAATACTAGAAAATTTGTGTCTTCTGTCATTCTGAAACTTTCTGGCAGATTAAAACCACGTGCCAGGCTGAGACTCACACTTCGGACCTCTGCCTGTCATAGGCGAATTTCTACTGACTGAGCATGATTCATGACCCTGTCAGTATGTTTAACACTTTCTCAGTTTATGGACAAAGTATTGTACTTCTGCCCCAAGTCGAGTGAACCATAGAACATTTTTTGCTTAAAGCACGTAACTTCTCTCATGTTGAAAGTTAGCAAGTCAAGCAGAGACTGAATTGTCACTTGCTACAGTCTTGCTACCTCCAGAGGTAAAAGAAAAAAATATATGTAGTATACTATATGCCCATGTACCTTCAACACTCAACTCCATACATCAACATCTATAGTCTGCATGTCACTGCAGCAGTGGGCATTCCATGGCACTTGTGCCAGTCTTCTTACATTTTAAATTTCCTTCTCTTTGTACACATGATACTGAGTGAAAGTGACTGCCTATATGTAGCGATAAGTGCCATACCCAATCATCTGGCATGAGCATGTTTTAAGTCAATAATTTTGTAATTGATAGAGCACAGCAACACAAACACTCAACTAAAACATCTCATTTCAATTGTCAGAGGAAAATTCAGGAGTGTTTCCCCAGTTTAATTATTGCAGCAGTGTAGAGATCAGTGATACTGATATTAGTTTCAGTGGTCTTGAGAAACAACTGAAATCACTAAAAACAAAGAACCAAGGTCCGATGAAATCCCAGTGAGATTCTATACCAAATTTGCAACAGTGTTAGCTTCTCTTTTAACCACAGTATACTGTAGGTCCACCAAACAAAAACCACACCCAATACTTGGAAGAAAGCATAGATCACACCCATGTACAAGGATAGCAGAAGTAGTCCAAAAACAACCATCCAGCATCCTTGACATACCTTTGTTAAAGTATCTTGGAATATATTCTGTGTTCAAACAATGAGGTACCTCAAACAGAGTGACCTCTTTCACGACAAGCACAGATTCTGAAAACATCAACTGTGTAAAACCCAACTCATGCTTTTCTCACATGACAACCTGGCAGCCTAGGATGAAGGAAGTCAAGTATATGCGGTATTTTTTGAGTTCTGGAAAGCATTTGACTCAATACCACACCTACTCATATTATCAAGTGCAGGTTTGAATGGATTGTCAAGCAAAATTTTTGACTGGACTGAGAATTTCTTTGTAAGGAAGATAGAGCTTGTTATCTTGGATGAAGAATTGTCGACAAATGTAGTCGTCAGGTACGCCCCAGGGAAGTGTTTTGGTACTCATGCTGTTCATCTAGTATATTAATGACCTTGCAGACAGTATTAATAGCAACTTCAGACATTTTGCAGATGGTTCTGGCTGGAAAAAAAAAATAAAAATAAAAACTGCAGCAATATTCACTTGAATTGTGATATGATTTCAAAGCTGTGCAAGACTGGCAACTTGCTTTAAGAGTTCAGGAATGTAAAATTGTGGGAGTTCACAAAATGCGTAGTATCCTATGACTACAGCTTCAGTGAGAGACAACTGGAGTCTGTCAACTCACGCAGGTACGTGGGTGTAACAATTTGTAGGGATATGAATTGGAACAATCACGTAGGCTCGGTCACAGGTAAAAGCAAGTACAGACTTTGGTTCATTGGTAAAATACTATTCTGCAAATGAAACTGCTTACAAAACAATAATGTGACTCATTGCAGAATATTTCCCAAGTGTATGGGACCCATACCATATAGGACTAAAAAGGGCTACTAAATGTAGCACAAATATGTGAAGGTTTATCTGACCCACAGGAGAGTATCACAGAGGTGCTGAACTGTCGGATACTTTAAGATAGATGCAGACTATCCTGAAATTACTTACGAAGTTTCAAGAGAGAGTTTTAAATGATGACCGTAGGGTTATACCATAAATACTATCCGAGAGGGATCGTGAATATAGGATTAGATTAAGTAGACCAGGCACAAAGTTGTTTAAGTAACCATTCTTCCTGCTCTCCAAACTGGAATGGCATGAGAAGTAGCCCTTCTATCTGGTATAAAGGGAAATACTGGGTGTTTCAAAATGAATATCACAGTTTTAAGGCTTTGCGGCATTTATTGCATTCAGATCACAATTATAAATAAGACATCAAATAAAAGAGTAACTCAGCCAGTGTTGTTTGCCTACCTGTTACAAGCTATAAAGTCTGTAGGCTACAGTTTATGTGCTAGTGTTGCAATTGAAATGTTGCTGCGTGACAATTTTCTGCATTGGATCATCTTCAATGCTGAATTAATATTTCTCCTAAGTTGAAATGCAAACACATAATATGAAAATCTGGGAAGGAAGTGGGGAGGGGGTGTTAGTAAATTCCAATGAGATGGTGCAGTTTCAATGAGACTCCCTTAAATTGAATGTTTTTTTGTGCTATTTCCCAGCAGAAAATTTATGGCCATTCCTTTTTTGGTAAAACAATGCTCTCATTACAGAAGAATTTAGTATCACAAGAAGTTTATCTTCCTCTGTCAGTCAAAGATACTTCCAATTCTTGCACACATTTTGAGAAGTGAAGGGGATAATTAAAAAAGATCATGTGTAAGGCAAAATTGAAGTCAGGAGACAATGACGAAGAGCAGCAAGTAGTTGGTTGGATGAAGCAAAGGAGGTTACAAGCTGTCGTCCTCACATGATATTAAGAAGCACTGAAAATAGCTGTTGTGGAGGTGTCTAGTTGAAGATTCAGTTACTTATTAAGTGAATGAAGAAATGAGGTCATCACACTTAGCAATGAGTAAACTGACTAATGATGATGGTGATGTATGTTAGGGAAAAAAAACTACTGCTTCAAAAAAAGCCATTTCTTCTCCTGCTATACTACTCAGCTGCTGTTATTTTCTAATACTTCAAACAAAGCATTTATGTAACTTTACACGAGCACAAATGTCAGAGTTTAACAGAATTTACATACACATGTCCAAGTACTGTATTCTGATAAATTGTGGAAAGAGTAGGAATGAGGTTTTCTTTTACTTTGTTTTTTAAATATTTGGGGTGTTCAATTTGCTGCCTGATATCCACTGGTAACTTCTTGTAGACTTTTGCAACAGAATAAAAAAACTCCATTCTCAATCCTGGAGAAGGATTAATCGAGTATACAAACTTTATTCGTGGTTTTGAATTGCCGAATTCATCCTAAATTTACTCTTGTTATTAACCACAAATGCCATTAGGGACTACATGTTCTGCCCTGTGAGTGTAAGAATCCTATGTCCATGAAGAGGCTTCTGCAAGCTGTTTGATAGTCAACTTTACACTATATTCTTATTGCACGCTTCTCTAGGATCAACACTTTTTTCCCAGCTTTAGGTGCAATGCCTGCCACAA